>NC_136635.1:6927827-7285327 GCF_949748355.1 Melanostigma gelatinosum | reverse complement strand
TCAGAGGTGGAACCTTTCAAATTGTCATGATATCAAACTCCATCTTTTATACGATTCACAATCAGCCTTTGTAGCCCTTCGATGTATTTACTGTACATCATAACATAACTCTGCATTGGGCCTGACAATGTCTCCAAAAAAGTGTGCATGTACGTACACATCTGCAACAGGAAATGTGGTTTGAATAAAAACATAATGTAACCAATTGAAAAAAAAAAATGAAAAAGAAACAGACATCCAATTTACATTCTCATGCCGAATGTATTTTCAAAACTGATCCTGGAAAGTGATTGTTTCATGGGTATCAATGGAGGTCGGGTCAATGTAGAAGCCCCACCAGCCACAAAGCTTAATGAATCAGCAAGCAAAATAACGACAATCAAACATTTGAAATGAACAATTGGAACAGTTTTAGATTTGTAAGCATCGTTATGCTACTTCAAATTGAGATATACAGTATGAAATGAACTGTAAAAAGTATTTTATTCTGTATTCTCTTTCCTAATGGGCACTTGCACGACTGATCCGACCTCAATTTAACTGAAGAAAATAGGGACGTAAATAAGGCGCAGACGACGGCACCAACAGCCAGCGATCTTTCAGCCAGGAGGCCGCTGTGCGTTCCCCGTGTGAACGGGAAGTCAATGGTGGTTCACTTGTTGTGTGACTTACGTAATGTGGTTACAGCACTTCCTACTTATTTTAACCCAAACGCGGGTTAAACTCTAGTTATTTTGAAAAGACAGTATGCATGTAACAAGCACAAAAATTGACACGTGCTGCTGGCTTTCGTAGGAGAACCAACGAGGAATGTATGATATCATACAAACCTATGTATGATGATATGTTGGTAAATGACAACACAAGCGACAGTGACTGAAGTTCTAATACAAAAACACAAACCACAGACCAAACAATGCCGTCGTAGCGACATGTTAATCGCAAGGTAGCCCCCCCGCCCCCTAAAGCATACCCTGCTTTATGGTCTATTTCTACCATATAAGGGACCATAGTTTACTGAATGAACATCATGCTGTATTGAAGAATACTTGGAACTAGAGATTGAGACCATAAACTCATATTTACAATGTTTACTGAGGGAATAAATCAAGTGAGAAGTAGAGTCCTTTTCTCATAGACTTCTATACAATCTGACTTCTTTTTGCAACCGGAGGAGTCGCCCCCTGCTGGTCAGTAGAGAGAATGCACGTTTTAAGACACTTCCGCATTGGCTTCACTTTTCAGACCCGGTTGTTGCCGCCTGATTTTAGAGCCAGTAATTCGGAAACAGGGTTGATGGGACCTGCATAAGAAATACAACACACTGCTGCTGCCATTACTACCAGTAACCAGAGGTACTACAAAATCAACCAGCACTGACATTTTAAGAATCCTAGCTTAAACTTAAATGAGAAAACATATTAAACAAAATGGCCCCCTTTTCAGCGACACAGTGCTATATACAGCAAATTAAATGATTTATTTCATTTTACTCACATGTAAGCAACATTTCAATATTGTCGGTTGTTTGTGGTGGCGCTCTGTAACAAAATATTTATTTTATTAGCTCGTCATATGATTTTATATCAAATATGGATCTCCAAAGTAACCATAGCTGTCAAATAGATGGAATAGCGTAAAAAGTACAGTCGTTCCCTCGACCTAAAGTACCTCACAATTGTACAACAATACAGTCCTTGAGTAAATGTGCTTTCCACCACCACCTGTTAGTAAGCACAGTACAATGAGTTTTGGCAGAGATGTCACCTGTGAGGAAAGAATCAGGGACAAACGATGTGTTTTCGCAATTTTTCAGCAAAGACAGTTTCTTCCCACAATTCTGCTCTATTCAAATTTTAGTCGTCCTCCTCTTTATGTTTGAACACCGCTAAAATCGCTCAAAACTCATATGTTGAGTGTTACCAGAAAGCCAGTCAAAACTGTAGCGGGCCCAGAAAAAAACACACTGAAAGGTTTGGATGCAATTCACATATAGGTCAATTAAATGCAACAACATCTGCTCTCTCCCTACCATTTGCATATAGCATTCATATGTTAATGATGTCCCTTGTTTTTTTTTTTTGTGTACGTGCATGTGTGTTTGTGTGTTTGTTTCTCTCTGTGTATTTTTTTCCTGTACTTCCTCCCCTCATCCCAGTCTCTTTGTATCGCCAAACAAATAGAGATGCAGAAAATTTGGATTCATACTTCCCTTTTTGGAAAAAAAAAACGACCAGATACTCCCGTCCTATTTTCACTTCCTCTCGCCTGACGATTAAAGGGGAGGTTAGACGAGTTGCCACAGTTGTTCCATTGCCGTGCCCCTGATTTCGACAAGAAGCCCCTTTAACAGCAGAGAAGGCAAGGCCCTCTCTCTTCCCCAAGCAGCTTAATGCCTTATAAATCAATGATGACACAGATGGACGAGCGATAATCTATTTAGAATGCCTCACAGCAAATATTGTTGTGCAGATGATTAGACTGCCAGTTATTTTAACTCAGACCCCCTAAACCCAATCTTCCGCTTCTCGTAATGCTCCTCAGATTCATGGGCGGTAATTTGGGATTTGATATTTTTGTTATTTGAAATAAATTTGGCAAGAAAGACGTGCTTCCAAATGGTGGAAATTAAAAGTGAAATCAGGTTGTGGCAGGGCGGCATTTGTCTATGTGTGTGTGTGTGTGTGTGTGTGTGTATGTGTGTGTGTGTGTGTGTGTCTTGGGTGGCATGGGCAGCTTGACGAACAAAAGACATGAAGAGGTGCCGGTGTCTGTGCCAAGGCCATAATGATAAGGCATGTTTCTTTAAAGAAGGGGGGGAGACAGACCTTCAGCCGAATTGTATCTCCAGGGCATTTGTGTGTGTGTGTGTGTGTGTGTGTGTGCGCACGCGCGTGCTAGACAGTCTAGTGACACGAGGGGGGTTAATGGCAATCCAGGGTCTCTGCCCCTTTTCATGGTCGATGGGTCTCAATTTAGCGTGCGAGCAGGAGGAGGAAGAGAAGAGAAGCGAGAGGAGGAGGAGGAGGAGGAGGAGGAGGAGGAGTGCAAAAATGAAGTGGAGGTTGTCAGACGTTGGCAGCTGCTTGGAGGCCCTGATAAATATAAGCCCTTATTGATCGGCTGAAAATGAAAGATCCCCGAGTGGCGTGCAGTATTTAGCTTCTTGTCTGCCTCGTGTCAGCGGTGGCCTTGCCCTGGAGGGATAGATTTCCAGCTGTGCCTCCGGGCACCGCGGCGCGCCCGCTGGCTTTGATTTCATCTTTAACCTTTTTCGACTGCGCTCCCTTGACCTCTGCAGCGTCGCCCCGCTGAATTTGTTAGATCTTCATCTTGGCATGGACACCCACCCCCTCCCTCCCCCACCTCATCTTCTTCCTCCTCGCCACCCATCACTGTCTCCTCCGCCAGCCTGCGCCCCCCCCTGTCCGTCTTCCTCCTTGAGGTCTATATTTCATCATCGCCTCCTCTTCTAATCTTTTTCTTTCTCTCCGCTCCTCCGTTTCTCCCTCTAGGTGGCCATTCCAGTAAGCAGTAGTCAGTCAGGAGTGACGGCGAGGGGCCACTTGATCCTAACAAACGGGTTGCACTCCAGTATGCAGTTGGTGTGTTAAGGTAAGCCCACCAGCGACTGACACCTCAACCCCAGCAGCAAAATCTCCTCAACTTTGACGATTCTACCACATTTTTCCCCAAACCCTGCACGGTATTTGCTTCTCACACTGTGACCGTAAAAACAACAAGGCACATACACACCAGTAAATGCACACATACGCTCACACACTCCAACTGTTCGTCATTCGCTCACCATTTAGTCTTATCCCCAAAGGCACTCTGTCTTAAACCAAAACACACACACACACACGCAGACAGTCACACGGCTACAGTACACTGCTGCTATGTGCGCAGACAGAACTTGTAACAATCTGGATTGTGATAATCTATGATAATCATCCACCACATGCCACCTAAAAACGCACATGGGTGGCATTCAACACCCACACTGGCACATTGCTTCAGTGCATCTCGCCTCCCTCTGCCGCTCTCCCCAATGTCACTACCTCCAGCGTCAATGTCACCACTCTGCTCCTTATTTCTCTTTTATGTATGAGGAGACTCGCGCGACAACATGCTGCGAAGGAGGAGGGGGGGGGGGGATTTAGAACAATTTATGTTTGGCATTAGTGTAATTGAATCCCACTCGTATATCAAAGTAAGAAAGTTGTGAGGTGGTTGGTGATATAAATACGAGGTAGGGATCCATGAAAACACGGATCCTTCCCCCCCCTTTTCCCTTGTCTTCCGAACAATGTCTCCCATCTTTTTTTTTATTCTTCCCCTCTCTCCCCTACTTTCGCTAGATGGATGATAAATTCCCAGCCAGAGAGCCAGCAACAGCTGTTGGCAGACAGGCCTGATATGAGAATAGCAGCATAGGATGAGCAGGCATTAAAAATTAATATGCTATTTAGCCTAGGTGTATTTTAGGTATTTGACATTTTCATGTCCGGGACAGACTCAATTTATTCATAGTACAGAAGAAAAAAAAAATAAGAAGAGAGGAATGGGTGGGGGGCGGCGTGGGTGTCGATAGAATGCTAACTGAAGGCCATTGCGTCTTCATGCTCACCCTGTTTCACCTTCCCACCACACTGATGGAAGAGGGTGGGGTGGTGGTGTTTGGCTGCTCCTTATATGTATGCGCTCCACAGTAGAATATGACACGGCCGGTAGTACTGATTACATCGCACACAAGTGGAAACCGTTCCCCAGCAAAACTCCCACACTTTTCTATCTGCACATGGAAGGTCTAGCTCAAAAGACAAGTGTGTGTGAAAGCAAAACAATAGGCAGGCTAACATTTAAATGCTCAAACCATTCCCTGTTAGTCCTCTTTCACTGCTATGTGATATCAGTACTTATATGACTTCCTAGTATCTATTACCACAGTGTTCAAAACCGATTGTGTATTTAGTCATTTTTCTTTTTCATGATATTTTAGGATCATTGTTTTTTTTTTTGAAGAAAACATTGGTATTGGAGACTGAAAATTGGGAGTATTTTCCAGCCTGGTCTCATTCGCAGATCGTCAAATACCGACATTTTGTCCTGTGCGTAACCAGAAGTCAACGTTGACTTCATTTAAGTTCCGCGTATACGTAATGGAAAGTACTAAACAAACATCACATGTGTAACTTCAAAAGAAGCTCGGCAACAAATATACTTATTCTAACCCAAAGCATGATCTGTTACTAAACGTTACCACAAAGTGTTGGTGCCTAAACCTCACCAACCTGACCTCCGTGTGTGAGAAGTTGGGAATGTGTTGATTGTTCTGTGTTCCACTGATGTAGTGTTTCTCAAGCTTTCAGCCACATTTCATGGCCTTCCTCAGTGGATGGAATTGTTCAGTCATGGAGACGGTTTAATTGTTATCATGTGAGGTATGTGAGGTATGTGTGTCATTTAGTCATTCAACAGATGGTTGTACATGGTTGACGATGTCAACCCCTGTCCATCCTGGAACAGAAACACTAGAGAGATATAAAGGCTGATCAAACAACTGCCCATTATCATGTGACCAATACTTCATATTTGGTCACGTGTTAGTAAGTGGACCAAGTCAATTTACAGTAAAATGTACATTTACATTTCTCTGATGAGCGAAACTCTTGCTGCCATTAGAGTAATCATTTTCTCTCAGAAGCAAAAGGTTGAAGTAGCGTGACTTAACCACAACACCTCTTCAGAAGGAGGTCGGGTGAATGGTTTGCTCAGCCAAGCGAGCGACTTTGGCTTTGTTTCTTTGTTCTTTTTTTTTTATCACCAACCGTCAACGTTGGTTTCTTTCAACCATGCCCACATTCTTTTCCTGACTATAAAACCATAAAACTCGTCACTATAGACGTTGCCAATCAGAAAGCGTTTTATCGTAAGATGGTTCATCATGAATTATCAAGTCTTTTGGAATGTGTAAGAACAACACTCATTCCCAGACTTCATATCTCAATTCCAAGACGAGGACCCAGTGTGAACATTTATGTAAAAACGGGGAAAAAAAACAAGAAGTACAGAACAGTCGAGTTGCATGTTGAAGAGGAAGAAAGAAATACTGTAGTAGAGTAGCGATATCCAGTATTCTCTTTTATCTAGATTAGAAAACTTAAACGCCAGCTGTCATTACACACACAATACTCAGCAATGCAAACGTTACATTCTGTTCAATTATAAACAGGATTAAATGCAATTCCGCTGCAAAATACACCATACACAGAGAAATGTCTCATTTTGGCAATGAATTGATACGATGGGGTTTTATGTTATTTATACATTTCGGTCTTGAATCACTGACTCCTCGCCGACGGCTCAGGATCAGGAAGCTCCTCCACCGCTACTGAGCCACTGACTCCCGGAGGTCCAGACAGTACAAGTCCCATGCTGAGCCATGCTAGGGCAGTCCTCTCTCTTCATCACTGCCCCCCCCCCCCATAGTGATTAATGGCCAATGCTGCTCTAGTACATCTCTATATCCCTCCTCATCCCTCCCTCGCTAATCGTTTTGAAATCTTAGACATGGCCTGGATTTGGCCTCCTGGAGAAAGGGGGGGGGGGGGGGGGGGGTTGGATTGAAGGGCAATTTCCCCCTCCCACAGCATCCATATCACTCTTGACTTTCTTCTTCCTTGATATGCCATTGCTTCCCTTTATTCAAATACATTAACACATATTTTTACACATTGTTCATTAAGGGTGAGAGACTCTTTCCTTCTTTCCATCAGTTCATGGCACTTCATTAAACAACCTTCCACAATTCTGACCAACAGACGAACAAACTGAAAACATGACGTCCTTAGTGGATGTAATTATCAAGCTGGTCGGCAGGCCCAAGACAGTTGAGAGCCCACTAAGAAAAGCCCAAATTAGTTTTTTACAAGTATTCCTGGCACCTGTTTTATAAAATAGACTTTGAATCAAACTTCATTCTGAAACTGTTCTCATCCAAAACAACACACTATTTGGTTGTTCATACAAACTTTAAAACATTCTCTGTTTAGGTTATTCTTGAAACACAAAAGCAAAGAGATTGGGTCGCTGGGCAACCAATGAGTGGTTTGCATCCCAACAGCCAACTCTGGTAAACCTAACCAAGCAGCTTTAGTTGCCCTAGTTTGACCGAGCTATATACATGGTCGCCAGAAAGGTGAAACTACTGTAAGTACTGACGAGATGCAGCACGAATCACCTGACAAACGGCAAGGGGCAACCAATAAGTGACATCCAGGAAACCCGTGTGTACTTAGGGATGACTTCACAGATCATGACCTGGATGTTGGTGCCCTGCATAAGCAATGCATACGAGCAGGGATTGGTCACTGTGAAGGGAGGATGCCGCGGAGCCGTGCTTTGACCTTTTGTCAACCATTATTTAATCAAAGTGAATGTATTTGACAAAACATATCTTAACTCAAGGTCCACTTACTAGCTTTTTCTTTTCATCAGAACTTTCAATCGCATAGTTTATGGCATCCTAAACCATCTCTGGCCGTCCGCTGACTCGTGGTCGATGACGTCAGCGAACGGTACGAAAAAAGAACTCCATGAACAGGCTTCAATTTGCTGGGGAAGACCCTGAGAGTGGGGTTGAAACCTTCACCAAAGCTAGTAAGTGGAACTTTAGTCAAGGTTACTTTGGCAAAGTATGATTTTCAAGGACCAGAAATAATTTTCTCCCTCAACTGACCCCAAAAGCGAAGTGAAAGCACGTCGGCTAATTAGATGAATGGGCAGACATGACTCAAGGCTGGATTAAAACCCGTGTAATCATAACCACAGTGCTTGCACCTGCACTAATTCACCAACCAGCATGTAACGGCGTCGCGACGGTATCACTTCTCGTTGTCTTTATTTATGCCTCTGGTACCCATCTTCCCTTCCGCCCTTTGTTTCTCCCCTTTTCACCTCTTTGTCTGCTAATTATTTGATTTCCTTTCTTCCACATCCACCCTCCCCTCGCGCCCTCTTTCTCTCCATCTCCATTGCTTCTCCACTTGGCAGCAACTTCCCGTCGCGGCACTGCACAGCACTGTATATACACTGACGGTTATTACCTTGGGGAACGTTTAGCAGCTCTGTGTTTAACACCATATAACCTCCGCTACATCAGCGGCGGCAACGCAGGGAAAAACCTGGGAGGTGGAAACCAGAGACGGCTTGTGTTAGGTGAGTGTTTGACTGATCACCACGATAAAGACGACAAGTGAGAGAGAGGGTGAGAGAGAGAGGGAGAGAGAGAGAGAGAGGGAGCATGTGACAAGCCCGCTTTATTTCAACCGATTGGATGATCAGTGATTCTTAAGGAGAGGGAACATTTCTTGCGATATCGCTCACTACAAAGTAAATAGAAATCAAAGCCCCTCACGCTCCGAGGCAGAAGCACTATATGAAAGAAACTGTCTTAACAACCTCCTTCATTTCGGCTCTTTTTTCCATCTGTACTTCCCATTGATTTCACGTAACCGGTGTTAAGTGAAACTATTTGAGAGGCAATGGAGCCACTTGACTTTCTGTCTCGAAAGGCAGGCAGTGATTGGCTGCCAGTGCAGTCAAATAAAGCTAATCTATCTTTGGTAGTACTTGTGTTTCTGTTATTCTTAATTATGTGATCAGACTTCTGTTTGATATCCATTCGACCAATTTAAAGTTCAATTGAGACATCAAGTTAAGTTCCCTTTGAGTGCAGCTTTCTTACTGTCACTACGGCCAATGTGTCTTTTGAGTAGGCAGCGAATTACCGTCGCTCCCTGTCATTCATGTGCCCCCGCCCTCCCCTGACTAACATATAGTACACATGAACCAGCCCCCCCAACCGCTTTCACATCCCCCCATTCTGCACCCAACTCCTCCCCCCTTCTCCCCGATTGGGATCTGTAGGCATTGTCGTCCGTCTCAGAGGAGTCTGAGATCGGTGTGTCGAGCAACCTGACAGACAACAGGACTACCAAAGGAGCCAAAGCCGAGACGTGTCCATGTCCATCAATGTGCTTGTCCCACAAGCATGGGGGACACAGACACTGTCAGGTGATCATAAAAAGAAAGAAAAAAAGAGAGCGTTCAGAGGGATTGGGCACTGAGACACACACACACACACACACACACACACACACACACACACACACACACACACACGTTCAGGGGTTTCTCTCTCTCCGTCCCATCATCCTCCCAGGATATCAGGTTGTAATTGATATATGGGCTCAGCTGTCTCTCCCTACCTCACTGTTTTGTGTGTGTGTGTGTGTGTGTGTGTGTTAAGGTTGACTTCGCTTACAGTTCTTCCTAGCGACCTGTCTCTACGCGCAGGAAAAAAAGCAATAAAAAAAAGAAAAATGAAGAAGTTGCGTCATTCCACAATTCTACAAAAGACCTTATGTGTTATCAAAGTAACTTCCAGCATATTAGCGCCAACCCCCTCATATCCTCTGTCTCCCCCCCCACCAGCGCCCGCCGCCTCCCTCTCCCCCTTTGTGGCACCGCTCGCTCGCCTCGGCGAGCTTCCTGAATTAAACTGCCGGCTTCCTGTTATTTTATATGCACGGCCACATCTGGGGCGCCCGCTCGCAAGGCCCCGCCGCTTAATAACAATCACCTTCCCTTTCACTCGGCCCTGATTGTTTCTAATTCGCCCTGACAGATAGTAGCTGACAAGCCGCCCGCGCCTCCCTCCCTCCGTGACCCGAGCTCACTCAGCACACTTATAAGGCCTGTCATTTTTAATATTTGATTTTCACTTCGTAAAAAGTTATGTGTTTTAGAGCTGCCACAGCTACCGTCGCCGCACCTCCTCCTCCTCCTCCTCCTCCCCCCCAATCGTATGATGAAATCAGTATTTAACTGAAACCACCAGTCGACGAATGGCTGTCTCTCCCTTCCCTCTCCCTTCTTGGCCCTTTCACTTCATCCTTTTTTTTGAAAGCCTCCCGCTCTCCATCTCGTCGTCCTCCTCTTTCATTAATTGTCTTTCTCTCTCTCTGCCTTCATCATTTCCACCTTCCCCTTTTCTTTCTGTCTCTTTCGCTCAATCTCTTCCCCTCTCTTACTCTATGAGGAAAAAGCAAGTGGGAGAATGTAGCGGCGCAATCGCAGGGACTCGTGCAAGCTGGTCTCTAACCCACAGTGAGCCACCTTTCGCGGCCACATCCACCCAGGCGTACACAGCGCAAAGCTGCACTGCTAAGAATGGAGCCGCGTGTATTGACAAATAACCGGCGTCCACATCCGTGCGTCAGACGTGCAGCTTACTGGCTTCCAGCGTTATTTGCTTTCCATTGATTCCCATTAAAAGGCATATGGAGCCGTGTAAAATGCATATCAGGTAGGCTGATCAGTGAATGAAAGGATGGATTCATCGACAGCTTGACGGATGACATTTTGCCGAGCGATCCATATAGCCCTTCAATAAAAACACAATTTGGAGCTTAAGACAAAGAAGAGAGGGAAAAAAGGAAAAGAAAAGCAAAGAATGCATTTACGATGGAGAAGGGGAGCAATACAGTGATGAGAAGATGGATTTACAGCAGTACACAAAACCACTGTGCATTAACACATTGCCACAATCTTACACGCACACAGCCCATTTCTGACTGATGTTAACATGGTATACTGGTAGCTTCACTAAAAAACTCACCAAAGGGATTTACAAAAGCTGCACATTGTCACCACCTTTTTGAAATGTTGCCGTTATAGTTGATTAGCAATCCCAATGAAAGCAAATTAAAGGGCGCATGGGTTTGAATGTGTGAATTCAGTGCCTATGCACTGAAAGGGTCTTTCACCCTTTATGCAGCTATAGGCCGAATGTAACAGTGCAGGGGTCAATGTGGTGGATAGGCCTGGGAGATTGCTTCCCATCACAGACCTGTGATTAATTATGTGACCACAAACTCTAAGTGTTTTTGCTGCCTAACCCTACATACTTTAATCCAGTGCCACATGTGGTCCAACGACACGTCTTAATTTCCACTCGTTACATGCATGCGGTCTTTTCAAAATAAACTTCCGTACTCATAGGAAACACAGTTGGGCTTAAGCAACAAAACCACTTGTTCATAAATAGATTGTGATAAACTTAGTTGGGTTTAGGGAACACAACTGCTGAGTTAGGTTGGGGAAAAAAAATCGTCGTTTGGGTTAAAATGACCACGGAACTGCCATAACTACATTACAAAAGTTACTTGACAAAAACATCAATGTTGACTTCTTGTCACATCGGGGGCGAACAGCTGTCTCCTGGCTGAAATATCGCTGTTTGTTGGACGGACAGCAGCAGCTGTTGGATGGAGAGTGACAGAGACCCAGAACCAGGACTTCTGTCAGACTCTGCCGCAGTAAAATGAGAGGTTTCCTTGAGAGGGACTCTGGTGCTCGGAAACACGACCACTTTTGTCCACAGGGACCGCCAAAATCATGAGAAAAAAGTTCCTCATTATAGCTTTAATCATACCGTAATATCTATGTATGCACTACTATGGTTAACGACTGCGTGACACGTACTTGGTAAGGGAAAGATGGTGGTTTGGGGGTAACCTTTCTTGGTTTGGGGGGCTGGCCTTCCTCCCTTCATCTCCTGTCAGGTCTCTACTGACTGCTCTCTGATGGGGGGCTGAAGGTAACCAAAGAATAATCTAACTTTAGTCGTGTTTATGCTACCATTTGTCTTGTGGGGAAAGGTCTCCCGGGTCATAAAGACATTTTATATTTTAATTCACTGTTTAGTAATACAGCGAACAATACATCATCATCAGACCACTAAATCATCCAGCAACTCTGTAAACACTTTTCTTTCCGTCATCTCAGTCAGCCTTGTGCACCCAAACATTGTCTAACAAACATACCCCCCCAACCCCCCACCCCGCCCCGCCCGCCAAGACATACTTCCATTTCGGGACACCAAGGTGCCCGAGGCGCGCCCACTGCCAATCTCCGTCTTTACCCGACGACAAAAACACAACTAATTGGAGTACCACTGCATGTTTTCACTAAAGGCACAATTTAATTACATCTGAGCTGGGAATGAGTATTTTGGGAATGTCTGTATGTTCATTCAAACAAATGGAGCGAATGAAAAGCAATATTTGTTTTGCTTTGATTCGCAAACGGGCAGGGTAATTTGTTAAGGAGAGAATGAGCGAGGGCAGAAAATGTCTGTTTAACCCCCAGCTTTCCAGTGGTGGACTACTTTCTCTACACACACACACACACACACACACTTCTTCCCCTCCCTAAACATCGGTGCCCCTTCCGTCCTAAACATTAATGAACTTTTGCTCCTGGCTTTGTGACTCTGACCTCCCTCTTCTGCTCTCTTTTTTTATCGTCTTATTCTTATTCGTCTGCCTTTTCTTTCTCCCTGAGCCAGAGTGTCTGTCCTGTGGTCCTCCTGTTCATAAATCCTTTATTAATAACTCAGTGAATAATGTAAAGAGTATTGTTTTCTCCAAGGTTGTATTCATAAACATGAATGAATTTATTTGTCTTCACCAAAGCATGATTAATGCACATTAATGCCTGGATATTGCTCACTCTGCCCTGCATCACAAAGCACATATCACCCCCCCCCCCCCCAACCCTATCTCTCCCACCCCCCAAAAAAGGAAAAAAAGACCTATCAACATTAAATATTTATGGCATAATATTAATGGTTTTGTAAAGAAAATAACAAGTTATTAATCCTCTGATTAACAACTGATTAACCTTTTTTATTAAACACGTGATCCGTGCATCATCGACTCAGGATATGTCGACTGACTGCGCGGCAGAATAATTATTTTTGTGTCTTTTCTAATTGCAAAAATCGCATGGCTGAACTATATGTGTGTGTATGTGTTTATTTTTTTCCCCCTTCCTCCTTTGCCTTGACACATGCACAGATACACCACTCGCACTTGTTCAAACAACACGAGATGTATGTAGCCCGAGATTACGGCGAGGGATAAAGGAGAGGAAGAAAATAAAACACACAAACACAACTGGTACATTCTTTTCACATTGAGGGGAGAACAAGAGCGGCGCCTAAATTTAGATCTTTTTTAAAACAATGGGGTTTAATTCACATATCCGTTTATTCTGCAGTCACTGGCATGGGGTGGGAAAGCGGAGCACAAACATGGCTGAAGGACAAAACATTTTTTCTCCTCTGTGTTTTTTTGTCACTGCTCATCTCAAAGCTATTGTCTGTGTATTTTTAGTTCTCGTCAACTGAAAGACAGTCATGTTGGTTTTTTTGACATAACGGCACCGACTTCAGATCGGAGAAGAATGAATTAGACACAATTGGAATCTCTAGATCAAATCCACCAGTCTTTTCCTATTTCTTTTAGTGGCAGTTTAGTGTTTTTACAGTCAGTAAAAGTGCTCATTCTGCAGAGTGTAATACGTTATGTTATATTGTTAGATTATTTAACTCATGTCTTAATGTGTATGACTGTGTCTTAATTAGGGTTGGGTACCGAAAAACGGTGCCAGTAAACGCAACGCAGATTTCGGTGCCTCCTTTCGGTGCCTGAGCCGATTGAAATACTTTTTTTTACAGTACTCTGATGACTCTGTCCTGGCAGCAGGACTCGGTCCTCCGCTCCTCACTCATAGTATTATTACAACGGGGTACTTAGCGCTGTCGCTCATAAGCACAACAACACAGGCACGTGAAACCTTCTTCTTCTTCTTCTTTGAGACAAACGACGAATTGGCGCATTACCGCCACCAACTGGTAAAATAAAATAAGTCATGAGACATGTCGTATTTTGCCAGAGAAGGAAAATATGCTCATATTGCTGCAAAATAATTGCTGACGTTTGAAGCTGCAGTGTGTGTACAGAGTGTGTGTGTTTTGTATTTATTTATATTTATTTATACTGTAAACTGTTAACAGTTAATATATTGTTCATAGTTAAAAAGTTTGAAGCTGTAGTTTGAAGCCAAGTGTTTTGTATTTATTTATATTTATAGTGTACTTTAAACAGTTAATATATTGTTCAATTTGAAGAAAAAAGTATCAGGCACCGTTTAGGCACCGGTATCGTTTTAAACGTATCGTTTTAGCACCGGTATCGGAAAAAACCCAAACGATACCCAACCCTAGTCTTAATGTGTGAGATTGGCTGAAGAGGAGACATTTTAACTATTTGCTGGTTAGTGTAATCTGTAAGAAGACATTATATTTGACGTGCTAAGTATATGTTCCGTATGTAAAACCTTAATGTGCAAAGTAACTATAGCTGTCAGATAACTGTAGTGGAGTAGAGTACAAAGTAGAACCTGTCATTGGATCTTTTTTCTTCTCTCCAAACGACGTTTGTCGAGCATTAGTTGTCCTTCTCCCACAGTTGTTTGGAGATTCTTAACTAAGCTAGCCAAACAACCTTTGGCTAGCTTAGCTAATGTGTTAGCTCCAAATAGCTAACACATTAGCTATTTGGAGCTCATGTGTTAATAACGCATCACACTCTGGGAATAACTGTTGTCCATTTAACTCTTCACACTTATTTTTACCTTTACTCTTATTGACTTCATGCGTACTTTTACTGGATTAATAACCAGTGTGTTTCCTTATCGGAACTTAATGTTAATCTTTCACTGGCGATACTTTACTTCTTCCTGCCGTGAAGCACAATAGAACTCATTTGACAGCTGCAAAACAAAAAGTCTACACGGAGTGCTGCTCGGGTGTGAAAGTGCTGACCTCTGGTGCTCTGCAGTGTGGGGATCCTTCTACAGTACGAGTGGAAGTCTGAAGCACTGAGGAGGGAAGTGTTTTAACAAGCCTTTAATAACTCATGGGCATGTTTTTACTGCTGCCGTGACTAAATAGCCATGAGTTATTCTTTTTAAAACATTACCACCCTTCAACAGCTCTTAATTTGAGTTTATGCTTTTGGAGTCAAGTTAGTTTCTATTCTAACTCATTTTTGGGATACCTTTGGTCTAACTGTTGTTCATGGACTCTCATCATTTTCTGATTTGTAATTGCTATCATTGGTTTTGTTTTCTCCAACGGCACTCAGCTGTCTTACCTTTATTGGGAATGTGTTTAGCTCACTGCATAGCTGTGCACGTACATGCATAGTGACATAAACAGTGCAGTGAAAAGTAGCGTGTATATTATATCACTTTTTTTGTGTGTCATCTGAAATAAATGTTTGCCCTGATTTGGCAGAACAGTGAAGGTAACAGCAGAGGGTGTCTTAACTTCATTTTTAGTGCTTGGTCATCACTACTAAAAAATGTTAGCATCGTACGACTCAAATGCCTTATAAAACCAAGCTCCTCACACCAGCTCACCTCAGCCGTTTGTGTTACTTGGTTTCCTCCTGTTCCTTCCCATGCACCCTTGCTTTCCATCTTTCTGAGCTATACTGGGCTTTTCTCTGGGCCTGGCTTGCCAGTTTCCAGCTCTATTAAAGGCCTGAGCAATGTAAAAAGACAGCGCTACAGATGTCTTTTTGGTGAGCTGCATGAAGGGATAAGTGTGTTGGTGAACACTTGTTTGTTTGTTTTTTGCCTATGATGGATCGCGGCTCATTCCTGTGGGGGGTTTGCTTTGTTACTCTCCCCCTTTCTCTCTTTCTCCCTCTTTCTTTAGCTCTCTCCCCTGCTGTTCTAAACACCAACAGCAGGCTTCACCTTGTCTGCTTTCTCTTAACCATTGAACCTTTCACACAGGTCACTTTCCCACATCTCTCTCTCTCTTTCTCCAATCCATTGTCTCAACATTCAGATTCCTCAGTTATCTCCCTTAAAGAACTTTCTTTACATCTCTTGTTCTTTTCTTTTTGTTCTCTCTTTTAACTCCTGCCATCCTGGGAATCCACAAAAAACACTCACACATCCAAACCAGTTTCAGGCTTTGAACTTGCTTCTAGTGCAGTTTGTCCTAATTACAGATCATTTGATCCCTGTCAAATAATCTACTCTCACTGTATTGTTGCCCTGGATGCTGATCCTACTGCGGTTCAACCTTATTTTACTCCCCTGGAACTCCCCATAAGACCTGGATTCATCACACGTACTCCCCACGGCCCTCCCTCCTGCTTCGCTTTCTTTTCTTTTTTCTCTTCTTCTTCTCTGTCTCTTAACAGATCTGTCTGTTCTTGCCTTTTTTTCCCCACACTTCCTCTTTTTTTGTCTTTTTGGAAGATATCATTTTTTATGCCATCATCAAAATGAATTAGCCTGATCCCAAAATACGCACAAGGACATATGGTTTGGCCCAGTTTCTGAGAAGTGGCGGGTTCAGTTTTTGGTCATTCTGTCAAAAGGATGTGCGCGTGTGTGTGTGTTGTGTGTGTGTGTGTGTGTGTGTGTGTGTGTGTGTGTGTGTGTGTTCCTTCATTTACAAGTTGGATTTGCAAGGCCTCTTGAGAGTTGGAAGGTATTTATGGTGCTGCTCACACAGAGGTGGACTTCACAGTAATTAAGAATGCAGCAAAGGTGGTTAATTCTACTTTTCTGATCACTGTTTTAATCTTCTGTCCCGCTATTCTTGAAAGACACACACGCGCGAGCACAGAGCAGCAGGTACATGAGCCGTAAGCCTCTTATGACTCCTTGTCTCCATGCAGCGCAGACACAACACTGTGTCAGGGAGAGGTTTAGGCATGGTGCGGGCCTTCCTTAATTACTGGGGGATTGCTAAGCAGATACGACTGTGCTTTCACTGCTGGGTCAGTGGCGGCCTATGAGATTAGCTGTACACACTAGAATCAGTCATAAAAATAAAGAATAAAACATGTTCCGACAGAAGTGTAAAGCGACAGGGTGGAGTTAACCGAATGCGCCACGCTACTGATTGATTGCCGCTCATTCAGCGTCATGAGTTTGAGAAAAAATCTCTCTTAATATTTCTGTCATGAAAAGTGTGAATATGTATAAAGGCCTGTGCTCCCCAGTTGCCTCCAATATCTACAAAAAAAGAGAAAGCTTTCTGTCTTCACTCTGTAACACTTTTATTGGCTGCAGTAAAGAAACTCACTGTGTGAGAAGCAGCCTCTTATTTTTTCAAAGAGTCCTTTGGATGTGACACACATGGGACTTGAACTATCTTGTCTTTGTCATTTAAAAGATTAGTAGAGACATGAAACAGGAGTGTGTGTGTGTGTGTGTGTGTGTGTGTGTGTGTGTGTGTGTGTGTGTGTGATAGAGAGAAAGAGTGCTGTCACTAATAACGTGTCTGTAATGCCAACCACCGATGCTGATGTAGGGCGGGGGAAGGGGTGGTGTATGGGTCAAACAAACACAGGACTTTCACCCAGGAGACCACTCTTTCTGTCCTGTGTGAAAGTCAACGTTGAGTTATTTCTCTGTTGTTTTGTCACTTCATTTCTGGACATGACTAACACCAGTAGCGAAGCATAGTTGGTTTACGTAGCATATGTACTTATTTGAACCCAGTGATGATCTTTTCTAAGCGAAAGTAAACCTAAAAACCAAGAAAATCTACGTTGCAAGATACTCTATGCATATCGGCTGTGCTGACTGCCCTTGACTCTCTGTTGATGATTGGCTTGCTGGTCTGTGGTGACTGTCAGGTCCCTTGCAACGCACGACGATGAGCACTGTAGCTGTCCTTTAGGCTTGTGTTGGACCAGCACACTGAGAGACTTTTTGTAGCTTTTTGAGGAACTTGAGGCAGCAACCCAATTCATAACCATCCTCCCAAGTTCTTATCCTGACTATGTTTAAGCTAAACAATTAGCTGAACTCCAACCTACCCTGACTCTAACTCTAAAAACTCCCTGTAGAAGTGGGACAGTTTTGCACACTAATAAAGTCGTACCTCGTCTCTAATAAAGTAGAGCAAAAGTGGGTGAACACCCACTTTTCTCCTCTCTCCGGAGCACAGAGGCCCGTCACTCTGCTGTGCACACATTCGATTTGTCACTGAACAAATACAGAGACGCGACGAGCGCAGTCAAAACACTCCAAACCATCGCGAGTTCTGGTGGGAGGATGACACTTTTGCCTCCTTGTCACCAGCGCGAGTTTGGACGCACCATCACAGGAGTTTCGGTGACAGCCCAGTGAAGGCTGCTTTGTTTGCCTAAGTCGTCTCCATTCCCTTTAATGAGCCATTATGGTTATGTTTTGTCTCAGTTGTGTTCGTTGGCTGGCTGAGTTTCTGAGACGGCAAGACACAGGAGAAGTGGGTAGGGGGGCTGCTGACGATGGGAGGGGGGAAGGCCCCCTGTCTCTACACCTCCTTGTCGTGCTTATTCGAACGAGACAGTGGGTGGAAACGAGAGAGAAAAGAAATGCACCAACATATTGATATTTTATCAAAAACTTGGGCCGGTCAATGTGTTCCACTTCTGATGTTGGAGGTTCCTTGTCGATGGCTTCAAATGAAAGTATTAAGACAACTATGACCAATGAAATCACCAGCAGCCATCTTGTTTCATTATGATCTTACTCACTTTGAGTGAGTTTTTTTTCCACTTTGACAAATTAAGAGCAACAATATCACCACTTGCCCTCAAAAACGTCACGTTAAACTAGAGAGCTAGGTCACTTAACTCCTCACCTTAACCTCTAACCTCTGAACCCCAAACCCCACCAGCGGGTTTGTAAAGCATGTTTTCTTTTAAAACTCGGGAGGAAAAGCAACCTTAAAAATCACTTTACTCTACACTTTACTCTACTCTTCCCAAAAGTCAAGTGTTTGCACTAACCGGATTCTTAAAGAAATGTTAAACTCAGTGCAATTGGGAGGCCATGGTTGTGCCGTTTCTATAGAGGGGCAGGACTTCATATGGTGTAGTGAAAAACAGTGAGTAAAATGTGACTGGATAACAAAATTAATAAAAAAATAAACGGCCCAAAAACTGCTCGGGGTTCAGCGGTTGTATCCCGAATCAAAAGAGTCTTGAAGCCAAACTCTCCACTATCCTCCTCCATCTCCTCTTCATCCTCCTTTTCATGTGTCTCTCTTTGCCTGGAGGTGCGAGGAGCTTCCTGTAACAGAGCGGGATGGAAAGAGATGGGAAGTTGAGAGGTGTGGGGGGGGGGGGGGAGTTGGGTGGCTAAGCAGAGACTGTGACAACCCACCTGTCAGCAGGTACTCAGTATAATTGGTAAACGAAGGCCGCGGGATAGTAGCGGGGCCCCTTCCCTTCTCTCTGTCTTCTGCTCTGTTCTTGGTTTGACGAGTATTTGAAGTCGTGGGGAAGCTCCCTCCCTCCTGGTTTGGTTCAGAGAAAGACGGAGGCCAACCAGGAGGGTGCGGGGGAGGAAAAGGAAGCAAAAAGAACACATGTTAAATACGAGTTGGCCCGAAGGTGATCAGCCAAGGAGCGGACAGCCGACGCCGGCGCGTGCCGCTGCGGACCGTGACTGGACAAATGCGTCCGCATGAGACATTTCCCTCCTCTCTCGATGCCAATCGCCGCCATCAGGCCCCGTTTGCCCTCTAATGAAACAGATTCATCTTCATCACACTCCTCTCGCGGCTCTCCGACTTACTTTACCGCGTAGTCAATTAATCCCTCGGGGGCCACTCTGCGCGGAAAAAAGGGATATGTAATGCTTTGACATTTCGCCGTGTCCGCATTAGGCACACCCATAGAACATTCTGCTTTGAGCTGGACTGGGGAAGAGTCATAGCCAAGCCTAGAGGTAGAGGATAGCCAGTCAGAGGGATTGGGTCTCTTATAAGCTAGTTAGCTCTTCGGATTCAGTTACTTATGCTGATGTAATAGGGCAATTGTAAGCTGATACTGAAGTCTCTCTGTGACCCCTTTACTGGCTCTTCTTCTCATATTAGGCTACCTAATATATACTTATGCGTATATAGTGTAACGGTAGACTAATACATAACCAAAATGGACTTAACTCAATTTAGGAGTGTATTAGTGTTATGGATCCCCATTTAGGCTTCTTAGATTCTTTTTTAGAATGTCCGTCTCGGGACTTTCATTATCTTCCGTCCTATCCCAATCTGCGATTTGTCTGCTTTGCTTGCTTCAGTTGGTCCCTCCTAGACATTCGTACAGTCATTGGAACAACTGGGGTCAGCAGTGTAACGATGCAAAGCAAGTCTCATAACAAGCCTACTGCTGCGGGGCTGTGTGTGTGTGTGTGTGTGTGTGTGTGTGTGTGTGTGTGTGTGTGTGTTCCCCCTCGGCTCGTAGTTGATCCTGCCTCTTGATGGCACGAAACAGCTTTACAGGGCCAACTTCTCCTCGAGGCTGAACATCATCATCTTGCTTTGATGTGTGCGTACCTCGAAGGCAACTCCGTGCCCAGTTAAGAGTCAGAAGTGTTTCACTCCAGTTGGTTTTTAATGTCGCAATCGTATCGTGCTGAAGGATTTATTATGTTAAGAGGGTGACGATTAAAGAGTAAGGTTGTTTTTTTTTCAAGCCGCAGTTGAAAGTTTCACTTTGGCGCCTGCAAGTAAATGACATGGAATCATTTCAACAGAGGTGTAAGAGGTCAAAGATCATGTAGAGTTTCCACATCACGTCAATGACCTTCCTTGAACGTAGACGGGTTACAATCCAGTATCACTTCTAATCACATTAATGTTGATAAACCACTGATGACAACCGATGACAGCGCTGCTTCCTCGAAGTTTATATGGCACACATCTTCACACAATTACGTTGTGGAGAAACACAAAACCACTGCTTGGGTTTTTCCATTGTTTCATGTGAAGGAAGTTTTACTACAATACTTACAATGTACATTTACGGATAGTGGGTGTGAAGTACAGGATTTTGCCATTGGAGACCGGTGTTACCAATGTATTCAGTCTCAACATGTTGTGACTTTATCATATACATTTATTAACAGTGTTTACTTATTCTGTTAATACATTGTAAGTCATATGGCATTACATACCTCAACCATTAGCCCCAACCATAGTTTTTTCCCCCTGTAACCCCAATCTTCTACTAACCTCGTCCGTTTCCAAAGTGGGTTACGATCTGAGCGCGTTCCGCCGTCGCCCTCCCGCTGCCGCTCAACCGCACACTCGCTACACACACACACACACGTTACGCTTCCCTTAAACAAACAATGCCACATGTAAGCATGTGGACTGGCTTGGCCATTTCCACATAGCATGAGGCCAGCTGTGAGCGTCGCAGCTTGTGCGTGGCGAGGCATTGTACAAGTTGTGGGACCCCCTACTTCCGCCGCCCTTGTTCACAACATGAATGCATTTAAATGCACCCATCCACCATGAATGCATTCGTGCTGTGAAGATATAGCAATATCTCCCACTATCTTTTATCCACTGTAGTAATTCAGAATGTAATAAGGATTGCTGATACCGACCGATACATACGCCAACATGTAAATAAGGGGAGGACATGGCACTGAACATATTGTGTAATTGACATACAAAGATGTTTGGAAATATATTTATTTTTAAAGTGAAGTATAACCTGAAGTTTTACCGGTTATCAAGGTTCTCCCAGGCAACAGGGTTGTATTTTACGTTTTCATTCTTTCTTTCTGTGCTACACTACAGAGGCCTGAGAGTGTGACCATGTGGCTCCTCCAGACTTTCATGAATCATAATGACCTGGCCAAATCAATCAAACCAAAGCAGTTTGGGTCCATTTTGGGAAGTCAAGCAAACTGCTACCAATGTGCTAAGACGGTTTTAGGATTTCCTCGTTAAAACTCAAGAGGAGACTTTTTAGAAAAGTTTGAAAAAGACATTTTCAATACCTGGACTCAGGCCATGGTTCTTAACTTCACGAATATTGTATTCCTTCAATTATGTCCAGCTGTCACGTTCCACGGATCAGGCTTTTAATTCATCTCAGATCTCCTATTGAAAACAGGGATTATACAGTTGTGTTTTTGTTGAGGGTACTAATGTCGACTGTTTTATGATGGGTTGTACGTGATTCCTATTTGTTGATGTTTGTTTGTTTGTATCAATAGATTTGTGAGTATGTGTGTGTGTGTGTGTATAAGATGGGTAAACTCTATTTGATATGCCCAGCCACCGATATGGAGAACAACAGCGCTAGGCTTCTATTGTCTCGTGCTGCTCTATGGGGGTTAGCTGGCACTGCTTACGAACAGATGTGTTTCAAATCATTGTTGTTATTTACCAGTGATAGGCTGGAGCTCAAGAAAATGTCCCCCTGTTCTGATTTATTCATTCGGACAGTGGATTTACGCAGAGATGCTGGAAACCTGGATCTTTTCTGCATGGATAGATGGGCAGATTTATTATTCATGAAGCTAATGCATTGTTTCTGTTGCTTTATATCTCTTCTTTTTTTTGGGTTCTCTCATCCTGCTCTTTTTTCTCTCCCGCCCCCCCCCCCCCCTCCCATCTTCTCGATGGCGCACTGCATTCTCTCTGGCAAAGGTTGGCAGTTAAATGTCTGTTGAAATGAGAAGTTTGAAAGACGAAGCGCTATCTCTGTATTTATATATATGTGTGTGTGTGTGTGTGTGTGTGTGTGTGTGTGTGTGTGTGTGTAAACTGATTTAAATCGCTCTTTGAGCCTTACAGAATGGCGCTTTAAATGTTAAATGGGGGTTGAAGCCTGCCTGAACTAATTTGTAGGGCTTTGCACCATGTTGACATTTAAATGTGATAAGAATAGCAAACTGTACCGCCGACCTATTTTGAAGATGCTTTCGGAATACATTCGCATCAACTGTGGCCTATAATTAATAAAAAAAGACAGGCCTCTCTCGCTCCAGATTTGATTATAATACAACCTTATAAACACACCAGGGATAGATGAGAGGAGACGAGGGGAGAAGAAGAAGAAGAACTAGGGGAGGGAGGAAGAAGAGAGAAGAATAACAGGAATAAAAACAAGAGAAATTATGGGGGCAGGAATTAAGAGGGAGGTGGATTGCGAACACCTGGTCTTTGAGGCAGATTGCGTTGGCTGGCTGCTGTGCTATCACATTACTGTGATCCTGCCTCTCTTGTTTGTCAGAGAATTGAGGAGAGAGAGAGAGAGAGAGAGAGAGAGAGAGAGAGAGAGAGAGAGAGAGAGAGAGAGAGAGAGACAGGGAGAGAGAGAAAGAGCGGGTGGTGGTGGTGGTGGTGGTGGGGGGGGCGGGGTCGGGGTGTGCAAAATCAGCATGCAAATAACACCACATTGTTAACTTAATCAGATGCAGGGGGAGAAAATATGGAGAGGGATGGGAGGAGTGCGGTGGGTTTGAAGGGGAGGGTGGGGGGGGGGGGGATTGCCAAGGAGGTGAGGCAGAAAGGAAGATTTTTTTTCAGCAGAGGGTGCACAGATTATAACCACCCACACCCCGACTCCACCTCCCACCAACTGCCCACATCCAACACCCCGGGGCTGCTCTGGAACTCATGGAGGAGCCGCTGCATGTGTGTGTGTGTGTGTGTGTGTGTGTGTGTGTGTGTGTGTGTGTGTGTGTGTGTGTGTGTGTGTGTGTGTGTGTGTGTGTGTGTGTGTGTGTGTGTGTGTGTGTGTGTGTGTGTGTGTGTGTGTGTGTGTGTGTGTGTGTGTGTGTGTGTGTGTGTGTGTGTGTGTGTGTGTGTGTGTGTGTGTGGAGAGGGGGGAATGTCAGGGCTGCAGCCTCTTCAGCGCTCCGTCAAGTGGCAGGCACAAAGCGAGCTAGCTAGTGAGCTAGCGAGCCTCGGCCAGGCCGCTGGTGTCAGACGTTTCCATGATTCCACACCGTAGACGTCAAGCTATTCCTGCCAGGAACAATAAGAAAATGCAAGGTTCCGAGCAAGCAGCCTCTCAGACACGAAGGACACCGGCTATTGTGCTTCTTATGAATACGAAGCCGCTCCTCCCAAAAGGCCACAGCTGTGCTGTTTGGGATTTTAGGAATGCGTTCTTTTAGGTTTGCACCTGATCAGATGGGAAAACAAAAAGCATCATCTTCCCTGCCCGACTTTTTTGCGTGTTTGTTTTCCATTTTTTCAAGTCATAACATAATCTACATACACAGACGTGTGTGTGTGTGTGTGTGTGTGTGTACGTGTGTCTCGAGGGAGAAGTTCAGACAGTGTACTACAGAGGTCATTTTTCATTATAACCATCCACTGCCTTAATGAACTTAGCCAGAGCACGTATGTACAAAAGTGTGTGCGTATGTGTGTGTGTGTGCCCGTGTGTGTGTCTTTTTAATGAGTGTGTGTACTGTAGCCTTTGTTGTGGGAGATAAGGCTGACGATGCTGAAGGTCAGGCAGGGCAGAGAAGAATGAGAGAAATGCAGTGTTGGTCGGGACAGACAGCTCCGAGCTGATGCTCATGGTGTAGACAGACGCAGGGAGTCCTGGAACACGGCCACAGCATACCTTCTGAGACTGCTGACACACACACACACACACATACACACACACACACACACACTCACACACACACACACACACACATACACACACACATACAATAGATATACTTCTTGGTTTGGATACTGACTGAATTTATTTTGCATACAATTTTTTTTGTGTCTTTTCAAAACAAACATCCAACGTAGGTCTTCTTAGTTTTAGGTTTAGTCAGCAAAAGCACTTGGTTAGACTTAGGCAACGATCGTGGTACGTCCGTTATGTACGTTAAGTATGTTCATGTAAGTTACGTATGCGGTGTCGGTAAGTAGGTAAGTTATGTAACAAAAGTAGGTTGGAGAACAGTCTCCTGGGTGAAAGTCAATCCGCCTCGAGCTCTTCCCTACTCTGACTTTCGAGCTCTTTCTACTTCGTCAGTTGCTCTGACCGTCTAATAAAGATGTGGTTGACTTTGGAGTGAGCTGAAAGCCTGGTGCGTCTCGTACCGACACTAAAGGGTGCCTCGGTGCTTCGGGATCAGACGCAGAGGGGCACTGGCCAGCGTCGGTACTTGACAAGTTGGGAGTGAAAACTGGATGATTGAGCCAACCTTCTGAACTATGTTTTCATAAATGACTTTTAGTAATCCATATCTACCATTACTTTCAGCTAACTGTTTAGCCCTCTCTGTTTAGAGTTACTCTAGACATGTTCCACGTACCCCCCTTGAGTACAAGCATCCTGGTCAGGAATCACAGCCTTCGAGGACTTATATGTCATGCGTTGTGAGGACAACATGTTCTCCCACACACGTACACACCCACACACACAGACAGGCTGTTTCGGATCACAGAAAGGCCTTCAAAAAAATAAAAATAAATGTTTCACCCAACTTCTCCTTCCTGCTTTAATCACGGCTGCCTTCACTGAGGCGTTGGCATCGACGCAAACGCTGACATGTCTCTTCCTCTCTCGCTCCTTTTTTCCTCTTCGTCCCTCTTTCATTTATTTTATTTCCTCATGTGAATCCATTCATCCCCTCCCACCCCCTCTCTGATCTTAAGAGCAGTCGCCACGGTGTTTTTCTGATAAAGTCTGATAGATAAACATGCTCTCTTACGTCCCTGAGGCCCTCCGCCCTCTCTCCCGAGAGCACACCCCTCCAAAGCACTTCCTCTGCTACAATTAGTCTGTAATAAATACACCCTAGCCTTAAAGTAGATAATGCACAATTCACTCCCACTCTTTCTTTCCTCTCACATTGAGTGCCACATTAGCTCGCCGTACATATCTGACTTTCTGCAGCGAAAGGAGAGAAAGAAGAGTGCGGTGATTTTTTTTCTTCCCTCTTCCTCCCCATGCACGCCGACGAAAGTGCGTGAGAACAATAGCCGTCATAAGGCCACTAAGAGATATTGTAACACACATGCGGAGAGTCACAATCATTTCCACTCCGGTCTGAGCTTCTTGATGGCTTTGATAAGATTAGTTTGCTTTCTTAAACAGGAAGTGTGCTGCTTCAAGAAAAAAAGAAAAAAAACACCGCCTGGTTGCATAATAAGTTGAACTACTTCTCAGAGAGCTGAAGTTCCTTCAAACTCTTCAGATTAACGGCGAAAAGAAGAGACGCAGAAAGTGGGAGAGGGGAGAGTTTATCAAAGTGATGGAATAAAGAGAGATTTAACACGGTCATATTAAAAAGACATGCAGCAGTTTCAATATTTAAAAATCCCATTTGCTTCGACAGAAGAGCTTTTTCATTCAAGAGCATATGGCAGCAGTACCTGTAATCAGCCTCTCTCTCTCTCTCTCTCTCTTATCTCCGGCAAAGACAAAGGGGAAGAAGAAGGGAGCGAGGGAGGGGGGCTGAGGGGGAAAAAGAAAAGAGAGACTTTCAAACAGACATTCAGACATTGAAGAATCGTTCAATTATCGGCAGCATGATGTAAAATAATTACCTGACTCGCTTCCTGTAATGAGTGCTGCTAATTAGCCATATACTTTTGTTTTCGAGAGAAAGTCCCAAACTCCCAACTGCAGAGAAGCTGTGAAAAGAAATGTATGTCGAGGTAGCACCTCATCCATTCTCACACACACACACGCACACACACACACACACACACACGCAAACTCACACACTCACACACACACACACACACACACACACACACACACACACACACACACACACACACACACACACACACACACACACACACTGACTCTTCACTCTAGGCTCACTTGGCTTGAAGGCACAATTTACCTCACAATGTATGCACACACAGCTCTCGGTAAATAGTCGAGAGTGCAAAAAAAATAGATCCTTCTTCTCTTAATTAGCTGTGTAACAATTAAAGTCTCCTCTTAGTAAATTGAACCTTTGTCTCCCTTTGCCTCCCTAGTTTGATTTCAGCACCTGTCACAACAACCCCTCCCTTTACCACCACCTCCACAGCCGCCACACACCCACCACTATTACCTCCAACCCCCCCACCACCCCTTGACTGTAGTCATTATGCAAAACTCTACCAGAATGCGCCCAGCGTGAGCGGAAGAAAACAGCAATTATTTCTGATATTCTGTTATTTAGGCCGTATTGACATTCAACTACTTTCTCTCCCTCTCTGTTTGTCTCCGTCTCGCTGCCGCCACCTGAGAAACAGAGTGAGACTCCACTCAGGTTTTTAGTCTCAGCCTTGAGTCGTGTATGTCATCACTGCAGTCACTCCGCAAGAGACAAAGGCAGCGCCGGCCCCATAATGTCACCCACAGAGTTCTATGTGTGTGTGTCTGTTTGCAGCGCAGAGGGTGACCAGTGATGTAAGCTGTGACAGATACACTGTGGTCATTGTCTCTCTGGCCTCTTTCTTCCCGCAGTCTAACCATGCGTGAGTGCTCCGCACCGCCATGTTTGTCGTCTCACACACACACACACACAGACATGCACCCGCGCACGCAGTGTTGTGTGCCTTGTTTTTCTGACTGATTTGACAGGGAGAGGAGTTTAGTCACCAGACACGGAGCGAGACCGGAGCGCACAGGTGCGTTACACAACATCAGAGCCAGGAGGAAACAGGTTTTATTGCAGCTTTTACCCTCGGATCTGTGAAAGAAGCACGTCCTTCATATGTGCTTTGAAAGGCTGCTGTTCAACGCTTACCAAAATGACTGCATCAGCTAACTGATACATATCTGTTCAATACCTCGAGTCATTGCCAGTTCAGGGATACACAACAACAGTAAGAAACAAATCAGCTGCATTAGTTGCAGTATTAAATCAGGAGTGATGGAATAAGTACAAGATGGAGCACGTTCACTGTCCATATCGTGCCAATTACTATGAAATGCATTTGTATTTGTCACTGAACTTCGGTGAAACAGTGACTGCTGAACAAATGTTTGGTGCTATTAATCCCGCGCTCGCCACTTTATTCGCTGCAGCGGGGGTCCGTCCACGCTGCTGTGACCGCTATTGTGGAGCACTCGGGAGGGGAGAGGTGCTCACAGATGTATATGCACACACACACACACACACACACAGACAGAGACATCTGCAGGTCACCATCATCATAGTGGGAATAATACCAGGGATGGTTATCATAAAGGGAGGCTTTGAGCTCCCGGCCGTCTTGGGAAGATGATTTGGCTGGCCCGGAACAATGAACTGTGGGAATCCGCTTGTCCTGCATTGATCTTCCTCCCATGGCATCCCCTGCAAGGCTGTCAGAGCGATGGGCGGATAAAAAGGCCCACAACATTTTTCTTTCCCCCGCTCTCGCTCCCTCCCGGTGTCTTTCTTTTCTCTCGGGCTCCCACTGATCAGCGGGGATGAGCTGAAAGTTGAACTACCTGTTGACAGGAGCTCTTAAACAGCCCTCAATGACATATTGTGTGAGAGAAAGCGGGGGGGGGGGGGGGGGGGTGGGGGCTCCTGTTCATTCATATTTGTCACTGATCTATCGAGTCCGTGCTCTCATGAAGTCCTTGCTCATATTTTCAGGGGGTTATGTTAATCCCATGTTTTTTTATAACTTTGAAAATGTTGGATGCTGTTTTTGTGTAAAAAGAAAAAAGACAGATATCTCTTTTTTGGTCTTTCTTGTGTTTTGTTTTAGAATTTGTCTGCTACAAATTGGTGCATAACAATGCGGTTGGTGTTTTTGGCCCGCCAATCACAGCTCTGGCTCTTTCAGGCTCCAAGTAATAGTAGTAGTATCAGTAGTTTACAAATGATTGTAAATATATGTATTGAAAAAAAGAAATTGCATAAAAGTAAATGTCTGTTCATATTTGTCAGAAGAAAAACAATGTCCCCATATTTCGAATCAAATTGAGACGAGATCTGAACTGGGCCGTGTCGGCACCTCTTCTTCTTTTCCCCCTTTAAAGTCACAACAATCCATCTCTGAAGCTTCACATCTTTCTTTTTTTTTTGCCGTTGCGGAGTTGCGCATTTTGATCAAGAGGCTCCAGGGATGGGATGGAGTTCGGATTGGATCTGGCAAAGGGGTTGTGTGACTGTCTTCCATGTGCAGTTCAGAGTGTTTTCGCCTCATTACAGAAAGTAATAAAGCAGTGAAGTCAAAGAGCGAGAGAGAGAGGAAGGAAAACAAGGCAGCTTATTGAATTAATCTTTATTGAATTAATTAGACGCCTCGCAAAGACCACCTGCAATAGAAACAAAACCCAAGCCAGGTAGAAACTCATATCTGCTCTGTTCTACCTCTGACTCCAACCAAACCCACTTTCAGGCTGTTGCTGTCGGAAATGACGAGGAAGTTGTACTTTTAAAACATTTGAAAACAAATCATTTGGAGTGTCCCAGCAGCTTATGTTTAATATTTAGCATTCAACTCTGCATGTAACACATGGTAAACACCCACATTGTCCCTTCAACCACAGACCAGTGCAGCTGTAACCCCCACACACACACACACATTAATGATTTGGTGGAAATATGATGGAATTCAGCGCATTGTGAATAATGATTGATTTGTTTAATGCAATGAATTACTTCATTAGGACTTAATGAGGTATTGCATTGTGATTAGTCGATGGGATCCGTGTCGATACATGTCAAAATAACAAAGTAAAGTCCAACTAATGGCTTTTCGATCCTTCAATTTCTCTCCATCTTGTCTTAAATGTCACAGCAAAGTTTTATGACAAAACTCGGGCCCTGAACATTAATTCAGGAAGTGTATTAGCTTGAAGTTGTTTATTTAAATATGAATTCATAATAGGTAGCTATTCCTAATATTGACACTGTCTTTCATATACTTTATGTGGTTCCAATTAGGGAGAAACACATACAAATCCCTTATGCATTTATGATGCATGGTACCATTGATAAGACCGGAATGAACTGAGCACATTCAAATGCTGACTAAAATACACTTCCATTGTGTTACAGATACCACTTATAATTAAGCTGAGGCTCCACGAGAAAAAAGAAAGAAAAAAGAGCAGAGGAGAAAAATGCATTTAGAGAAACTGAGCCAAATCAGTTTCTGTGCGCGTGCGCGGAGGGTTCTGTGTGTTTACGGGTGCACGTGGCGCTTTGCTGAATATTAAACCACAAACTATAAAGACAACAACTGAACCGTCGTGAGAAAAATGCTAAAGGAAGTCTTTGTGGTTTCAGAAGGTATCAGAGGGAGCCAATAGCTTTTAATGAGGCAGCATTGCTGTACATGCCAGGAAATGATAAGGTTATACAGGTTAGAGTAACGGCCGACAGATACTGTACCGGCATAGAGCTACAGAGTGGATGTGTTGTTCACATCGGAGTCGAGACTGCCATGGCAGAGACACTGAGGCATAATGGGGACAAAGTGGCACCAAGTCTTTCCTGAATACAACGGGTAAGAATGACAAACCTGAGCCTCTATCTTCTAAAAGCAGAGCACAATAGTACTGCGTACAGTTGTTGTCTTCCGTGCATTTGATGTGTATTTCTGCTGTGGAGTCGTAACAGTCAGGGTGAGCTGTTGTTGTGATATCTGTGGGCAGCCATTTGACAGCGCCGGGTGAGTCGCACTCGTGTCTCTTAGAGGGCATGCGCATTTTGAATTGTTGTCTGTAGTCAAAGGGCTGTGTATGAGTGCGTGTCTTTGACTGTGTGTGTGTGTGTATGTACTTGTACATCACCCTCAAATTCCTCGTATGTGTGTGTGTGTGTGTGTTGATATGAGCAGAGGGAGGATGTCACATAAGAAATGTCCTTTTTAATCAGGGGGAAAAAATATAAAATGACTGGGGAGCGGGGCGAGCATATTAATGTGTCTCATTTGCATACGCTCGTCAGCCAGGATACGTTTATAAAAAAACACAAACTGGATTCGTCAGTTCGCTTCACATTATTCCATTGTCTATCTGCCTTTGTTATATGTTAAAGATAAAGGCAGAAATCAAATTGAAGAAAAGGGCAAGCTGCTATCTCCCCAAATGAGCAACAGCTCATCAGCCTAGTTTAAATCACAGATTTCTATTCCAAAAGGCAGCCGCCTCCGTAAAAAGGGCCCATTCAAATAAGGTCTCCTCCGATATGTGCACACCCCGTGATGGAAGCTGGGGGTGTCACATAAATACAATTTAAAACCCGAGCCATTCAAAGCAGTCTAACAAAGTTTTATCTTTCTCAGCAATTCTCTCCCAATATTATTCTCACCATAAATGTACACATATACAGCATGTATATGTGTACGTCTTCAATCAAGTATACATTTTTTTTATTATTAGTCTTTTACGATGCTTTATTTCTTAGATGAGCGCAGCATTATTCAAGTCACATGAGAGCACGGCCATAACATCAGTCGTAAATTTAAGTGGGCTTCGACAGGGGCATATCTCGCTGTTCCCCATAAGCCTGCAGAACATAGCATGCCCATTATATTCTTGATGAATTCAGTAAAATTGCTTAAGATACTTGCGGGGGGAAGAAAAACAAGGAGAATTCAAAGGGCAGCCCACAAGTGTCACATTCCTTTAAACACAAGTGGAAGCTGCTCACACTGTCTAATTCATGTCCGCAAGATTAGAATCCACCATGGACAGTGTGTTGGAGGGGCCGGTGGGTAAAGGAACAGGCACCCCTTATGTCTACCAACCTCCTACTGACGGGCGATAGTGACGGAAGAGGGCAAAAATTCAAATGAAGGAGAAAACAAATGAGCCAAGCACAATGTGGAGTCCTCCCTGCTTTCGACAGAGAGAGAGAGAGAGAGAGAGAGAGAGGGAGAGAGAGAGAGAGAGAGAGAGGGAGCGAGAGAGAGAGTCTTGAAGAACCTCATTTGCCCTTTTTGCCTATAAAGTGTATGCCGAACATGTGTGCACATATTTTGAATGTGGGTGCGCCCCATTGCTGCCAGATTGTGTCCATAAGCTGAATAAAATGATCCCACTTTTCTCTAAAGTGAACTCACCTACTGCCAGTGCTTTACACTGCCTCTCCATGAAAGGATTCCTTTTGATGATTATAATCATGCGTTATAGCACACTGGCTTCCACAGCATACTAATCAGCTTAATGAGATATTATACAATATTTTGTTGACCAAAGCAGAACCGTGGTTATTGTTTCTGCCAGCAGCCAGAGGAAGTGTGCCGATAGATCTCCATCTGGAGAGCAGATAGATCTGCGTTAAAAGCAATGTTATTATTATTTATTGGGGGAGTTATTTGTTCACTGATGTTACACATATGAAATGGATACACTTTCACTGACAGTACAACAGAAAACATTGGTATGTTTTGGTTGCCTTACAGCAACCCTGGACTACAACGTTTCTCTGTGTCGCACAGCAGGCAGAACAAATACAGTCAATGCTACCTGCTTTTTCCTCTCAACCGTGTGTCAACCAATGCACCTTTGGCAACCCGTTCAACACAGCCAACTGTTGTTTTCTCGATCCTAGGAACTATAAAAAAAAAGATCGAGGTAGAGAGAGGAAGACAAGCAGAGAGAGAGAGAGAATTGGGGGAATCGAAAGAAGCAGAGGGAGAGCAAAGTGATTCACATCAAATCTAGTGCGCATCTTTAATGGAATTTTGCGCCAAGACAAGTGTCGTGGCAACAAGATAAGACTTGTGTTTACTGGAGTAACCCCTTGGCTTTAAGTGCTATTGTTAATATCATAATTGTAGTATTGCGGTGGCTCCCCGACAATGCCGTTGCTCCGTTTCATTAAGGCGTGTAATTGGAGGAATTCTGATAGGATGGGCACAAGTAGCTTAATTATACACTGCTCACTGTGTTTACAGAGTAATTATTTCATCCAAAATGGTGTTACATTTTGAAAAAAGTTATATGGAGTCACAGCATTTCTCCAGGCCCTTGGAGCTGACAATTCTTGCAGTGCTCTATGCATCAAAGTCAATACATTTTATTTCCCTTCACTGGGTGACACAGCACAGGTGTTGTTTTTCCTAAGAGAAGAATCACATTAGTCCTGAAGATGTGGATGGATAATATCATATTTGCAATCTGGGAAGCAAGTACTAAGAGCACCATGCCAAAGTATTTTTCAAATGCATTTTTTTTTGTTTTTTTGTCTTTTACTTTTTCTGAAACCTCCATTGTTAAAACATATTTCTACTTATATTAATTCTAAAATGTTTCCTTCTTTCTGTCTGGTTTTACAGGATGGAGGACTCTAGTTTGTGTCTTGGTGTGTCGTCAGCGGTGTCAGACGCTGATGCCCATCTGAGCAATGCTGTGTTAAATGGCCGCTACCCCATCAGCCAAAAGCTTCACCAGCTTACTGCCCAGTTAGGACACGCCTTTCCTGACCTACACCGCCCACAGCAGATCCCTGAAGAGAAAGCAGCCACGCCTTTGGACGAGAAGACCCACCACGCGGCCCTGGCCAGTCAACCTATCAGCAGTCAGATGGCCCTGCTCGCCAATCAGCTCAACCGAGACATTGACGCAGGGGCACTCAGTGGGTTGAATGGGCGTGTTGACCTGCAGCAGTTTCTCAACGGCCAGAACTTGGGCATCATGTCCCAGATGAACGATATTGAAGACGACGCCCGCAAGAATAGGAAGTATCCCTGTCCACTGTGTGGCAAGCGCTTCCGTTTTAACAGCATCCTGTCACTGCATATGCGCACACACACAGGAGAGAAGCCCTTCAAGTGCCCCTACTGTGACCACCGAGCGGCTCAGAAGGGCAACTTGAAGATTCACCTCCGCACCCACAAGCTGGGGAATCTTGGTAAAGGTCGCGGCCGTGTCAGAGAGGAGAATAGGCTGCTGCATGAGCTAGAGGAGAGGGCCATCCTTAGGGACAAGCAGATGAGAGGGAGCGGCAGTCTCCTCCAGACACCCCCAACACCCCATTTGAGCCTCAATAGCAGCTCTAACACCCATCAGCAGCAACTAGGCTCAGCCTGTGGCCTCCTGCTCCCCCCCTCTGGCCTTGCCACTCCAGACCCAATTCCCCAACCCTCTTCTTCACCCAAGCCGGCTGGCACCCAGGATGAACAGTCCTTGAACCCCACTACAGGCTTCCGCTGTACCTTCTGTAAAGGGAAGTTCAAGAAGCGTGAAGAACTGGACCGCCACATCCGCATACTCCACAAACCCTACAAATGTACCCTGTGTGAGTTTGCTAGCTCCCATGAAGAGGATCTGATAAGTCATGTGGAGAAGGCCCACATCACAGCCGAGAACACACAGGGTACTGGTGGTGCCGGTGGCACGCAGGTGGCCACTGAATTCCGCTGTGAAGTGTGTAGCCAGGTGTTCAGCCAAGCTTGGTTCCTTAAGGGCCACATGCGCAAGCACAAGGACTCCTTTGAACACTGCTGCCAAATCTGTGGCCGTCGCTTTAAGGAGCCCTGGTTCCTCAAGAACCATATGAAGGTGCATCTCAACAAGCTGGCCATCAAGAACAAGCCACACCAGCCCAGTGAGCAGGACATGGCTGCCGTCAATAGCATGAGCAATCTAGCTCAGGAAGCTCATGCCAACCTTTACTCCCGCTACATCTCCTGTCTTCAGGGAGGCTTCCTCTCACCAGACAAACAGGGCCTGAGTGAGCAGCATCAAATGTTGGCTAAAGCAGGGATAGCCATGAAGGAAAAGGAGATGCTAGGGAAGCTGCTGGGGCCAATGGCAGGAGGTATGGGCCATGGGCTGGGAGAAAATGAGAAGCGCTCACTCCTGGGTTGTCTCAACCTTGTGCCACCACTGAAGTCGAGCTGCATGGAGCGCCTCCAAGCAGCTGCAAAAGTGGCAGAGATGGACTCCCTCAATAGCTACCAAGCCTGGCAGATAATGGCTCGTGGCATGGCTATGGATAGGGCTTTCATGCCTAAGGAGCAGCACCAGCATCATTTACCCCCAGGGCAGGAAGATGAGATGGGTGGTGCTGGAGCCTTGGCATCCTACTCAAAGGATAAACAAGACTACTTGATTGCTTCCAATGATAGCTCCAAGCAGAAGCAGCTCTCAGAGGCCTTGCAGGGATCCAAGGCCGGTGTCTTGATGTCCATGAAGGAGGATGGAAGAGGCTTTGACAGTCACCGTGACATAATGTCTGTCCACGGTAGTTCAGAGGCTCCTGGAGTCCTGGCTGGCTTGGGAAGCCCAAACATTGACTACAGCCTCTCTGTCATGAAGGAGAAGCCTTCAGAATGCCCCGACTGTGGCCGGGTCTTCAGAACCTACCATCAAATGGTCGTCCACTCCCGCATTCATGGCAAAGACAGGAGAGGCATTGAAGAAGCGATCCAGCAACCAGGTCTGGACGAACGGCGTGGATCAGCCAGTGACCCCGAGTCCCAGTCCATCAGCCGCTCCACCACTCCTGGTTCATCCAATGTGACGGAGGAAAGCGGCGCTGGAGGAGGACACTCCCAGACAGGAAGCGTCCAGGATGACAGCCCACATCCCTCCTCACCATCTTCAGGTAAGAAAAAATAGAATCAGACAATGAATGACCTTTTCTTTAGTCAGTCTGTAGATGAAGGGATCCAAATTGTATCCGTACTTGGGAATTATGTTTCCTTCTTCAATTCAATGTTACTGTCACTGTTCTAGAATTCTACCTACACAGTTCCCAATAGGAATCCCTTTTAAGCGTGTCTAGATGTGTGTATCTATCTTTGTGTCAACTCCATCTCTTTAAAACGGAATGCAAAATAACCCAAATACCTACCAAAGAATTACAGCCACACATTCCTCACATTACTCGGATACATAATGTCTTTGTTCAAATAACCACACACCCACAGAGTGTGTACTTGACACACACACACACACACACATACAGCGGGAGTACATACAGATACAGAGATTTATTGAGTTGAAGTAAACCCTGTACTGCACATATCATATATACTGTAATATATACAGGTATGAGTTGTATCACTTGACATAGAAACAATTGCCCCCTGACACTGCTGTGTTGTTGCTACCATTTACATTGAGCCAAACAGAAGACTCAAGAGGACTCAATACAGGAATAGTTGTGCTCACCATAGCATTCACATGTGCTGGTTAGCAGTCTGTATCCCTGCGGAACGAGAGTAAAGATGGAAAGCGTCGGGACAAAGTCGTTTTAACCACAGCGATTAATAAATGTCTCTAATAAACATGTTGAAGACAACCATACCCCTCCCCTCTCCATACCCAGCAAACACAGGCCGGCTGGGGCTAGATAAGTGTATGTTTAGTGGGATTAAGGGAGGCTCGTTGCTAATGATTACACAAGTTTTTAAAGGTAACTTTCGCTTGCTCCTCAGGGCACTATGCTAGCGTTAAGAAGCTTGCGCGGTAATTAGGTCACGACGATGCGATAATCAGTCGGTTTAAGCTAAACAAGACACTAATTAAAGATATACATGTAAAGCAGGTCAAAAAAAGAGTGAACTTCATTTGCAAAAGCAAGGATGTGCTTTTAAGTCTTTTGAGAAGGAGAAAAATATAAATAAATATAAATATAAATCAGAGTGGCTTAGCTTAAGGCTGTAAGCAACTTAATTCCACCAGTGGAGACAAAATTGTTTATTTATTCACAGAGGCATGAAGTCCTTATCGTGCCCGTGTAGTGTGATGGGTTTGAACATGGGACAGGCTATGTTTATTTTAATCTAAGAAATAATAACAGACAACCCCCCACCCCAATTAGGAATTAATGAAAATGAGAGTGAGATAAAAACCTATTTTCTTTATAGAGACTATTAAACATTACACTTTCTCAACAGGGTGGGGGTGTAGCAGATGTAATTATCTTCTGAATTTTAATGCTGGAAGTTTCTCTCTCTCTCTCTCTCTCTCTCTCACCCTCCCCTCTCTATCTCTCTCTCTCTTTCTCTCTCTGTCTGTCTCTTTTGACTCAAGCACTTTGAATCCGATGAGTAGAGCTTGTGGCATTTCAACAACTTCAGAGGTAACATCCAGTGTGCGGTATACAAAATAAAACAAGCGAATTACAGTCAAATAATAATTGAGAAATAAAAACCATCAGCATTTACCACCAAATGCCAACAAAGCACGAAGAAATACATTTGATTTAGCTGAGTGGTTAAATCTCGCCCCCTGGGCACCATCTTTGGAGGAGGATTAAAGAAAATTATAAATACAAAATTAAAATAGTGTATCGACAACTTTGCACAAGAAAAAAAACAAAAAGCCTGCTGCTCTCCACAAGGCCTCAATGTTGCCATTCTTTGTGTTGTTTGTGTACTGGTAGTGTGCTCACCTTGAGTCATAGGCTACACTGCTTGATACAGCAGCTCTATTCAAGCTCTTTGTCAATATGCCACTGTCATATCTGAAAGCCATGTCCTCACATTGTTATCGTGCAGCTTTGTGAGTGTGTGTGCCAAAATAGGATGTCAAGCCGTAGTTAACTACTCGGGAGCATGGCAGAAGTGAAAAATAGATTTGTGATATAATAAAATGGTGAGGCATGCCCTGATCTGAACAGGTGCAGTTTTACTGTAGAAAATGTGAGAAGTAAACACATTCGACATCAAAAATTGATAAATATGCTGGTTTTGCTACTTCCTGCTTTTTAGTTTTTCTTTTTTTTATCAGACAGAAGTAGCGAAACTTGTCTTTCTTCGCAACTTACACAATGTGATTCACGTTTGGAGCTCAGGGACTCTCAAATTAGAAGCTTTGATGTGTGAGAAAAAAAATGTGTCTCTCATGTGAAGAAAGGTGTCATGTTTCTCCTCTGCATGTTTGTTGTGTGTGTGTGTGTGTGTGTGTGTGTGTGTGTGTGTGTGTGTGTGTGTGTGTGTGTGTGTGCGCGTGTGCTTTACAGTATGTGTTCATATCACACTGTTCTGTAGTGAGCAGGATGTGGCTACCGTACCATTGTCTTTATCTTAATATCTCAGGTTTGAAAAAAGAAGGGCTCATCAAACCTCTCCAAGTGTGTAGGTGTGTGTGTGTGTGGGTGTGTATCTGTGTATGTGTGAGCCGCTGCCCCGCCACCTACCCACAGCGATTCTGAGTTTAAACTTGAATTACAGTAATCAAAAATAACATCTCAACTGTGAAAGAAGGTCAACACCGCCGCTTTTGTCTTTCGAAACGGCGCTTGTTTAAAGGCAGGGAGTGAAAAAAGGGAGAACGGAGGAAGAAAAGAGCAGAAAAAACAAAGGCCTCTGTCAGAGATGTCCTTTAAAGACCTTCCGTACTACAATATAGCTCCACGGCTAACCTCGAGCATGTTTCTCATTCAATAAAATTCTTGATTTCTTTAAAGAAAACAAAAGAGGTAATTACATTTATGCCCATCACCATCTTTTTTATAAATGTTCTTATCCTTGGACTGTCTTCACCTCAGCGTTATTGTTTCCCCGCTTATCCGGCCTCAAAGGAGAGAAAACACACTGTGCAGTGTGGTAGTAATGTTAGGAATGTTCAGCAACAGGTACTTGATGTGAACGCATGTGCAAACACCCGCTGCTTAGAAAAAAAGCCTTTTTTCGTTTTTGGCTAGCTCTTACATGCAAATAACCCCACCATCGAAAATCCTCATTTTCCACGATTGCGTCTCTCCATTCTGCTGCAACAATGTAGGACAAATGTAGCTAAATGTGTAAAAAATAGGCTTTGCTGCACGCATGTAAGGCCTAAAGCAGTTATTCTTACATGCACCTCCACAACCTTCCCACTCTACCCCTAAACCCCTCTCCCACCTCTTGGCTGCCGGCTGTAAAATACTCAATACACTCCCTCTGCTTCTCTCTCTCTCTCTCTCTCTCTCTCTCGCTCTCTCGCTCTCTCTCCAGAGAATCCCCCGTGTCTACATTTTTTTTAAGAGGAACAGCGTTTTAACATGGCAAGGATTAGCCTGCATATCCCTGGTCTTTACCGCGGCTCAAACAAGCAGGCAAAATGCTCCATACAAATTGAAATTGGATTTGCCAACTTGACGCCTTAGGTTATAAAGCATGGATATTCATCTAATTGCGTCGGTACAATGGGGGCGTAATTACACATGCGGACAAACTGTTACAGTGTAATTACTGTGTCATTAACAGGGAATAAAGTAGAGTTGAACAAGATCCAGACTGCTATGATTATGCATGGCGACATACCCGATCTTGCTAGCTTTTATCTGCTAATATGAGATAATTCGAGTTGTCAACAGGCAAACATCAAAGAGGATTACCTTTTAACGTTATTTATTGATGTTATTTTATCATCTATGTCAGTCCAAAAATCACTATATGTCACACATCTGCCGTCGTTCTTTCTCTCTTCCTCCACTGTGACTTAAAAGTGTGTTTGCTCACGTAGGTTTCACCGACAGTGAAATTAGTTGTTTACAGTTCTAGTTCATTCTGGAGCCACGCCCTAACTTAAAGTAGTGTTCGTGAGAATGAAGTGACGATGAAGAGAATAGCATTGCATACTATAAATCACAGCCCAACCCCCCTCCCACCCTACATACGTAAGTTAACTTACATAATGTACGTAACTTATGTCACGTATGCAACAAGCTTAATTTGCTCCACGTGCTTAACGTAATTAAGGCACTTGACTTATGTACGTCAAAACGCGGGACTTGCACCCAGGCGAGTTTTGTGAAACCAAAAGTCTTAACTTAGGTTACTTAACTTACGTCACATGTGAAACACATTTAATTTGTGTCTCATACAGAATGTGCTTAACTTACGTACGTGACTCAATTTCCATAACAAACATAGCTATTCGAACCAGAACCATGATCTTTTCATAAACCTGACCAAGTTGCTTTGTTTGAATTCACAATGTGTCGAAGTCTATCACGCTGCCCGTTCAAATACCACACTAAGAGGATACCCAGTGTGTTTCAAAAGTAACGCCAAGGGATTAGTTACAACTGTTGAATCAACAGATCCACCAGGGTGGGTAGAGCTTACCTATTGTCAAACTGAGCCACATTTAGCATACCGTTACTCACTACGAGAAGCCAGAATACCTACCACCTCACACTGCAGCCAACACTTTGAAAAGGAGGCCAGCCCTCCGCTAGCGTGCGCGCCTCAATATACGAGTGTAAAACTGTGTGCATTAAAAAAAAAGAATGAATTTTGTCTCGTTTTTTTTCCTGGTTTTCTCCCCTTTGCATAAATTACTTCTTCTTTGTAATTGACATCCGTTCCTCTGCTGCTCCCCCACCCCTCGCACCATTCTTCTTTTCTCTATAATCAGGGAACTCAGTGGTTACAAAACCTGAGCTTTCTACCCCCCACTCATTTGTTGGAGTCTGGCCTGTCATATCTGTATTTTTTTATGTGTCACCAAACTTAAATAGACAGTCATTGTGTTGCAGGCACAATCGTTCCCCGAGCTGCATTTTTATACAGTAGGTCAGGACTCTGGTGTCTGGTAAATGATAAAAGTTCTATTCAAACCCACTAATTGTCAGTGTGCCGCGCTGATTGACATGTCTCGGATAAATGCAGACTTAGTATTTTTGTACACGCTTGCACAATATAAAAGGCCAATTTATTTCTCTGTTCTTCTTTCTCTTATTCCTCGCACAGTTCATTTGATTTCTCTCTTCCTTTATTGCTCCCTCCCTCCCTCCCTCTCTCTCTCTCTCTCTCGCTCTCTCTCTCGCTCCCTCTTTCCCCTGCCCCGTCTTTCAGACTCAATTTGTAAATATTACCCATGGTGGGAATTAGCCCAGGCTTTTTAGATATTTTAAAATTCCAATTGTATTCCAACGAGTGTTTGATCGAGGACTGCGAGCCTGGGCTTGCTCCTCAGTATTCCTGGGTGGCTATCAGTGGCTAGCCGTGTCCTTATGAAACATTTATCAGCCCGTTTTATGTCTTAATGATCACGTTAGGATTCCCTGCTTGGTTATGAAGCCGGGACAGTGAAAAAAAAAAAAGAGAGGAAAAAATGGACTGTTGAGAGAGTGAAGGAGAGCTGATGAAAAAAAGAAAAAGAAAACGGCACAGGCAATCCAGAAGGGAGAGACTGAGCGGAGTGAGAAAAAGGGAGATGACAGGGCATCACATTCCTCAGTAAACAGCATCACATTATGCCATCCACTCTTTTCAACTCCAAATCTTTGCCAAAACATAGCTTACCTTTCTCCTGGAACAAGCTGGCTCTCTCTCTCTCACACACACACACACACACACACACACACGCACACACACACACACACACACACACACACACACACACACACACACCCTCCTCCCTCTTCTTCTGTCTCCCCCATTCCTTTTCATGTTTTTATAATTAAAACATAATATTTATCTTTCCATAACAGAAGGCTGCCTTACTCCGTCAGGTAGACTGTTTGCATATTAATATTCTTAATACATCAACAAGCTATCTTCTCCGGTGTCATTGCTAAAACGGAGCGAGAGCGGAGGAAGAGAAGGTGACTCACTCAAACGCAGCTCCTTTCCTTCACTTTCTGAAATGCTGGGGAAACGCAAGTTGATTGAACATGCGGGAGAAGAGACTCAAAAGTAAACAGGGAGAGCCTTAAAAAGAAGAAGAAGCCAGAGACAGAAAGACGTGAATTAACATCACTGTTGCAAACTTGCGCTGGAGTGTGTGTTTACCCAGCCTCGGCCTCAGGATGCACATGTAAATGCACTGACTAAATGCGCGTTTGTTCCCCCTTCAGTCAAAACTACCAAGCTGGGAAAACAAAAAAGAAGTTTCTCTTCTCCCGATTGTTTTCATGTGTGTGCTTAACAGCGGGGTTGGAGGGACGAAGGGGAGGGCGAAGCTCAATGAGGGCGAATGCCAAGTTCCCTTTTCTCTGTCGGCTGACAGCTGCCTGACTCCGTCAATGTGGAATTCCTGTGAAATGAGGCAGGGCTCTCTCGGTCAGGGAATGCAAATGGTCGGCGGTGGACGGTCAGCGGCGTGGATGGGGTGGGGGGTGGATTGAGGGGCTGTGGGTTGTTTGAACAAGTTAACTTGGGCGTGATTGGGGTTCCTCCTGTGTATGAAAGAGCAAGAGAATACATTGACCTTTGCCTCATTAAAAATGGAGGGGCCAAGCATGTGAGCGAGGAAGTTTTTTTTTATTCCCCCCCTCCCACTCATCCTCCCCACTTTCTCCTCCTCTCCCTCTCCTCGCTCTGTCATTCTCTCATTTTGCCCCCCTCCTTCCCCGCTCCCCTCTCAATCTCCTCCTCTTAACCCCATTGACAGGTCACATAAAAAGCCTTTTGTGTCAACATCAGGGTGCTGACACGAGAGCAGAAAGCGACATGAAAAATACGCTGTTTTTCTTACTTGTAGCTACCTCCTCGTCACAAAGGGGAGGGAGAAGGGAAGGGAGAGGGAGAAGGGTGGAAAAGTGAGGGAGGAATTAAGTCCAGGGATTAAGATCTCTGAGCTTCCGTCTTTTTTATTTTTTCACTCTCTCCCCCTGCCACATTCCAATTGTTCTTAAAATATTTGGCAATGTCAATTAGTAAGTGAGCAGAGCTAGCTGATGAACACAATTTTCCAGGCGACTGAGCACCCTATTGTTGTGGAGCGAACAGCAGATTTCTGAGGTCATTATCATTCCCTGTTAGCCGTGCCCAGCTGCTCTCCTCTTGGCTCCAGCCAAACTCTGCTCTGCTCTCTCCCTTCCCCTACTGCTCCTCTCCTCTCCTCTCCCCCCTCCTCGCCCGCACCACGTTCACCAGTTCAGAGCTGGTTGATAGCAGGCAGCAACAGGGGGCCTTCAGCAAGAGGAGTGATGGGAGGAGCTGGCTCGGGGTAAAGAAAGGAGGAGAGAGTGAGATGGATATAGCTGGAGAGCGGGGGAATACAGTAAAGGCAAATGAGCGAGGGGAGGAGGATGTGAAAAAAAAGCGAAGAGGGGCAAGCGGTACGAGGGAGTGGGCATGCTCGGATCAGGCGGCGACTGAACGCAAGGGGGAGCATGGGAAGAGTGGAAGAGGAAGGGAGGACAGAGATGATCTGCTGTCGTAGTTTAGACGTGCAGTCTGAGAGATGGCGCGTTAGAGATGGAGCCTTTGAAAGTGGAGAACACGGTGAGCATCACAGACGGAGGAAAAAGAGGGTCAAGCCTTCTACTTACACTTAGCGTTACATTCATCAAAGCTACTTGAGGTTTATGGTAATAAGTTATCTTGTTGTGTAGAACCTAGCTGATGGTTTTGCTAATCAAGTGATTTAAAACACGTTGGCAGGAGTGCAGAAGAAAAGCCGCTTCAAGAGATGTAATCGTACTGAGAAGTGTTCTTTTCTTTCAGAATTGTCTCGAGTGACCTCAATTAGAAAACATCATACACTCTGTACTTAAAGCTATTTCCATGAGAGCACCGGTGCGCTAAAACATATTGCCGTGCCTCACGGTGCAGTGAAAAACACATTCCTGCTGTTACACTGTTATTGAAAAGGATTTCAAAGACTTTCTTTCACAAAGCACAAAGCATCCACGTATCTGCATCTTTTAGTTTTTTGTTGTTGTTGTTGTTGTTGAAGAAATAATGAAAGATCCCTTTGACTCAAAAAACAAACATAGACTGAGTAAAACAAAAATCTTCTTTGTGCTCGCCAGTCGTACTTCTACATCTACATATATGCCTTCTTACCCTCTTCCTCCACCCTACCTCACCCCCCACACACCACCACCACATCCCACCCATGGGTGCCCTCCCCCATCCCTCGCACTGCCATCTTTTCCACAGCAGATTTACACGTCTTACAAAGCAGAAGACGTGTCTTTGTCGTTATTTGTCACAGGGACCAATTGAGTTTCACATCCCGTCCCCGCCAAATTAAAAGCTGTTAAAACTCTGTAAACAAGTAAAACTAGTTGTAAGCAGTCAAAATAAAGGAGAACGCCACCGTGAATCCACGAAGAGACCATCAGGGTTCATGACTCTTTACCGTACACCCTCACGTTTCTCCTGCCCCTCTTTGTCCAACCTGTAGAAAGTTTGCGTTAGTTAACGGCGGTTGGTTGTGGGTATCTGGGTTTATCTGAGTGTGTGTGTGTGTGTGTGTGTGTGTGAGAGAGACAGAGACAGAGACAAGTGAAAAAGGGCGAGCGGCATCAAAGCGTTGCTCTCAGCTGCAGCTGCCAAGCTTCCTCGTCCCCAGTTAGCAGCCATCCAGCTGTCAGGCTGCGCGAAGAGGAAGAGAGGGGGGAAATCTCTCACCAGCCATATGGTCCCCAGTTCTGTCGGAGACACTCTACGCTCCGTGGGCAAATGGCAAACTCATATATCTAATCAACACTCTTAATATCCAGACCTGAGACCCAGGATATCTGAGTCGTACTTTTCAACAACATGGCAAAAGAGAGTGTGCGGGATGCGACCAGGCACCAGGAGTGTGTTGGCACACGGGTTACAGGGTAGTGGTGCGTACCGTGTACGTATACGTTCGTCTTTAAGGATAATGCCGGCATCGTTCTATAGTTCTCTTATTCTCAACGACTCGTATGTAAAGACCAAGATCAACAACGCATTAATCTTCCCCACTCAGCCTCTCAGCCCCCGAGCACATTAGCTCCTACTGAAGATGTAAATCTAGAGGAAAAAAACAGGGTCTGAAAATGATTATATGAAAAAAAAGAGAAGCAAGATAATTTCCTAAAACAGCTGGGCAGTATAGTTTTTAGCAACTATTACTCCTATGCAAGTGAATAGTGCGTTTGAATAGTGGGACAATATTCAGCGGTGGATATATGGTTGAACTAATTATTTATTGTCAGCAGGTACAATCTTCCACGAATTCCTTATTTTACCATGCATTTTTAAAGATCTTTTAAAGTCAATTTTTTCCTGCATTGTTTGGCTGTAATTTGTTTCAATTTATTTTTGTCATAATAATGACAAAAAAATCTTCCAGGCCGCCATTTCTTTTGTTTCTAAACCGTTTTCTATGAATGGCCTTCTCTATTCAAATACTAAAATGCGTCTTTGTACGTCCAATAAGCATCTTTTTTAAAGTATTTTAAGTCGGTTCCTGTTGATTTGTCCATTAGTAACACCTTCTGAGCACCGCCCACATTTAGTTGCAGAAACTGGTATACACGAGTGATTACAATGCCCATATTCATGGTCGTGAAGTAACATGTCCCCCATTGCAATGCTGGGGCTCACTGGTGTGTTGGTCATAGATTTTGGACAACAATGGAGCTCTGTGGCACAGAGGTAGAAGATGTATCTGGCTTTCGATACACAGTCAATACGCATAAGAAGGATAAATTCATTGTGGCTGCAGTTTTTATTCATGGCTTTTTTTGTCGACAATAAGAGAAATGTAGACCCATTCTTCCAGTTTCCAACTGTTTCAGCAGTGGAGGTTAAGCTGACGTCATTGCATGCGGACTTCCCAAATGAAGCAAACTCTCGAGACTCTATTCTGGTCGTCTTCCAATCCGAAACATTATCGTGACAGTAATATGTGCAGCGGATTGACTTGAACCCTTCTTTTAGTTGAGCAGAAGCCGTTAGCTTTAGCACAGCTAGCCCCAGAGAGCACGGGCTTTGTGCTCTATCCGTTAGCGGGATGCTACACCTGCTCATCTAATCCTGGCAGGCCTCCGCCTCCAGTCTCTCCGGCTGCAGTGCAACGGGCGCCTTATGGCACGGCAAGCCGCGCCGAAACACACGGAGGTTTTATCGGCATTACAGCGACATAGCTGTGTAAAGCTTGGAAACAACCCCCCCCCTCCCCCCCCCCCCCCTCCTCGGCGGGACTGAGGAGCCCGTACCCCCTTCCTCGGGTTTTTCTTTTAGGCAAACAGCTATTAGTGTACACGGATGGAGCGTGTAGACTGCAGTGGAGGTAGTGGATGTAGTAATTGGTATGTGTGGGAGAGCGAGACAGATAGAGACAAAGACGGAGAAAGTAGAGTGACGCGGAGGAAGAGAGACAGCGTGAGAGGGAGGAGTGGGGAGAGAGAAAGAGAGAGAGCGAGAGCTGAAGCTGGGTTGAGAGGGGAGAAAGAGGAGTGATCCAAGTCCCACAAATCTTTGCTCAACCCAACAACCTGAAGCAGAGGCCATTAAAAGGCAGAGAGAGCCGGGCGAGATAGCAGCCGAGATGGATACGGCGGCGGCGATGGTTTGGAGGGACGGTAACTTTAATGGCCCCACTGGGTTTTTAATGAGTGTTGTGCCCCAAACAAAACGAGCTAATTAGTGTTATCATCCATATATCAGACCCTACACACACCCATGTGTTCTCCGGCAGACACATCCACACTCCGCTGTACGCATTCGCCAAAAAAAGCCTGTTTTTTTTATTCCGTCTATTCCTTTTACTTTTCTGTACGCAAGCTTAATAAAATTGAGTTTTAACCTTTTTTTTAAGGAGGGAATTGAACCATCACAGGTTCATTCCTCTGTGATTTCGATTGTCTCAACCTATGCGTCCACACTCTCTTACAGAGCCATTTCATCCCGAAGTGTGCCCCCCCCCCCCTTCCTCCTGCACGCACTTTCAAACCCACAAGGCCGTGCCCTGTTTGCGAGAGGAGCGATTATGTCTACACTGGTTTAACAGCAAGGATAACAATGCCACAAACGGCCATTTGAGAAAAAAGAAAGAAAAAAGGGCTCAAGCCAATATCCCGGCATTTGGACTCAAGCCGCTGTTACCTGCTCGTAAGCCGCGTGTTTGTCACGCCATCGCCTCTGGTTGACCACACCGCCCCACCAGCCCCCTCACTTTATTTCTCTTGCACTAAGCCTATTATAAAATCAATAAACAATTGAGCTTTTTTTTTCTCCCCCAGTCCTCTTAAATCTTTTTTCTCCTCTATATCTCCTCTGAGATGAAGGGGAGGCATGCAGGCGGAGAGCGCCGGGTGAAAAAGAAGAAAAGAAAAGAGAAACACAGCTCAGTAACCCCTTGCTTTCAAAATCTTGAAGTCAAGTGATTTTTTAGTGTCCATGTCAGTTATTATCCAATTGTGTCTATTCCAGCTGTGAGCTTTGTAGACCTGGTTCTGACCCTCAGATCTATCATTTGCACTAAAACATAGTGGTGGGAAAGGGCACCTCTGATGCACACATGAGAGTGCACACTTTGGTTTAGCTAAAAGAAGCCTTGTCTGCAGACAGCGGAATGAACAGATATTCGTGGTGTGTACTGTATACGCTACGTTGTACCTCAATTTTCCCATTCGTATTTGACCTCACGCTGCCAGATGAGGTTCAAAATGTCCAACTGGAGTTTTCTTTCATTCTGCCCCATCACTTTTCAAGTTGGCGCGATTATAGAACGCTCACGGGAATGATTGAGGGATTTTTAATTGTCACATTCTCGAAATGTAATAACCCTTGAGTTGATAAAAATCAACAAACACCAACTTCTGACAGCTGATTTTTCAAATTAGACATCAAGAAATGTGGCGTTTACAGATTTTAATTCCCTCTGTCAGTTTAAACTCATATTTCAAAACCCAGCAGTGGGGAGATGACAATATAAACTTCTCTTTATTCCAGCAGTCACAGAGAAGTTGGAAATTAGAATGTCTGCTACAAAGCTGTGTGCCCCCCCTCCCTCCCTCCCTCCCTCCCTTGTTTTTCTTTTCTCCCCCGTTTTCCAACTTCTCACTTTGTTTACTCCTCGAGTCTTCTTGGAGTGCAGATACAGTAATTATCAGTGATCAAAAACAGCGCAGGTTTTTTTCTGCTGATGCGTTTGATGTATGCATGACATTGTGTGTCGCCACATCATCAGTCACACGGGAAAGCAAGCAATTTGTGGGGAAATCAGCCTTCTGCCGAGCACGCTTTAGCAGATCCTTTTGGAGACGGGTTGCAGTATGTTCCCCAGATTGTGACAAAAGTAATGATCATCTTCACGCCCGCTGCAGACGATGACATACTGTGGCGGCCGTGCTTCATTCATGTAGGATAGCGCAGCCTGTCGGAAGGTTTCTCGCTCAGCCCGCCGCTCTCTAGACGCTCACCCTTTCCGCCACGCTTGCTGCATGCAGTGGCCGGATTTTTGACTGCGACAGATTTCGCCAAGCTGTTGATTGCGTCATCTTGGACTCCGTCCCCTCCATCGAGCCTCTATCATGGCTGACCCTCTGCTCAACACGCCTGCTATTGGCTGACCCTCCGCCCAACCGAGTTCTCATTGGCCAGCAACTCGGGGCCCCCCTGCCTCGAGCCAAGCCTTGATTGGATGACTCGAAAAATCTCTGGAAAGCTCTCGTCAGGATGGTCTAAACGAGTAGGGACGTGGACTGTCTTCGCGGATGGTCCGCACTCGCTCCCTGGCCTCCATTTGGTCCGCGGAGATGGGGCCCGTGGTACGTCGATGCCGGGCGAACATTTGGCCCGCTCGTTTTCTATGTTCCCAGGGTTTTCCCCCCGCAGAGACCCTGTGTGGGTCGCTGGTGGTGACTGTGCTTCAAGCAGCATGGCGTGGCCATGTGTGTCACCTCCCCCCTAGTCATCCCACCAGACGGAGGGCTGTATCATGGCTATCGTCCTGTCACACTTGGATGGCGCTTCCTCGCCTCGGAGTTTGACAGTGACTTGCCTTAGTGACAATTAGCATCAGAACCAGCTTTCTTATCCACCTGGTTCAAAAGGTCTGTGTGCTGGAGATTGGCAGGCGTTTCAATTTTCCCATCGCCCCACTGCTGTCATGCTGTGCCACTTCTTTCACGTCTCCGCTTCATGTTTCTATCTGCTCCGCTTCTCTCCGTTGCGGCGTTGGGAGCCATTCGGTCCCGATGCCTCTGTGCATGTAGTCGCCCCTGCGCAGATAGCAGGCGACTCCGGTCCCCGTCTGCGGGGCCTCTTGCCGCCGTATCACACCTCTATTCACCAGGAGAGCTGCAGAGAAAGAAAAGCCACTCTGCAAGCATCCCCGGTCCCTCCCTTTACTCCATGTGTTTTGCTCCTTCTTCCCCTTATTTCCACTGGGAGGAACACTGACCTCATTTGTGAGGACAATAACCCCCTTGACTTTGGGGATTAAGACATGAAACCTTTGTGGATTAATTAGGTTCAGAGCTGAATTCGTTTTGTCGCCATGGAAGGCAAAGAGAGAAAGAGGAAAGAGGAGGATATAGGCTGCAGGCTCCATTATGATTTGCTTTTTTTTGCCCATTTTTACCCATATACAACATATATATCTATATTAAAAAATAAATGTTAGGCCTGATCCTAATCCTCCGACAGAATGGAACTGCATCTCTTCACCAGGCTTAGCATTAGCACGGGAAGTAACAGTAACACACAAGCTGTCAAATCACAGCAAGCATTACGGGGTCTTATACATCAGTGCTGACTTCAAACCAGGGTGTTTTGCAAGCGTGGAGACAATGTTATGCTGAGACTGCCCGCTGAGCTTAACTCTTTGGCAAGGGCACACGTGCAAATATGGTTTGCCGGACTATCTCCAATCCGCAATAGGCTGGAGCCCGATTCTGTGCGTTCACGCTCCTAGATCTACTCTTAAGCTTGTCACACATAATGTAGCAAGTAGCGGTCCCGACAATGCCGCAGGAATCACATTATCTTAGTTGTCTTGGTAACAAAGCAAAGTGTTTGTTTTTCCAAGATGCGCCGCAATTGCAATTTAGACGGTTTACACCTATTGTGCTCTTTTTCCTTCTTTTTTTTCAAGAGCATATGTTGTTTGAATGTATCTTAACTCACAAAAGAGGCTGTTAGTTGGATGTTTTGTTTCCAAAATAACAAAGGTGTTCGTTTTAACCAAAGGCACAACAGAAGACGTGTTAATGCATGTTTCATGTCATCTCGTGCTCGCTGTAAATAAAAGCGACTGTTTGTCTTATTAGAGTAACACCTTCCGAATGCGACAGCCCCAGGTATAGCTCCCTTATGGACCGAGTGTTGAACATGTGCTTGATGAGATGCCTTCCCCACTTTCATTTGTAGCTCTCCTAATGAACCTCCGTCTCGTCATGTCTGCCAAGTCCCCTTATATTTTTTTATCTGCCCTCGAGTTAGCATCGCCCGACGGCCCACACAGTGAGCATATGTTTATGTTGATGATAAGGTTGTTACAGCGAAAGTCTCGCTTATCCTCTCGGTGTCGGCGTGCGAAGCATAAACCTCCATGTGAGGATCTCAGACGGAGTCGTTCCCAGGCCTCGATTAAGGCCTCGGATTCCTGCACATGATGCACCTGGATGGTCTAAATCAGAAAGCACTTAGAGAATGGGGTTTTGCTGGAGCGCGCACTTTGTTCAAGGACTTTCGCAAGGACCTTACATTGCGTTGAGGACGTCTAAAGTGATGTCTAGAAAACTTTCAGCCTTTCAGCTGGATCAACAAATGTGCAGTGTCGCGCCTCACCGGATGTTCTTACCGAGGACACAAAGGTACGCCCGGTTTAAGACTTTTAGCGAAGCCACATTTGGAGGTATCATCTCTTAACCCTCTGGGCCTCCATCCAGCTGCGAGAAGTTAGCCCTCCCGAGGACACAGGGTTTATCTTGGGCTTTCGGGGAGGGGAGACTCTCATTCCTCCCCAGCGGCCCTTCCTCATTCTCCGTCTCACGACACGGAGCTAAGTTGAGGCTAAGCCACAAGCCCCTCATGGGGGTGGCAGATCAGCCAAATGCCACCTCTCCTGGCAGGGCTCGCAGGTAAGGTGTAATCGTGCCGGCGCAGTACTCTCAGGACCAGAATCAGGTATTTCCTATTAGACACAGAGATGAGGATGTGGATTTTCGGGAGGAGGAGGATGGGAAAGCTGTTTCGGTCAATCTTCCCTCCCTTTCAATATCTCGGTCCTCTTCGCTCATGTTCTCAACCTCCCCACCCCCCTTCCTTGCCTCTTGATCCATGAGCCCCCCCTCCCCCCCCCCCCCCATGCTTCCCATCTCTACCTGTTTTGCTGGTACTTGACAAGACAGGATTTTGTCTTCCCTGGCATCCCCTCTTTTCATCTGTTGGAGAGAAGGGCAGAAACGAGGATGAGGGATTGAAAGTTTGCGGAGGAAAGTTTTTGGAGGACGTTTCTGGATTATGTTCACGAGGCACAAGCTGCTCACAGTGTGAACATGGCACGTTGTCAATGAGATCTATTTCCATGACGATTATTTTTATACTCCAACAATCAGGGAGCCGACAGCACAGTACCACAGGAGGAAGGGAAAAAAAGAGAAGAAGAGTCTTTCTTACAATTCGATACACCCTCTGTAACATTTTAGCTGTAAATACTAACAAAGCCATGAGGGAGAAGATAATGACAAGATATCAACCTCCTTTGTCTGGCGTCACAAATTCCCCATTTCCAGCTTAACTAAGTGTCCTGTTGAGTTGTCAAGTGTAAGTGCAGTAAACTGCGCGCGTCTTCTGATCGGATGCTCTCCGCTGCTCAGTGTTGCGGTAAACGCAACATCTGATGGCTCTCCCGAAATCCGGCGCGTTGGACAGGTGAGATGCTGCGGCGAGCGTCACTTTTGAGATGTGAGTTAGCGCCGTGTCAACCTTCCCCATCTGCAAGCTTTCACCGCCGCATGTTCGTGCCGCCGTATGCGTGTGTGAGCGCGTTTCAGAGAAGTCTGAAGTAATTCAAACTGTTTTTTTTAACACTCTGTGTCCAATAAATTCTAATAAAAAAACTCTTGTAAAAACTAAAAAAGAACATTTGTGCAGTTTATCAAGAAGATGGCAACTAAACAACTGATTTGGAATTCATTGCCATATTCAGCGTCACTGTTTCGTAACTGTCACTCGGTGGTTGGCAGGCTAAAGCGGTGCAGATTGAGAGACAGTGTCACAGGGAGAAGGAAATGCCTCGCCTCCTTCATCTGCCATTCAGATTGCGTCTGAATGGCAGATGCAATCTTTTATTCAAACCTGGAAAGAACAATGGGGTCACAATCACCTCCCGCTCGACACGAAGCACAACCACCACTGACGCGGCGCGTCCGCACATCTCAGCGCTTGCGTATGACTCCCCTCCCCGATGTCTTGCATGCTCAGTGGGCTGTTGGAGGGCTTTCTGCAAGACAGAAGGGCTCGGCTGCAGAGCGGGGCCGAGAGCCAGGCATCTTGATGATTTTTTTTTTTTCGGGGTGCATCACCATCTCTCTGGAAGTGCCAAGTGTTCACCAAGGCCATGCCATTCGCTGTAGAGAGCGTGTGACAGGGGGCAGCACGCCGTCTCCCATCTCTTCCAGGCATCTCGCGCCCCCTCGGAAGAAAACCCGAGATGAATCTGGTCGGCGCATTAAAAGCGAAAAACGCTGTGATTCCTGCGAGCGCTGCCATTGCAATTCAGCGGCGGCGTAATGAATGCAGTGAAATGGTTGTCTGGTGAAACATTTCGTGAACTCAATTAGAGGCGCTAAACCATTTATTTGTGAAGTCTTTTATTGCGGACGTAATTTGTGGTGGCAGCCGAGTTTACCTAATTTTATTTATGTATTCCCTCGGTCAACGTTGTGCCTAAATGAATGTGAGAGCTTGGTCTCATTGTGAACACAAATGCGAGGATTCTGTTTGTAACCCAAAAAATAAAAAGAGTTACATGTGACTGCTGTGTATTAACCAATCCATTCAGTTTACTGAACACTAGTCACATAAAAACACGCATCGATTTAAATGAGTGCAAATTAAACTGTCTGCTCGGGTTTTCTGTACTGATGTATTGTCAAGAATTATGAATTTCAAATGTCTTACATGAGCAGCTCTATCCACCTCTGATGTGACCCGTAAAGCATACACAAAGCTTATTTCACCTCCTTTTTCCCCCTCTCCTCCTCCTCCCTCCCCCTCCCCCCTCTCCCCAGTCTAAATTAACGCCACATAACACCGATCGATGGATCCCCGCTAATCGCGTTAGACGTTTTGTTTTAAAATACCAGCTCCCAGCTGGTGACTCCTAGCACTCATCTGTTTGTCTCTGTTGCGCTGATCACCGTCTCTCTTTCTCCCCTCTCCTTCCTCCATCTCTCTGTTGCTCATTTTCCACCTCTGTCCATCCATCCACCCCTCCCTCCTTTCCTCTCCTCTCTCAGCATCTCTATCTCTCCACAGTGCGTTTGCTTTCCAGGCTGGAAGGAGGGAGGGAGGGAGGGGTGTTGGTGGTGGGAGGGGGGGGGGACGGGGGAGAACATTTGGCCCAAATCCTAGGTATCACATATCTGACCATATTTCAAATCCAAATGAAGCACGTTAAAAAAAAAAAAATCCCTTTTTTTTCGCTTTAAAGGTCAGACATTAGTGCTGGTGAAAATTGATCTGTGGATTCATGAATTTAGCCCTGTTGTTGGGGCTCCTTTGTAATGGAAGATTCAGTGGGGGAAGCTTAACATTGCATTGTTTTGCTCTGACAACGCAGCCACGAGAGCCCGTGCAGCTGTTCCCCACGCTCACAATGGCAGATTAATTAACACAATCATGTGGAGCTGGCTCGGGCTCAACAGCCAGGTCTGCTCTGTGATAGATAGGTAAATCCCATACATGCGTTTCCAGACTACCACCGAATGTTCTTTGTGATGTCGCGCCACAACTAGACGGACTCGGCCGCCGACTGGTCAGCTGTGGGCACGAAATGAAGGTCGTAACGGGAATCTTTTGCTGAATTGCACTGATGTTGAACTTGTGTGCGCATTTCAGATATGTTTTTCCTCATGCAATGGAAATGATTTAAACGTGTGTTTTTTGCTCTCTGCTCTCACAGAGAAGTGCCACAAATTGTGTCCCGTGCGTTCCTCTGTCTCCTTTATGTTCATGTGCCGTGCACATTTGCCTGCCTGGAGTAACAGTATGCCAATAAGCCCGCGTGTATTTATCCACACGTATGTGTTTATGTCAGCAAGTGTGCGTTAGACAGAGCTGCTCTTAATTAAGATTCCGCCGGTCAACTCGTCTCTCTTACTTACTTAGTTCCCTGACATTTTAAACAGTCTATCGTGCCGCTTGGCTTTCCGGTGCAATGCCGTGTAAATGGTAAGTCCAAAAAAAACTGATGTGTCTTTTACATACAGTTATCCATCAGGGACGGGGGAGGAGGTGGACGGGTGATGGATCGGGACCCCGTCAGTGTTTAAATTATTACCGGCCCCTGTGATCATATCACTTTGTGTCCTTGCTGTCACTCTATTAGCACCTTACATTCCTCCCTCACCCATCAGCCCCTCTTTCACCCCCCTCCCCCCTCCTCGCTCTTGTTATTTCTAATATTTCATCACCCTCTGCTACATGCAAACGCACGCCTCCCCTCCTAATGTTTTGCATGAACATGACCGCAGTTTGTCAATATTTTACCCTTGGCCCATCCCCTGTGTTGATATAATGATCACTTAACAGTCAAGAGTAAGGCAAGGAGGAAATTAGGGCGTCGGCGGCAGAGAGGACAACAACACTGAAGCAATTATGTTTCTTTCAGCCCAAGCATTCTCACGTTAATGAAATCCCTTATCGTTAGGGGAAGGGGAAGGTGGGGAGGACAGGTGCAAAGAATGTACGTCGTTCATTTATCTTTTTCTCCGAAATGAACGGAAGGCGCAGTGAGAATAATGTAGCGATAAAGTCCGGGCAACAAGTGTGTGTAGTATTTCCTTTTTTTTTTTTTGTTCATATCGCTGGCCGTGCATTTTGCAATGACAGAGGAAGAAAAGGGAGGAAAGAAGGGAGATGAGTTAGCGAGGCCTGTGAATGAGAGAGCAGGAGGAGGAGGGGGAGGGAAGACGCGAGGGCACGGTGTATCACACGTTAGCATCTTCCTAAAGGACAAATCGAAGACACTCCCCATGCTAACATTTGAAGTATTTACCTTCCTGCAAAACGTCTGCCCTTTTGCTTTATAGATGAGATCAGTCACAGTCGTGGAAAGTCACAGCGATCCAGCGGAAGACCTTATGTCAAAACGGGAGGGATCAGGGTCTGTGTAATGAGCTTTCCCCCCTATGGCTGACTAAGGATTTGTAACAGAAATAGGAGTACAGGGTAGTTTTTTCCACTTCAACTGAAAACTATTGTGGAGTGCTGAGCCACACGTCTTTGAATGTGGGGCCGGAGCAGTTATTAACAGGAAAACACAAATATCAACAGAGGAGACTATCTAATAACAGTGTTTTCCCCTTCATTCAGTCATGTCATCTCAAGCTGCACAGTATTTTGGTTACGATCTCACTAATTGAAAACTACTTAACTTTTCCCATCGCTGTATTTCCATGACTTTTCAAAACAGGACATGTAATTCACTTTTTTCCCCATAAAGGTTTGATTTCAACCCAGTTGCCGGAAAACAATGGTTGGCATTGTACCTTTCTGCAAACCACGTGATGCGATGAATGTCGATGTATCTGAACCACAAATAGGTTTCATGAATATGTTTCGTATCGGCTTTGCCAACAAAACGACTTAGTTAAGGTTAAAACAAAACAAAAGAAGAAAAAAAGATCATTCAAATGATAACGTAACAACCTCACGACCTTAATAAACGACAACCTCCCATAGCGGAATGTTTTATGAAACGCCATGTAGCACGCGCAACATGCGTTACGTCAACGTTCACTTTTGGTTTCACACGGAACAAGAGCAGCGGCGTCCTTTGACTTTCTTGCTTGTTTTACTTGTTGTCATAGCGCCTAACTCACAATAACGGTTGCTTCTTATACTATGTCAAATGCCCTGTCTAAATAAACTCAATACTCACAGGTATTACCAATATTAAGGAATCACATGAGATCAACACAAAAGTCTTAAGGAATCATCTTCTGGGAAAAACGTGTCGATTTATATTTCACTGGCTAAGTGAGGATTTTGACCTGCTGGTTGCTCAAGACGAAAAGTCAAGGTTTCACCAAAGCCAGTGGGCTTCATCCTCCGGGGCCCACGAATACCTGTGCAAATTTCCATTGCACTCCATCAGCCTGGAACGACAGACACACTGACATCTCCATCACCTACAGCCATCCTGCCATCCTTGGCTATACAGTCTTGAATTTGTCTCATATGCAGTATCAAAAGAACATTAAACCATCTACGGAATTCCAAAAGTCTTTATTGAAACGTTACAGTATTCTATTATATTCCATTGATTTTCAATGTAGTATGAACCGTGGATAGCCTATGCATCTTTCAGGAGCAATTAATGCATGTGTGACTCATGGTCAAGTGCATATTTCAAGTATTTTTAGGGACTGTGCTTGAAACCAGGTGTGGAGCGAATTTTCCAAGAAATCCACAGAGGGACTGGGATGATCTCACCGCTAAGATACCTTTGGGATGACGATACATAAATAAATAAATGCCTCGGTCCTTGTTAGCCGCTGCTATTAGTAGTGCCGGGCAGCACATGACACTAATGTCTGCCTTGGGCTGCTGTGCTAGGATTCTTTCTGTCTCTCCTGTAAAAGAAGGCTATCTGATTGGAAACAGATCTGGGGCACTGGGGGGGCTCGCCCCAGCCCGTTGGATTTAATGACCCATTTCCTCAGCTGCCTCGTGCCACAAGCAGTTAAACGACAGTCAAGGTGCCCAGAGGTTCCCTACCATGGGACCAGGGGGAGTACTGAGTACACTAGCTGCAGAGACGGAGTGAGTAATAGAGAGTGACATACCCCGAGTACCAGGCAGGAAATCAAAGCCCATTTCCACAACAGGAAGTTAACTACTGTAGCACCCACCACAGTCTCAAATCAGACGTTTCAGAGCGTTACTGGTGTCATTCTGGAATCAAGTGTATGGATTTTTCTTCGTGTGATGTAGCCAAGTGGCTCCACTTGTTGCATCCAGCGCAGGTAGAGGAGCTTGTATGTTTTTTGTTTTTTTTCCAGTGAAGAAACTCAAAGTTTTGTGGATGCGTAGTGTTCCTCTCCACTGAGGCTATTCGAGGTGGAGACATTCCTTTTTCTGTGACAAACTTCTCCTCGACTTGATCAATGGCAATTCGATAAAAAGCGGACGGGACCTAGTTTCCCAAAAGCAATCGCAACGGATGGCAGACTTAGAAGTGATGGCCTCCCGTCCACTTGTATGATGCTATGACATTCTGAAGAAGCTCTGCTATTTTTTTATTTACAAGTCCGTACTTGTATCATGAACACAGATCTTCTCTGTCACATGAAATAATGCCATTCAAAATAGATGACATCTTCCTGAAACTGATAGCAACCGCCACTGCTTTATTTTAGGTGTTCTATGAAGAGTCAATCCGGACGCTAAATCAGTCACAGTTTACTTTCTTAAACTTAAAGTTCCTCTAAGCTACATGCATTATGAAGAGCAGCAGGCTGAGGGCAGAAGACTCTTTACTACACATTTGGCTGCGGGATCATTCTCGACTATTCCAAGCAGTCTTGTAGAACTCAAGATCGATCATGGTCTCAAAACCCCTTTTTGAAAGTCCTGGTCTTGCCTCGTCAACCCCGTTTTTACTCGCTCTTGTGACTCTGAACTTAATTTGAAGACCACTGCAGGTATATCACTAAACTGTGAATTGTCTGAATTATTTGTTCACATCATTAGTGTTAATGGCCATAATTAAAAATTCCCACAAATGAAATGCACCTCTGCGATACTTTTTGAATATTTTACCAATACATTTATCATGGTACACATTTGTTTTCTTTTGGTGTTTTTATGGGAATTTAGATCTTTCAGACCAATGTGAGGACTATATGGTTTGCATGGTCCACATCTTATGGGAAGTCTGTCATGCCGTGTGGGACTCGTGTCTTGTCTTGGTCTTGACTCGATCTCGCCCTGACTTGGTCTTGTCTTGGCCTTGACACACACCGGTCTTGATCTTGACTTGGTCTTGGTTTAGGTGGTCTTAACCACAACACTCATACCAAGTATGAAATATTTCTTTTGACAAAACGACTTCCCCTTTCAACATCTGAGTTACGTAATATAATGCTGCATTGGGAGAAACTCGATGGGATGTTGTGAGTAGTAATTGCACTGTTGGTCCTTTGTTGTACTGAGATCCATCATGAGGTTTTTTGGTTCCTAAAATGTTCTGCAGGCACTTCAGAAACTTTAAGAAACTAAGAAGAGAAATTGAACAAAACAATGCAGTTAAATACACAACAGATGACCCTACTATTTGTTTAGGGCAATAGTGCCCCATTCATAACAATGAGCCCACTTGACCTTCTCCACAAGTACAGCGACAGAGCTCGAGACCCCTGGGAGGAACCTAAAACGGCCATCAAAACTTCCACCGCTAAAGACTTGAGCACGCTCTTCCCTATCAGGCTAATGATCAATTATTAATATCCACAATCCTCAGCCTTGATGTGGCTGCTTGGAAATAGAAGGCAGGCAATTATGCACCACTCTCTTCTTTGGGTTTTTGGCCGCCTCCATCTCCGGCCTCCCTCTCCATGCGTTGAGCTCCCCTATAAATATATAACAGACAGTTCCTCTTAGCACACCACAAGTTCTTATTGGGGCCCTCTCATTGCAGATATCCAGATCCAGATTAATTTGTAATTAGTCTTGAGTTGTTGAGCCTCTGAAAGATAAAGGATTCCAACTCCCATTCTATTCGCCCCAAACACTGACGATCACTTAAAAAGAGCAAACGCTCTCGCTCGCTTGATAAAAATAGCTTAAGCTCGGACTTATTTGTTTGCCGACAAATGCCAGACACATATGTCTGAATGGCCTGGGCGACGCTAAAGCGGAGAAGTAAATGAGTTGGTCTGAAATAAAACTTGTCATTGTGTCTCTCCGCGCGTATGTTTGCAAAAACGGGGGGGGGGGGGTCTCACAATTCATCAGCTTTGCACAGGCAGCCCTCACGTTTTCTCTGCGACAGACATCGCTGTAAAAGCATCAAGTAAAAAACCAAAGCAGAACTAAAAAGCTGTCTACCTCTTTTCTAAACAATGTAATTCTTTTTTTCAGGAGATACCCCCTCAGCGGGTGTCTGTTTAGGCTTCCCATTAATTTGCCTCCAAATGTCACATATTCCTCCGCTGATAAAAAACAAAAGCGATGAATGGGATAATGACATATAAGGCTGTGTGAGAGTGTAAAACATGGACACGCACGCACACGCACGCACACACACGCACACACACGCACACACACGATGTTTGGAGCTGCAGTATAAATCTTTTTATTTCATTTTCCGAGACGCTGGACAAGTTCATAGAAGAGGAAAACGGGACGTGTCCTTGGTCTCTTGGATTTACTGCCTGACCAGGCTATGTTGGGGAGCTATATTCTCTCTCTCACTAACCCGCACACACACACACACACACGCACAGTATGTATGCATGACGTGAAGCAGATTTACCCACTTTAGCCCCCCCCCCCTCCACCACGGTGGCCTTGTTAAAAGTGTTCATCGCCCCTTGTGGTAATATATGTCTTTAAGTGCACATTTATGCTCCAGAGCTATCGATCACCGCGCGCTCCCCACTCGATAATTACTCCACCTTAATATGCACCCTTAATGAGGCTTAATTGATTCATTTTCATTGATGGAGAATAACGCCACTAATGGCTGCGGTGTGCAGGGCATCGATGCCACGGTACAGTATGGACTCCGGCCAGGGCCAGGTGGATCGAGGGTGGGATGGGGATGCTGGTGCCGAGTTTGATGATTGGCCTATTGTGCTCGCTGTTGATTTAGCATGCACGGGAATGAATAGGAAATCAATGGCGTTCCACCTCATTCGCCGTTAAAGGGGCAGTGCGACAGGACGGTCGTCATCTTTAGGTCAGATAAGCAGCCGGAGAGGAGTTTGTATACTGTGACAGCTGCTTGTTCCGTCATTCCATCATTTTCTCACCTCCTCACTTCTCCTGTGAAGCTCCTTACATTTTTTCTAAATATTCCTTCCTTTTCCCCGACACTGCCATGTGTCATCTTTTTGCGTTCCTTCTCACCCCTCCTTTGTAACGTTCTTGTCTTTTGTCCTTTCTATTTCATTTAGTTTCATTTCCTTCTCTTCTTTTCCATTAGTTTTCACCCCTCTGGTGTCTTTTCCCATAAGTCCATCCCCTCCTCTCCTGTAATGTCCTCTCCACCTTTCCTTTTCCCTTCATTTCTTTTCTCCGTCTTTCCACCTTTGTCACTTCTCCTATCTTAAATCCTCTTCTTTCATCTCCTCACATTTCTCGACCCGTAGTAACCCGGCAGCATCCCAGTAAAAGAGACGGCGACCTAGTCATCCTTCACTAATGGTAACCACACCACTTCCTGCCAACGCAGACAGAGAGGGGGCATGATGAATATACACCCTGATTATTATAGCACCACTAACACACACACACATTGGCAAGGGTGTGTGAGTGTGTGTGTGTGTACATAAACGCACAGACAAACACATTAGTAATTGCTCTTGTCTTCTTGTCCTAAAAGACACCCACCTCTGTCCCCATCTGCCTTCTGTGCTCTCATGCATACATACAGACAGTGGTGGACAACACACAAGCATATAAACCCGCACACACACACACACTCATACACCCTCAAGCATCTTCCAGAGCCTCTCAACGGGGCTATGATCACCCTGCTAGAATGATAAAGTTAGTGAGACATCAGTGCTCCCTCAAACATTTGTATGTGTGTGACTGTGTGTGTGTGTGTGTCTTTCTCCAATGCTCTTTGAAGCCTGAAACAGACTTGAGGAGGGTGGTGTGTGTGTGGGGGGGGGGGAACAAAGGTGGGCCGGTGCCAGGGAGAAACTTATGGCACCATTCCTCTTCCCCTAGCTGGGCAGAGGCATAGCCTTTACTGAGGGAGAGAGCCACCTTCTGTCAGTCTGGGTGGAGGGGGGAGGAGGGAGAGGGGGTGGAAAGAGAGATGAGACTGAGAGAAGAGGAAAGAGACGAATGGAGAGCGTAACGCATCATGTCCATCATTTCCACCTGTCTAGGGGGGCGGGGGGGGGTTTGGCCCCCTTCACAAATTCTATCGCCCTCGACAGATTTCCTAAGCAGCGAGTATTTTAGGCTGTGCATTTAGAATCAGCACACAAGGTGGTGTTTTTTTTGCAGCAGCAATACCCTTCACCCCATCGTTTTTGAGAAATAATCTTCACAGTGTGAAGATCACACTCCCTGAATATATATCCTGCACTTCCACACGCACGCACACACACACACACACACACACACACACACACACACATACACACACACACACACACACACACACACACACACACACTTTTCATTCAAGAAAGTGCTGCAAACAAATAGCTTTAACACAATTCTGCGGAAAAAACCTGCTACCCTTTCATTACCCAGGTTGAACAAGGGAACCATCCTCTCCTCCTCCTCCTGTCTTCTTTCCTTTTCTTTTTTACCCCCCCCCCCCACACACACTCCCCCTCCACAACTCCAGTTTTAGTGCGGGCGTTCACTAATAAATATAAATGTTTGTGATTACCATCTCTGCAGCACAGGTGCATGTTTGTTGCGAGGGGGGAGGCTTGTTCATTAATTTTCAGCCATGAAAAGTGCAGTGCGCCATGAACGGCGAGTCCAAATCACACACACTGATAAATGAACGCACAGATTGTTAATGTACCATTGTAAGGCTGCTGCCTCCACCGGCTTTTGAAAAAAAAGAAAAAAACGAAAAAGGAGGGGCGCTCGCTGCCAAAAAGCAAAGGGCTACGAGCGCACACACATCAACACATGCTGGGACGGCGAGGTGTGGCAGGACCCTATTCAGAGGTCTCGATTAAAGTGAATGGAGCTTCTTTTTTTTATCCTTACACATATACCCAGGGATTATTGAGATTATATAGACAAGGCACCCCCCGGTGCGAGGCCTCTGGCTTGTGTTGTCTAATTAGAGTTGGTGGATGGGTATCGGCTGGTAACCACGGCACTGGGAACCCTGTGTCCTGCTGTAAGGGCGCGTTGGAGCACTTCACCGCGCGGATTGGGCCTTTCGGACGGAAAATTTGGCGCTAACAGTTGATTCATTTCGGTTCCGTCTCGAGACCGGCGAGCCATTTGGAAAACTGTCTAATCCTCAAAGTATTTTTTGTTGTTATTATCATCACGACGGTCATAATCATGATTTTATATCTGGATTAACCCCCCCCCCCCCCCCCCCCCGCCGCCACCATCCGTAGTCTGGGTGGCCATACTTGCCCGGAGGCGTGGACACAACATGTGCGCATTATCAGAAGCACCACATACTGTATGTTTTAATTATATAATGCACGTTGAATCTACACCCAATCCTCCAATATGTTCTTTTTTCAGACATGGTCACACCTGCGGTGTTCATGCCGTCAGAGCGAAATACAGAGGAAGAGCAAACAAAAGAGGAAAATAAATAAAATCTGCCTGGAAATGGGTTGTTTTTCAGGAGCTGCGAAAATGTTTTTAATGGGGGACCGCTGAACACCTGCCTTAAAATGTCGTTTCAACATCTCCCGAATGCCATTTTGGTTAATTGACTTGGAAATGGCCCAAATGTATTGCTGAATGCGATCTAATTAATATTAATAATAAATGCCATTATTAACATCAAAGAACATCTGGTGCCCCTGTTTACCCCACTGCCTTATATGTAACACATTCTGCTGCTGTTTTCATCTCGCAAACATGGCGCGGGTAAACAACAACTTGCATTTCCTTTTATTTTTTATTTGTATTCATCTTTTTTATTTTTTTAATTCTTCTTCTTTTCATTCTCACAATTCATTTCGTCTTTGGTTGTATTTGTGTTGCTCGATAGGGTCAGTGGTAAAACAACAAGTACGAGGTGAGGATGCTGTGTAGAATTTGGAGCACAGTTGCTCCTCTCCGGCCCCCCCCCCCCCCCTCCTTTCTTCTTCGTTTTGGTCTATAGACCTGGTTGTTGTAATACCTCAGAGACTTTTCACATCTCTTGTGTACTCCTTTGAAAAAAAGAAAGAAAATAACTTTTAAAAAAACCAACCGAACGCATCCGCACACGAAGAGACTTTTCTCAACGCCCCGTAAATCATGCACCAAATAACTTTAATCTAAAATTTCATTAAGTAGTCCTTGTCAGGTAGTAAAAGGAAGGGGGATAATGCAGTGGTGTTTAATGATAATTGGTGTTTGGTTAATAAATTCTGCGAGTTCAGATTACGTTCTAGCAGTGGCTGGAATGCTAGCATCAGCAGTGTAACTAAACCTCAAATTGATTAACTCGCATGAGCCAGACGCTCACAAAGATGGCAGTGGTCCAAATCAAAAAAAGAACGAAGGGGGTGTGGGGGGGGGGGTGTTAGGAGGTGTGTGAGTGTGTATGAGAGAGAGAGAGAGGAAGAGCGAGCGAGCGAGCATCAGGCCGGATGGTGTTGTGTTGCTCTGGTGTAAGGAAATCAAGTCCCCCCGGGCGCATTTTTAAAAGCCTAATGCCTTTCAAATGATGTCATCACATTTTACTCTTTCTCTCCCCCTCCCTGCCTCTCACCCAATCTCTCTTAATATCTTTCCCCTTTTCAAACCGTTTCCGTCAATCACACACACACACACACACACACACACACACACACACACACACACACACACACACACACACACACACACACACACACACACACACACACACACACACACACACACACACACACCTCTAGCCCTCCTCCCGCCCCCCAATCAGTTATTTGGCTATGGGGAGAGGGCCGGCGGGGCCTCGACGGGAGTCACGTGACGCATTAGAATAATGGCCGTGCAAGAGGCAAAACATCTTGTGATTTTTTTTATGACTGATGTGCTCCCCCCCCCCCCCTCTAGTTTTATTTCCTGAAAGTGATATCATACTAATCAAAACCACAGAACGTTTAGAGTGCAAAGTGTGATTGAAAGAAGACCATTAAGGAACTGGCAACCCCCCCCCCCCCACACACACACACACACGTAACCATATATGCACCCACAATCGTCGGATTTGCTGTTTATTTTTGTTGTTGTTCTTTTTGTTGCATCCTCCATCAATGGGAACTGGGTGTGGTCGCTGTAAAGGAGTAGGCAGCGTGCCCTGTCCCAGGGGTACCCACATGAGCACCGACACACACACACACACACACACACACACACACACACACACACACACACGGAGGCTGCCCCGGTGGCGTATCCCCGCGGCGGCATTGCATCGGTCGCTCTCCGTCGCAAGATCGCGGTGACGTGCTGTCGGAATGGAGTGCGAGCTGTACTCGCGCACACATACACACACACACACACACACACAGTTCCACACACAGTTGCACTCTCGCACACAGTTAGTCAGAGGGGAGTGTGAGTGCAGCAGACAGCAGGCAGAGTGACTGATACTCAGCCTGCCTCCCAGATGGCCTGCTCAACTCTGCTCCAATCTGATCTCAGAGCCTTTGTTCTGGCATGTTCCATTACGCCGCCGTGACACCAGTAAAGGCAGAGGGGAGAGGAGCTGGTCTCAGATCAGATACAGCTGAATTATACATGTATTCCTCTTCTTCTTTTTTTCCCTCTCACCCCTCTGTGATATTCTTCAACTAGCACAGTCACAGTTCTGCTTTTCTTCATGTTTTTTTGTTTCTTTTCCTGGGGTAAGAGGCGAGCGACGGTTTCATAGATGGCAGATTTAAACAGTTTGAGTTTGACGGGAGGAAGCAAAAGAAGGAGTAGTGTCTTTCACGGTCAATGGAAATAAATGTATTTTTTTGTTATCCTTGATATAAATGATGATTCTTCGAGGGGATTAATGGCTGGTTTGTCAGAAATAAAACATGTCAACTCAGCAGCGGCCTATGACACTTGAGAGATGCATCGGGTTGTGAATACTGATCTTTCATTAAATATCACACGTTTTACTTTTTTCATTTTGTACCCTGTGATATAATTATGAATTCTCTTCTGCCACAGTTCCAGAAAAACAAAACTTGAAAACGTGCAGTGATTGTACTGTAATTCATTTAAATAAAAATATGTTTTCATATAAGCAGTGATACACCCACGGCTTTATTGGCCATTGGGAGCCAAACTGCCAACCCCGTACGGTTTTTATTGGTATGTTTTTACGTGTCTCAAATGATGCCGAAACAGCCTTTCTCCAGTTGAACGCGAAATTCCATCAATCCGTTAACACGCAAATGGTGGAATTTGAAGATTGCGAACACAAAAAGCCATCTCTTCCTAGCTGTGTGACAGTGTGGGGAAGTGAAAGAGAATTAGTGGCTGGCCTTTACAGGCTTGTCTATAAACAGCCAAAGGCTCACCTGTGACAATCACTTTAATGCTGCGTCTCCTACGGTGAATCTTCTTTGCATAAAAAAAGAGATGCGGAGAGAAAATCAATCCTCGGAGGATAGTTACAGCTGGGTGTCAACAAGCGATCGAGAGACCCCCCTCCCCCCCCGCGTCACACACCCAGCTGTGCACGACGACGCCTAATATACGGGGTGACCTTCAAAATGTCATAAATGTGTTGTGCAATAAAGTGTCAATATTTGCGGTTATATGGAGCAGTGTGACTTTTACAGTCATTGGAACAGTCGCATTAAACGCCGCGGATCAGTCAACTGATTAAAGACGAGGGTGCCGGACAGGGCCTGGGAATGACGCTGATTCCCACACGTGTGTGTTTGTGTGTGTGTGTGTGTGTGTGTGTGCGACACTCACCTCGCCTCAAGTGAGGAGCAAGGAAGCATGGCCCCCAGAACTTCTGTTTTACCTTTTTTCTCTGTAGTGCGTGTATGAACGTGTGAAAGCCATTTATTATTGAAGGGCTGTTATATGCCAGCAGAGCACACTCTCATCCTCTCAGTAATGTGTCTTTCCTCTTACAGGAGCACTATTAACCCTGACACACAAGGACGGGCGTCGGCGTGTGAGTGTGTGACGGACGGGCAGAGCCTGTGTGTGTGTGTGTGTGTGTGTGTGTGGTCTGGTGTTTGTCCTGCTTCTAATCTGTGTTTTGGATTGTTTTTAATTTTAGCCCCATCTGGGGTGGGCAGGTGGGCTACTGTCTGTTAACACGATCTGGGGAGTCTTGCCAAAAGGGGATCTGTACAGTAGACCGCTCGAAATATGTTTATGAGGGGGCGACTATGGCTACAGTATGGTGCAGTCCTGGACCAGGCACTGGCGGGGATTGTCGTCGCTTTGATTTATTTATTTATTTCCTGTCCACAGGCCGTCTTTTAAATGGCGTTCACATTAAGAATGCGAAAGGTGTGTGTTTGCATGGTGGTGAAATTATGTGGGGAATCGTACATTTTCACCTGTGATATATTATACATGCAAGTTGCGCTTTGTAGGATTTCCATCAAGCTAAGCACTACGTCGTGTCGTAAAGGTCACAATCTTTGTCGGAAATTCCTCGAAAGATTTTTTCAAAGTGGATTTAATAAAATGCAGGACTGTTTTCAATTTCCCATTTCAAACAATCCAACACATTTCATTAGATTTCATTTGATTTCATCTTTGGAGTTCCAGTGGAAATATTGGCCCACCTTAGTTGAAGCTCTGTGTAGGATTGTATTTGTGTTGTCTTGCATGCGTTCTGTTTCCACTCATCGTCGCTGTTTAATATCACGTTTAAAAAACAATGTGAAAAGCAAAATGATGTTAAAACCAAGATCCACAGTTCAACATCTGCTTTCAAAAAAAAAAAAAAAACAACTGTCTGCGGGCTTCTCTCCCGCTCGCTAGCACACAGAATTAAACCGCGCAGTTGCCAAGCCCAAGTAGAAGCAGCTGGTATTTAGTATCTGCGCATTGTCACAGACTTACATTTAGGTTGCCTTTCAGTTTCACTTGTGATAAATAGCCCTCAGCCCCGATAGCGAGTGTTTGCTGAATGGAGTCGTGTGTTTAGTGTCAGCGCGGAAGAGGACTTGCTGACTTGGGCCTTTCCATTCTGTAAAAACCTTATTTGACTCCCCCCCCCCCCCCCACCCCGACAGAGGAGGAGGAGGAGGGGTGTGGAATGGGAAGCGGCAGAAAAGAAAAGATTAGGCTAATGTTAAAAAAAGAAAATGTCCTTATTGTGCCTTAGTGGGTTGCTCGATTTTGATTATTTTTCTTTCTTTCTGGCTCCCCGCCCCTCCTCTCTACGCGCATACCAAATCATGTGCCAGATAAAAAAATAAATAACTTTTTTTAACTGTGTTTGCGCTTCTTTGGGTCGCGCACACTTCTACCATGGAGGCCACTGACTTGGACTTGTTTTTTCTGTAGCTCTCTCTTTCTCTAACCCCGGCGAAGAAGCGATGAGGGTCACTGTTGCTCACGAGCGCGACGTTCATGACTTCCCGCACTAACTCTCCCCGACCTATACACAATATCAGATGAATAAATGTGGATATAGATGTGGCAGCCTGCACAAAAACAAAAAAAGGCACCAAAATAGAAAAAAAGAAACAAGATTTTCACATGATTTTTTGAAACTTTGCTGTGAAATCCGTAAATCTGTCGTGACAGTTCTGCGCTGACGTTGAACCTCCAGCACAGCGACGCCCCGTCAAGTGCTGTTGGAATAAGTACAGATCTTTTTAATTTAACAGCTTCACGACACAAGACATATCAAGCATATGTTGTGTGCGCCTTCCCTTTTTGTTCCTTTTCAAGTTTCTTTCTTCTTCTTTTTTGAACTTAACTACGTTGCTAAGACCTTTTTAAATTCTGCGACTGTCAGCACATCACAGGCTCTTAACCGACTGCACAACGGGGCCGGCGCGTTCAGTCTGACGGCGACACCCTCACCTCGGATTGTGCTGCTGTCAACACATTCCCAGGTTGTCGTCACTCATCTTCGGAATCGTATTCAGAAGGTGATCGCGTTGATAACAGACTGGTGTTGCGCTAAACTGTGCATCATCGTTTTTTTGGGGGGTTGGGGGGTGCAGAGGAAGTGGCGGCGGGCGGGGTCAAAACCGTTATCACCCTATCATATCTGTGACAGCTACCTGTCAAAATCAGGTCGCAGGGAGAGATGCGAGGAGATCCTGCGATGCTGACATAGCCGAATCTATCTCTCTCTCGCCCTTATTTTTTTTTCTTCGTTCTGTCTTATTTTGCATTGTTAATTTCCACTGCAATCCAGCACATGCTTAATAGGAATGATGATGATAGCAAGGATAAAAAAAAAAAAGAGGCGGTGGTGGTGGTGCAGGTGGCGGCGTTGAGTGTGTGTGTGTATGTGTGTGTGAATTGAAAGGGGGGGGGGGGGTGATATCTCAGGACTGGTGTTTCTAAAGAAGCTGAAAAGCTTATGAACTGTCAGCGTTCTGTCAGAGGAGGAGAACATCACGGCCCGTGAGCCCGTTTTGATGCGTTTGACTTTGTGTGGCGTTCGCACATTCGAGCGAGGGGGAAAAAACGAGGGACAATGACTGACAGACAGAGGAGAAAGAGGGGAAAAAAAGAAAAGAAAAACGTGTTGTGTTGTGATGTGTGGAGGGCTGGCTTTGACGTGGCACTCAACACACCTTTCCATTTGTCTCTCCCTCCTTGTGCCGTCTCGGCGTGCGCTCCAGATGTCGGGGAGGACTCGGGGAAGGCGGCGGGGAGCATTCAGCCGTCGCTGTCCCAGCATCGCGAGCGGAGCGTGGCCTCGTCCTCCAAGGACTGCCCCTACTGCGGCAAGTCCTTCCGCACCTCCCACCATCTCAAAGTCCACCTGCGGATACACACAGGTCAGTAGAGTGCACTCACCCCTTCTCCACCAGCCAAGTGCCGGCACATAAGAGTGCATTTCTCCAAGCAATCAAACATTCATTATGCTTCATGCAAAATTTACTTTACCACATGTACTGACATTCCTTCTGGGGTTAGACTGGCATATGAATGTTGGCCTAATCACATACTGGAGTCAATCTGCCTCTGAATTGATGGATATGAAGCAGATTCATGGATAGATTATTGATTTGGTAATTGATAATACTTTAGTTGAGAAGACCTGAAAGATACAGTTGGTAACTGAATTTGAGACGAGAATAGGCAATTTAGTACCAGCATCTTGATTCATATTTAATCAGCGCTGCCTGTTAAGATAAATTTCTGTACACTATATTAGAAAGACAAAAGAAAAAAAAAACCTGCTTACAGGACAAACTACATCCACCAATAGTGCTTCGATGGTCAAACTTTCCAAATCACAGTGTGACAATGCCCTGAAAATGAGCAGAACCGTAAAAACCCTGTTATCCCGGTCCATAAATCATAATCCTGTTTAGTCCACGAGATGTAATCCTAGAGACATTTCCATGCAGTCTTATCAGATGTAATGCATTTTATTCAAATTGACATAAAGACAAATAAATAAACTATTTACGAGGAGGAATATGCGTTTCCTAGCAGTGTCCCTCATTGAGGCTTAAGGCCATTATTATTCAGTTTTATTTTTTTTCATTGAGCTCTAATTAACACAACAAGGGTTCAGTGTCCTCCAATGACATCACTCAGAGGGCAATTTCACACTCGCTAACTCTCAATAACTTTCGAGCCAAAACAAAGCCGGCCTGTCCACAGTTTAGGGATGTGCGTGAGGCGATGTGCCGAATAGATTTTAGCTTTATTTTGTTGAAGTTCAGCGTCCCAACCCTCCGAGCTGCGTACGCTCCCGCCCCCATACGTCTTACCAACCGGGAGCTCGGCCACTTCCTCCGCTAACCCGTCCGCCGGTCGTCGCTGGAAGGTTAGGTCTGCAGTCAGAGTAATGATGTGGACTGTGGACAGTAGCCAGAGTCCTAACCCTCTGCAAGGTACGAACGCCCCACTGACTATCCAGGCTAGAGTCACAATTAGACCACGCAGGGGTCACCTTACAACAAGGACGCCTGCTCCCGGCTGCTGGGCCCGGTGCGTAACGTCAAGTTAAGTTAAGTGTTTAAGGTGATTTCCCGCTGCCTCTCGGTTTATCTCTCAGGGAGGCAGTGTTTCCAAACTGGAAAGAGTGAATTGGTTAGGTGCCTTTACTGAATATATACTGAGAGGAACCGCGTAATCACCTTTTGTCTAATCAAAGTGTCCTTGAGCAAGGCATTAAGATCCTCACTGACAGGTTACCTGGATCCCCTATGGAAAGAGTGAAGCTGAATATCTGTAATATCTGGAAAAAGGCTTTAATAACTACTAAAAGCAGGTGTTAAGGTTTCTGTTTCTGCACTCATACTATATAGCATAGTGAGTAATGTCATATTTGGCTTAGTCAAATAAGCGCATTGTCTATTAAAAACATTTTGCATATAACTATGCTTTTCTGAAAATACAATCGATTTTTTAACCCGACCTTATCAAATGAAAACAAATACAGAAAAAATGTATGATTTCATGACTTAAAGTCATTTCCCCTTCTGTCAGTCAAAGATGTGTACACCCCTGAATTCCTCTAGATGTTCTTGAAAAGCACATACATAACAAGGTCCAACCGCCCTGACCCTTTTGTTACTTTCTACACTTTACAACGGAGTAAGCCTTGAGTGCCAGTAGAGAAGCAGAGGCTAAAACGCTGCAGAAAAAGAAAAAAACCAATGCTTGCTTTTCTTCTTCTTCTCCTTCTCTCTGTCTCGCTTTTTTTCCATCCTTCGCCATTCACTTAAAAGGCAGAACAGAGAGACCACCCGCGCTGTAACCCCATTTCGCTTCCCTTAATAAGAGGCACGTACTGTACCTCAGATCTGAAAAAAGGAATTAGAGGAAAAGCTTTAAACTGCAGCACGCTAACACGTCTGGTGTACGCTCACATAATTAGGATCCTTATGTTGAACAGCGCATCCAGGTCACGGCCAGGCCATCCACAGTAGCTGGGGATAGCGGTGGTTTTCTGGGGGCATCTGTTATCTGATGGTGAGAGAGCTGAGTTATGTCTGCTTTGAGTAGTCCAGTAAGGACACCCATGAGGGCCATATTTTATCACGACGGAAGCGGAGACCTCAAGCTAGGCCTGGCTTTAACTCATTTGGCAAAACACACACAGACAAGTAGGTGCATCTAATTCCATCCACACACAGTATATTTAACATGTATCCATTCATATCGCAGAAGCACAATAAAATAATTAATCCGGAGCCCTTACACGTGGGAGCAAAAGTGATAAAAGTCAGCAAGGATGTTGTCTTTTGGAACGGAATGTATCTCTGGCCACCAGCCTATCTAAGCACGCCGTTAGCATAGTCTGGAGGAAAAGCAGCTTGATGCATCCCCAATATGTGGCCTTTAAATCATCACGATAACCTAATCACTGTGACATCCTGATTACATCCACAACATTACTTTACGGTTAAAGATCCTCTTCGTGCTGCCGTGACAATGCCGAGAAATTCACAGACGACAGCGGGGCTCCCCTTCATCCTAATGCAATGCGAGTGGCACAATGGAGTTGCTTACCAAAGCCAGCCGAGGCTGCATTGTGCAACGCGACGCAGAGATTAATGAGCAGCTAACGCCAGCTTGAAAGGAATGAAGTGAATTTAAATTTCTCCAAAAGTTAAAGAGCTAATGTTACAGTATTAATATCCTCTTGAACAGTGAGTGGGAAAATATCCATTAGCAAAATTAACCACAGTTTTCTAGGTAGCTAACATTGTGCGGCTGTGGTGCTACAGTGTGGGGCCACAGCTAATGAACACACTGCAGAGGGTGATATTTCATTATACAAATTAATGCTCACATTTTAATGGGAAAGTCACATAATGAATCTAGGCTTCAGTGACAGCAATTAGAGGCCCAGATTGTCCCCTTCTGGACAAGGCACTATTTAGCAGTAAGCAGCTGTGTGTAAAAAATAAAAAGGTCCTCGCTCTTGACAATAGCCACACATAACTTCAGGCAGGGCCGCATAACCAATAAGGGTCCCTTCTCACCTTTAAACGAGGAGAGGGGGAGACAAAGAGGGGGGGAGAGAGGAAGGAGAGAGGCAAGACTTGCCCATGTCACTTAACCTTAACCTAACCTTGTAATCAGGATGAATCAAGAGGGACCTGTGATCTCTCCCTCCATTCCTCTCACTCCCTCCCTTATTCTGCTCTTTCTTCCACTTTCTCCCTCCGAATACGTTTTTCTAAGTGCTCCCTATTTTCCTCCAATTCCTATAAATACCATGCGGTATCTTCAACACAATGACACTGCTTCATTTAATATACTTTGTTTGCCGTTTGGTGCAGACCCGTATCCATGTATACATGTGTTCCTGTTTCCATATACTATGTATTTATGGTGTGACAATTGAACTGTTACTAGCAATCAGCATGAGCCTCATACTTAAAGGATGAGGCCGGCAATATACATAACGTTAATCACATGTTACAATGTTAATAGTGACCGCTTTACAATGTTAACCAGGTGTTACATTAACACTGACCGCTTTACAACGTTAACCAGGTGTTACGTTAACACTGACCGCTTTACAACGTTAACCAGATGTTACGTTAACACTGACCGCTTTACAATGTTAACCAGTTGTAACAATGTTAACACTGACCGCTTTACAACGTTAACCAGGTGTTACGTTAACACTGACCGCTTTACAATGTTAACCAGTTGTAACAATGTTAACACTGACCGCTTTACAACGTTAACCAGGTGTTACGTTAACACTGACCACTTTACAATGTTAACCAGGTGTAACAATGTTAACACTGACCGCTTTACAACATTAACCAGATGTTACGTTAACACTGACCGCTTTACAACGTTAACCAGGTGTTACGTTAACACTGACCACTTTAGAATGTTAACCAGGTGTTACGTTAACACTGACCGCTTTACAACATTAACCAGGTGTAACAATGTTAACACTGACCGCTTTACAATGTTAACCAGGTGTAACAATGTTAACACTGACCGCTTTACAACATTAACCAGATGTTACGTTAACACTGACCGCTTTACAACGTTAACCAGGTGTTACGTTAACACTGACCACTTTAGAATGTTAACCAGGTGTTACGTTAACACTGACCGCTTTACAACATTAACCAGGTGTAACAATGTTAACACTGACCGCTTTACAATGTTAACCAGGTGTTACGTTAACACTGACCACTTTAGAATGTTAACCAGGTGTTACAATGTTAACACTGACCGCTTTAGAATGTTAACCAGGTGTTACGTTAACACTGACCGCTTTACACTGTTAACCAGGTGTTACGTTTACACTGACCGCTTTAGAATGTTAACCAGGTGTTACAATGTTAACACTGACCGCTTTACAATGTTAACCAGGTGTTACGTTAACACTGACCGCTTTACAACGTTAACCAGGTGTTACAATGTTAACAGTGACTGCTTTACAATGTTAACCAGGTGTTACAACATTAACTGTGACCGCTTTACAATGTTAACTAGGAGTTACAACGTTAACATTGCCCGTTTCACAGCGTTAACCAGGTGTTACAATGTTAACTGTGACCACGTTACAACGTTAACCAGGTGTTACAATGTTAACTGTGACCACGTTACAATGTTAACCAGGTGTTAAAACGTTAACTGTGACCGCTTTACAATGTTAACTAGGTGTTACAACATTAACTGTGACCGCTTTACAATGTTAACCAGGTGTTAAAACGTTAACAACGACCGTTTCACAGTGTTAACCAGGTGTTACAATGTTAATTGTGACCACTTTACAATGTTAACCAGGTGTTACAATGATAACAGTAACTACTTTACAATGTTAACCAGGTGTTACAACAATAACAGTGACTACTTTACAATGTTAACCAGGTGTTACAACGATAACAGTGACTAATTTACAATGTTAACCAGGTGTTACAACAATAACAGTGACTACTTTACAATGTTAACCAGGTGTTACAACGATAACAGTGACTAATTTACAATGTTAACCAGGTGTTACAACAATAACAGTGACTACTTTACAATGTTAACCAGGTGTTACAACGATAACAGTGACCGCTTTACAATGTTAACCAGGTGTTACAATGTTACCTGTGACCGCTTTACAATGTTAACCAGGTGTTACAACGTTAACTGTGACCGCTTTACAATGTTAACCAGGTGTTACAATGTTACCTGTGACCGCTTTACAATGTTAACCAGGTGTTACAATGTTACCTGTGACCGCTTTACAATGTTAACCAGGTGTTACAACGTTAACTGTGACCGCTTTACAATGTTAACCAGGTGTTACAATGTTAACAACGGCCGCTTTACAATGTTAACCAGGTGTTACAATGTTAACTGTGACCACTTTGGACCAACATTCAGCGTCAAGATATCACGCAAAAGGTTGCTACCAACGTAATTATAGTGACGCTGAGGGCTTCAAGGATGACGTTTAGCGATAAGTTGATGTAGTCATAGGATTTATCGACAATAATAAAAATAAATAGTAATTCCAGCCTTATCCTTTTAATGCCTCACTTTTGCCATTGGGTGGGCACATCCATCCCAAGTTCCTGATTGTATGTACAAGTGCACTTTCACCTCTGAAGCAGTTGAACAGTTAACCCTGACAGCATTAGAGGCATTCTCAATTCACCACTAACCACAAACTTAAGCACATCTACTTGAAACAGATGTAAAACAGCTTCTAGCAATTATTACTTCTCTCAAACATGTGTGTTTTTTTTCATCCTTCCGGCCAAATGGAAATTCATCTTCCAGTATGTCATATCTATTAAGCCATTTTAAATGCCTCTCTGTACAGGTCTGTGGTATTTATCTTTACTTGTTTCTATGGCGCTGTCACAGTTCACACAAAGCCAGATGAAATCAGTACATACAGCATGAAGTGAAAACATACTATGGAGGAGCAGATCCCAGTACAGCAATCAGGAGACGGATGATTTATAGCCACAGAGGTGTCACTTAGATGTTTATGAATTCTAGAAAGCCGCAGTGGTGCATTTATTTTTTTTACCCTTCTATCGTTCACCTTTGGCAGGAACAAAATGTCCAAAGTTGTCCAACAAAGCCAAGACGGACATCAGCAAAAAGTTTACCGTTCTATTTTTAACTCCCAAATAGCAATTTTCTGGTTTTGCGGCGGCAGTGATCTGTCATGTGGCTGGGAGGTTGTGCTGTTTGCGCTGATATCAATTAAAAGTGGATTAACGGGTACATAATGACCTTTAGCAGTAAATTGTGTGTAATGTTGCAAGGCAGGATACAGTATATTCCCCAGATGTCACACCAGGCCCCTGACGTATGATGGAGCAGATGTCTTAGCCAGTCCAAATGGCCCTCTAAGACACAAACACACGCACACACACACACACACACACACACACACACATACATACACACAGACTCAGGCCGACAAGCATGCATAAACATGTGTTCGCACACATTCCAAATGGCGCACACACACACACACACACACACACACACACACACACACACACACACACACACAAGTACGTAGACACAAGTAGATGCAGAAATGCACTTGTTGTCTGTCTCGCTTTCTCCAGATATATTTAAATGCATAATTTTAATGGAAAAGTAGAATAAACTGATGGCTCTCTGAGGGCATTTGTATTTATTTTCAGTTTGCCTTCCTCAGTCAACATCAAAAGAGAGTGAACACACAACTCTTCTGTGCTTTTCATTCTCATTTTAGACATGTAGATAGTACATTAATCTAACGCCCCCCCCCTTCCTCCCCCCCACCACATGAACATTAACAACCTCTTATAAGGAAAGAAAAGACAGAGGCAGAAAAAAAGATCAGATCAGTCTAATTTCTGTCTAATTTGGCTCCTAGAATATCATTTTGTCCAGTTAGAGGAATTGAGAATGATCATTTGCATCAGGGACGTTTCCTTATTGAATCAGCACAGAGCCTCTGTTCGGCAGCACACAGGAGAAGCACTTATTGGGTTAAAAGCTCATCTCGTATGGTTTATTTTAAATATACTCTATGCTTCATAGCCACTCTAGCGTAAGATAAAAGATATCAGGGCTATCTGACTCTCTGCACGCTCTCTCTTTCCCTTTTTTGTCTCTCTTCGTCTTTCTCTCTACTCCTCTTCAGCGTTTCCACCTTCAATTTTCTTTTGTACACCCTCCTATTCGTTTCTCTCTTATATCAATATTGTATTGAGTTGGTGTTTGTGGCCCTTTATTTGAGAACTCTGCAGTAGGTCTGCAGATCGCAGTCTTTTTCTGGAATGCTGCCCTCTAAATAATGATAAATTACTTGAGCAGTATGCCATTTGCTAATTATATCCATGATTTACTACACAGCCCGACTTAAATCATTCAAACCAGCCTTGCGTAACAATGCCTTTTTTTTCTTTTATAAAATGGTTTCCATGTGTATAATCTAAACAGTTTATGGCCCTATACTTGTATATAGAAATGTGCATACACACAAAACATTACAATCATCCTTTTTTGTTCTTTTTCCACCAATCCCCCTCTCTTTTCACTCAGTCACTCTTATCCCTCGAACAGAAATTCCACTCTGGGAACTTTTTATATGTATATATTAAAAAAAAGAATCCAGCTTAGCATTTTTTCCCTCTCTGTTCATTGTTTAATGAATCCAAATCTGGCTCAGACTCCAAGCCTATTATAATTGCAAGCAGGATGTGTTCTATTTCAACATAAGTATCATTCCAATGGAAGATCCACTTCTGGCAGAATAATGCTGGTGTTATACCATTATCAAGAATATTCATTAATATGGATGTGCAGCACAAATACATATATGTAAATGTTACACAACGGATTCAGCCCTCTTTTACCGTAGTGTAACTCTCTTTGATCTGTGTATCCTGTAGTGACCCACATTGTTCTTAATCATAGGAAACTCACAAGCATGTGGTTCACATATGTCACCGGCACATTTCTTTTTTTCTTTTTTTCCCAAATACTCAATGACTTATTTTTGCATCGTAGCGTATCATCCATATTGTATTCCAGTAGTCGGGGAGATGCTGTGCTCTGGCTGATTTATGCTTCTCGAGATAAACTGCAAATAGGGAATGACCCAGAAATTGCACTCTCATCGCCGAGGCACAGGCGTGACAGCAAGCAAGGCCAGAACAGAGGCATGATGACCCCACTGCATGCACACACATCCATGCACAGATGCACACACACACACACAGACACAAACAGACTGAGCCGCACCCTCAGCCCCAGCCCTTACCCGCGCAAACACAGATAGCATCGAGACAGTTTGTTGTCAGTTGAAAATATTATCTCTTGTAGTGGACTGAAAGCACCATATGGTGTAATGTTTTTTTTTTACGGTGTTGATGTGAGTGATGCCTCACTTGGCGGGGCTGGATTGAGCTGGATCGACCCACATTCAGATGCCTATTCCACAACCCTACCCCCGTCACAACACACACACACACAGAGTCTGTGGAAGACTAAAGACTGTTCATGATCACTTTGTGTTGTATTTTATTTCATTCTGTGCTTTAGTTGTTTTTATTTATAAACTTCTGCTTTCTATATTCATTCATTTTTCTGTCTTCCCTCATCCTTTTTTAAAGAGTTAGAAAATGCATTTGTTTTTATGCCAACTAAAAGCAAGGCAATTGCCATAGTAGTCAATGAAATGCACATCTTTTTTTGTGAGCTCTACCCATTTGACCTAATTTTCTTTGTTCAGGGAGGTTACATGACCCTAGGGTCCACATTCCCTGCTCCAATAGATAGATTTTGATATCCAGTCAATCTAATAATCAGGTTAATTATTCACTTTATTCCCTGTCTTTCCCTTTCTGTTTCTCTTTCTCGTTCTCGGCCTCTCAGGAGAGAAACCCTACCGGTGCCCTCATTGTGACTATGCCGGCACCCAGTCTGCCAGTCTGAAGTACCACCTGGAGCGCCACCACCGCGAGCGTCAAAATGGTTCCACCACCTCAGGCCCATCCTCTTGCCACACCCCTTCTTCTGACCACAAAGAGGATCAAGGGAAGACAACCGGTGGCGGCGTCTTTGCCCGACCAGATGTCCTCCGTAATGTCTTCAAGAGCATGCCTCCCAACCTAGACTTCAGGGCAGGTCCAATGCTGCCACATCAGTGGGCATCGGCTGGCATGATGTCTCCGCATGACCGAGATCGTGAGCGTGGGGACCGCCGCTTTGACTCCGCCTCTTCAACTGAGAACATGAAGACTGCTGATGGCCCGTCTGCCCTCGTCTCAACAGGGCCAGATAACTTCTCCGATTTAAGCAGGGCTTACCAAAGCATGATGGGAAACGGGGTCCACTTTCAAGGTTCTCTCCAGGCCTTCATGGACAGCTTTGTCCTCAGCTCCATGAAGAAGGACATGAAGGACAACCAGAGTTCAGTCCAGCTCCAGGCCCAGTGCTACCATGACAATGGCGAGCCCAAAGCAAAGCGGGCCGTTTCGGCTGACCAGGAAAGAGAAGACAAGACTGAAGCCAAACAGAACTCACAGCCTGGTAAACCTGGGTCCCAGTATGAACCACTTGATCTGTCTGTGTCAGTCCGGCCTGAGTCTGCATCCGGGTCCCTCCCTGGCTCTTCAGTCACCATCCATGATAATGTGGCGTGGCATGGCTGCCTCTTCTGCTCCTACTCCACCTCCTCATTCGAGATCATGGCTCTGCACCTCCAGGCCAACCACCTGGGTAAGGCCCAACAGCAGCGGTCGGATACAGGCAAGGAGCTTCATGGAGAGAACTCTCCCACCACCTCCATCATTCACTCCTCCAACACCAAGACCTCTGGTATGGCCCTTGACAAAGACGGAGACAGAAATGGGGAGAAAATCCAGGGAGGCTGGAACAACCACATCGACCAGCCCTACAATCCCTTCCAGAGTGACTTCTACAGGCGGTTTGGTGGCTTGTATGATGGATCCCAGAGGGTCAACCAGGGCCTTCAAGCGTATTTAGCCCCTGCAGAGCAGGGTATGGACCTACCCACACGGGCCTTTGGTGGAGCAGCTTCAGCTGGGGATGACCAGATTGCTAATAGGGGCTCCCGTGGAGACACCGAAGAGGACCAGGCTGGATCAGATGATGAGGTTGCAAAGGCCGGGGGACACAGTGCCAGTGACACCCCCTCAACCACCCCCAAAAGACAGCAGCAACACAATCACACCGCTGAAGAGGAAGAGGAGAGAGGAGTGGCTGAAGAGGAGGAGGAAAGAGATGAGGATGGGCAAATGGACGTGGAGAGAGAGGAAGATGGAAGTCCGACTTCAGACCGCTTCCAGAACCACTCCAAACAGCTCCAAGACAACTTCTCTCTGCCCCCAAGGGGTGGAGGTGGTTTGGCTGCTTCTTCCTCCGCCATGACACCATATTCTCTGGTTCCCCAAACCAAGAACCAAGCTTTGCCACTGGAGAAGCAGTGGCAGCAGGGCCTGGCCCTCCTGTCTCCTGGAGGTCCCCCAGGACTGTTGAAGACTGAGCAGCACACCCACCTAGAGCAGCAGATGAACATGCTGTCTGTCCTCAGAGCCTACAGCAATGACAACATCCCCGCATTCAACGGCCTGGGAGGCGGAGCACCCACAGGGGGCATGAAGAGGCCAGATGCACCTGGTGAGTGTGTTTAACCCCTACTGGAACTATAACAGCTGTAAAGCACACACACAGATATCCAGACACTTCAGCCGAAAACCACACACATAAAAAGTCATGAATACATATGTGTTAGAAACACAAATTTAATTTTTCCAGCACTTCATACACATCAACACTAAACACACAAGACGAACACATACATTTTTTTCCCTGACACCCACAAAGAAATCTCACACACTCACTAAAGGTCTTGAGATTGGCTCTGAAGTGATTTCAGCCTTATTTCAAGCAGGTTTAGAAGCTATCAGCCTGCCGACTAGCAACAGATTAATCTTTATTACACGTTTATATTACTGGAAGTGCAGCGCCTCCCTCCCGCTCCGCAGCATGGAGGGAATAACCCTGGATGAGTAAGAGCAGGACCTCAGCTCCCCTTGCCATCTCCTCCACATGTCTCTTAACTATCTTAGCTCTCATAAAGCCGGCTCCCAAAAGCCCATTACTTTTTAAGACTCGTCGATCTATGACCCTGTGAAAAATGAACTGTCAACTTTCATGATTCTGCTAAGGTTACAGCCGCTCCTTGAGACTGGAGAAGGAAATGCTTTTTTCTTATTTCTCTATTTTTTTTTTACAACCCTTTTTTCGCTATTTAGGGGCTAAAGTCTGTCTGTAGGAGGAAAGTTCAAACCTATAGTTGGTGTTGACCTTTCAAACATACTATTACAAAGAGAGAGATTTCTTAGCTCCGGTCAGTGACAACTCCTTCATGTTCGAAAATTGAGAGTCATTTATTGAGAGTGAGCAAGCAATGGCCCATATTTGATTCAAAGTAGAAAACATAATACGGTTTATTTTTTCACATTCATTAACTGCCAGATACAGTATGTTGTAGCTACAATGTTTACTCAACTGCAGTCCCTTAGACAGATTGTCATATTTTGCTTATTTTGTCAGATTTAATCAAGAAAAAAATATATATATCTTTACTATTTTTTGCCTCACTGTTAGTTTCAGTATTGCCCAATGACACAATCATAAATCATTTTCATTTTGTGTATGACAAAATCAAGTGAGATTTGGCCAGTGAAATGTGAGAGTGTATGTCTAGAGGCATACATTCATCAAGGCACAGTAGACACAATAATCTATGATAATAGTAACGCCTCCGTTAATGAAGCAATGCAGCCACATGTGTTCATCTGACCTTTCCATCCGACAAAATATTGTCCGTTGTCATGGAGCCAGGCTCTCTGCATAGCTTAACGTTATGGAAGAATTTTAACCATACAAGATTGATATATAACTATATGTTTCCTTTAACAGAGAGGTGCCTGTTTGTGTGAGAACGCGCTACTTATTGTCTTAAACTATGTAATGTTGACACTTCCCTTTGTAACTAGGAATGCTTGACCTTTATAGATAAGCTCTTCCTCTGTGGAACAAAAGCCTTTCTTACTTGCTGTTAGTTTGTCCTCATCTGATTGTAATTAAAAAACCCAACAAGTTCTTATGTCTGCAACTTCTTGGCAACGGATATTCACCATTCAGATCTCCAGCTCGATAGCATAGAAACATATAAAAATATGAAAGTAAACAAGTCAAATCGAGTCACGCTGCTTGAAAATGAATATGAATGAGTTGTTGTACTGAGCTTGACGTTACATTGGGGCGACTTCTGAAGCCTTGAGCAGTCGTACATGTGTAGTAAAGGGCACGGTGAATTCACAACGGACCACAATGAAAGGAAAAGAATCGAGTGATATGTGAGGTCTTTCTCACCACACGCTAACAAATATGTTTCTGTTTGTGTGTCAGTGTTAACTCTTCCATGGCTCTCCTCGAAAAACCAATTGAGAATGCATTTTAGTCGTATGGGAACGGAGTTCTGTAGTCTATGTCAGTGCTGTGTGGCTGACCATCGTCACCACTATCACTGCTACTGTGACTGCCGCCAGTTCTGCTACACACACTGCTGTTGTACCACAAAGATTGGATGGGAAAATAGACACTCTTGTTTCACAGCAAAATGCACTATTACAGCCCCTCTTTATGTGTCCACTTGTAAACCCCTTGTGTTGGGGGGGGGGGGGGGAGGTTCACCCACATTCCACTGTTATTCAGGGGGCAGAGAAGGTGGGGGCAGCAAAGACAGCCGCAAAAACCCAATTCAGACCTGGCAAAATGTGATTATCTGGAGTGGGTTTGCATTAGGTTTGTATGCAAATACAGCATAAATCATTAATATCGAAATTCTCCCTTGAATCTGCGGTAGCCGTTGTAGGGCACGCGCCGCGCGTCTGGAGTGGCCGTCTCTTCATTAGTATACCCAGAAGAGGGGGGGAAAGGGTTACAATGCACATGAATCTACTTGTACTCTGACACGCACCAGATGCACACATAGAAGGATCCACACACATCCACGCATCTGTATTAAAGCGCACCTCCCTAAATTGGTCCAGGAATTGGATTTATCAATAAATGTCATTAACAGCAGCACTGGCCCTGAGACTTCTGTAATCAGACAAGGTATCTGGTTACTGAGGTACTGTACACCGTGTAAAGACTGATACCAACCCGCACCATTTGCTGTACTGTAGATGTGCTTAACGCAATCAATACTTGGCTGCAGTGGAGACCTATCTATAGCCATACATTATCAAACTTGAAGTATTACATTATTCAAACAGTGCTGTACATGGCACGACTGCTTGCGAACATTGCTCCTCACATCGTATTACTTACATTACCTCAGCCCCCTCGCTCATTTAATATATTAAATGTGTGCCGGGACTGTGGAAGGTTGAGATTGACAAGCTGGGAGAGAGGAAGTGTTGATAGCGGTGTAGGACTTGGACGAGTGCGTTGAGGATTCCAGAGGAGAAAATGCAGAGCTCGTAGCCGAGCACCTCTCGCAATTTTGAGAAGTGGGCTCCATAAACAGAGAGTTGGTGGACAGGAGAGAGAAAGAGGAGAGGGGATGGCTGTATATTCTCCCATCAATTAGACCCATTGCTTCCAATTAACAAGTACTCTCACATTGAGCTCTATAGTTCTCCACATAAGTGCTGTTGGTGTTTGTTGGGGATAACTCAGAGAGAGTCACCTCCTGTACACACATTAGATGACAGTAAAATAAGCTTATTTTTGAGAGGATGAATGTTTATGGTGCTGCCTCAGTTCAACCCTGTCTTGTGCAAAATTACGTTCCCATACAACTCAATTGCATCCTCAATTACGCCTCAATGGAAATGGGGTTCCTCCTAGATTATGGTCGAAGTTGTAAACGTTGTATATTGTGCCAACTTCTTTGTTAGGTTCAGTAAAAAATCTGGGTTTGGCTTAAGATAAGTCTGCTTGTTAAATCATTGCCGTTACGAAGGCAAACCCAAATAAGTCAAAGTTGACTTTTGGTTCCACACAGGACTCAAACAGCGTTCTACTGTGTGAAAGTCCTGTGTTTGTTTGATCGCAAGAAAATAGTCTACAGTGATTGTTGAGAGGCATTCTAAGAAATATAGATAACATGTAACCATATAATAATTAAATGAAGCAGCTGCTCAGCTTTACTGGCAAAACACTTTCTTCAATACAGGACGGCTCTCACAAAACGTTGAGATTGAGGCAGAGACACTGACAGGATGATTGACAAGCAGATACCACATGTAATAATCAATGACAAAATGTCCGACAAAGGGGAGAAACCCTGAGGCTTAATTGCTGGGCACTTTGCGTGGGCTCTGAATGTAAAACTCTGTACGATTGCAGTGTTGTCGATACACACGCTAAGTCTGAAGTAGATCAGATGAATGGTTATCGGCCTTTGCAAAAGACAGGAAGAGATTCCTTGCTTTATATATAAGGTAAATAATGGTAGATATAATCTATTTTACTTTCCCCCCATGCAGTCTTGCTTCGACGTCATTGGCCCTTTTATCCGACAATCCTAAATTGTAACTGTAACTTTGTGTGTGTGTGTGTGTGTGTGTGTGTGTGTGTGTTCGTGCGTGCGCACTGGGTTAAGGAGGTTGCATCTGAAATACAGCACTGCTTGTGTCACTGGTGGCCAATTACCTCTGTCAGAAGTAATGTTCTCTCTTCTGCCGTCATTGTGAGGGATTTGAACCCATGAGTACTGAGGTCATATGAGAACAATGTGTAAGACATGTACAGACCACACACACACACACACACACACATATATATCAAAAGGAGGAGAAGATTCAGAGGCATACTTTCAGAGGAAAGTGCAATAACAAGATGATGTTTGTGTGTGTGTGTGTGTGTGTGTGTGTGTGTGTGTGTGTGTGTGTGTGTGTGTGTGTGTGTGTGTGTGTGTGTGTGTGTTTGTGTGTGTGGGGGTGTGTGTGTGTGTGTGTGTGTGTGGGTGGCAATTAAAGACATGGTGGGATAGGTGGTCTCGCTGTGAAGCGCAGATGTATTGGATCACAGTTGGCATTAGTGATGTGATTTTCACTTCATCTGGTTTAAGTGGAAGAAAGGTAGACATGGCAAATGAAGCTCTACACACACACACACACAGGCTGGTGTCTGTACACACAAACAGTTGTAAGGAATTGTTGAGTCCTGGGCCTGCATTTATCAAATTGCTAAAATATGAATATTTGGATTCAACTGAAAGATAGAAAGGAAAAGTTGTTGCTACTATTCACAAACTCAGTAATAGAAGCTAATGAATTTAGTCTCTGAGAGCTCCTGGCGTCTCTTAAATTATTTAAGAATAGATCCTAGATGACAGCACACCATCTGAGACATGGTTCAGAAGGATTGTACAAAATATCATTGGACATGATGATTAATATGTTGCTGAAGCTAAATGTTCACAGTAATTCATAACTGGTTATTTTTAGCCTACTATTTGCATTTGATTTGAACCTTCGAGAGGACGTGAGATCACTCTGATTTCTCTTTTTGTTACAAACAGCAAGAATAAAGCTGACACTGATTTTATTTGCAATCACGAAGCGAACTCTCTAAATGAACTAAGATTCATCAGCTTCATCATTTATGTCCTGCTCCAGTTTGCTTCTCTTTTTCTTTTGATTTCAACCAATGTTCCATGATGTAACCCTTTATTAACCCCGATTTATATATGCTTATATAATATACATTCATATTTCATTGTTCTTGATTTGATGTTTTAATTCCGACTGGAGATAATGAGGGTTTTATGCAAAAATCAAAGATGTCTTTGTCTTTGAATAAAATGTAAATTGTATGTCAGTGGGGCAGACAGTAAATCCTCGCCTCTGCCTCTGAATGTAGCTCACGTTTACACCTGCCTGTGCATGTGTCCTTAAAGCTAGTTAGGAAGTTGTCCTAAATTGGATTTTTAAAACAGTTCGGATGAATACAATGCCTTCATTTGGGGCCCTCCTTTTTATGTAAATGAAACAATGTTTCATTTGACAAATTCTTGTTTTTAAAGAGCTGTAAAAAGGTAAAGCAGTCGAACAAAAAGTAAACGTTCACTTATTTAGATTTACGTCTGTAACTTAAATTGCGTAACAAACTTATTTCAGTCCAAACCGTGATGTTTTACTAAACCTGACCAGCGCGTCCTCGTACCTATGTAAGGGTCAGGCCGGTAAGGCTGTGAAATGGTCAAAGTTTGGTTCGGTTTAGGGAAACATCGTGGCTTGGGTTCCAATGAGTACGTAACGTAAGTTAAGTATGTTACACAAATCGATTAACATTTGTAGAAAATATACGTAAACATGGAGTTGTTTGTACTAATGACCTGCCGGGTCGGTTTTTTGGGGGGAGGACAGTCTCCTCTCTCCACACAACTTGACTCCATCCTTTTTTTAATTCATCTCTGTTCTGTTCTGTCTGATTGATATTTAAGCCCACACATCTGCAGACATGCATACACACTCAGACCCCCAAACACACACACACACATTTAAAACTTGTGATAATGCAAAACCTGGTAATTGCCAATAATACTGTCCTCATCAGGTGGTTAATTACCATGAATTTGGTTGCTGTTTGTCTCTAGCAAACATGTGCACACACACATAAACATTCACACACAATGCTTTGACAAGTGGAAAAGGCCTGAGGTACTTATTGCTCCCAGACACCCCTGTGTTTACTAATGAGCTCGACGGATAGCTTACCTGCACAGCGGCAATTATTCTGTGCACTTAAAAGTATCGCTGAAAGTTCAGAAAGGTGACACCCGAGAATCCTAGTGCGGTCTTACGGTCTCATTCAGTATCTATTGAGGATCCGAAGAGGCTACAGATAGATGGTTCGATCAGGCAGTAGACTCGTGCAGAGGTTAAAAGAATGCATGAAACAAAAGAAGATGAACATCTCCACTCTTTGTCATACATGTATCCTTGTATTGTGGCTGCACAATGAGGCTATAAACTGTTAGTTCTATTTTCTTACCAAATATGCGAGGCTTGAATGGCTCGCGGCCCGCTGATAGCACTATGACTTGCAACCGCTATCCGCCCCGTCTCAAGGTCCGATTCACAAAAGATATTACAGCTCATGAAGTTTGCAGCCGAGTGTGCAATTTGCCCTTTTTTGTGCGTCTGATTGCAAATATTCATGTGGCAAAGTATCAATGTTGCCTTTGCCCCAAAGAACACAGTAGGTAGAATAAGTCAGAGAGAAAAGAGAAATGTCTAAATGTGGGTTTTAATATCCAGTCTCACTTCTTTTACTAAATGCTGCCGCATTCCCAGATCCAGATTTCTTGGTGTGAATGAAATCATATTATTAAGACTGAAATAATATGAGGAAATGCAGGTCTTACATTATTGTAAAACACACATTCTGACATTTTTTTCTTGCGAAAATGTCTTCCTTAACACTGAAAGTCTTTGTTGTGTTCCTGTAAACAGTTTAACATTGACAACTTCAACCAGAGTCTTGTCCCAATATCCGACCGGCTGAATCTCAGCCACCTGGCGTTTCTCTGTTCAGAGCAAAAGCGAGTCCACCAAACGCTCCTTCCTCTCTTCTCAGATCCCTGCATTTCACTTTCCCACACTCCGGGATCCTCCCTTTTTCTTTATCTCCGACTCTCCGTCTTTCTTTCTCTCCTCGTTGCTGGAGGGCACGGGCTCCTCCAGTGATTAAGCCGTCTGCCCGTCTTTTTACCCAGGAGGAGGAGGAGGAGGAGAAAAAGAGGAAGACGACTGTTGGTGATACACTTCTCCCCCCCATCGGCTCTCTTTGCGTGCCTCTGCCACGCCGAGATGACAGCTTTGACAACTGGCAAAGGCGAGGTGCTATTTCACATGTGCAACAACATTACCAGTTTAACTTGTGCAGAGGTGAATTATCACCGTGTCACCCAAAAGTGCAAATGGTGTAGTTTTCAAAGAGCAATTAAGTGTAATAGCTGCTGTCAAGCCCCAAGGATGGTACCTGTTGCTCACTCTCTGTCTCGCTCTGCTCCTCGGCAGATGTGATAACTCAAAAAATATTTTCCCCCCTCGCTAATTCCCCGGCTATCAACGGCTGCGCCCACTGAAAGGTCCCTTTTCTTGAAAAAAAGGCTTCCTATTCTTCCCGTTGTTCCCTCTCGCTCTCTCTCAGACATATTCGCTAATACCACCGATGATACTGGCCACATCACTTTTCCTGGAAGTACAGTGCAGTGAATGAAGGGGCAGTATCGAGTTGCCCTTGAAAAGGAAGTGGAGACGAAATGCTGGATGATTGCAAAGTTACACGACAATTATTCTATTCATTATTTCAGAAGCAGGATAGGGAAAGCGGGGGTGAAGACAGCGTGGGAGCTGGGAGGTTACAGGGAGCTGGGGATCACATTCACACACACTATATATATATATGTGTGTGTGTGTGTGCGTGTGTGTGTTGCAAATCAAGTGCTTTTATGTATATATTCAAGCCTGCTCCCCCCCCACACACACACACACACTCATAGCCACCGTTGGTGCGCATCGCATTCGATATTGCACAGCATGAAACAATGGGTTATAAATTGGCCTTCCAACCCGATATATTTGACATGATCTCTGCTTCCCATCTCGTTAGTTTGCTGTTTGTTTCTTTTCTTCCCCGACTCCTGTAGACTTTGTTCAGTTTGAGTTGCTCCTCTTAAGAATGCAACGTTCCCCCTTCCCCAGGCGCCCCGGAGATGTTAGGAGGACGCCTCAGAGGAGTTGTACTCATAAAGCCTCCTCATCCTCCGAGAGAGACAGCAGAGACAGCGAGAGAGAGAGAGAGAGAGAGAGAGAGAGAGAGAGAGAGAGAGAGAGAGAGAGAGAACAGCACCGGCAGGCAAAGACACACAGGCATAATAACTACACTTACACAGCTAGTCGACACATAATGAGACAATGCCGCGGCAACTTCAAGGAAAAACACAGATATATAAAAAAACAACAGAGAGCATGGCAGAGAGAGAGGAAACAGGGGGTTGGGGGGTAAAAAAAATGAAGAAACTATGTCAACTTTTATTTCCTCTGTTATTCCACACCAATGGAGGCATGCAGTGATACTAATAAAAACAAAACAACAAAAAAACATACACAGGTATAGACAGCAAGTCGGCGTGTTTGAAAAAGCTCTGTGGCAATTAAAGACAAATAACTCACATTATTTTTCCCGTAGCGAAGGATGATCCCGACCACTCGCTAAAAACGTGTTTGATTTAAACATCAAAAAAAGCGTCGAGAAACAAATAAATAAGACACAAACAAACAAAGTTGCGCTCAGGAAACACAGGGAGAGAGAGGGAGAGAGCTCAAACCGCGGGGGGAATAAGAAAAAGAGAATAGCGAGCGTCGAGACAAATAAGCCAGCAACATGATAACATTAGCGGTTAGAAAAATACACTTAATTCCTCGGCAGAGATGGATATAAACTGCATTGTTGCGTCGCAAATCCCAGCGACCGGATTTAAACTGCTGCATTGTTTTATGAGGGAAATATGTGGGTGGAGGAACACTGCTTGGTCTAATTACAGTGATTTAATCAGGATTAGAGAGGTTACCTGCATGAGGCAAGGGGTCATCCACAGCAAGGCCACGTGCTTTTTAGGGCAGACCGGTTCCGAGCCGCTCCTTACCGGAACTCGTCTGCCACACTGACTTCAGCCCCCGGAAACAATGACTTTCTTTTGCTCTTGCATGAGTAAACACTGGCCTATTGTTCTGCTTCTCGCCACTCTCTGTCTTTACCCCCCCCCCCCCCTCCTCCTCCTCCTCCTCCTGCCTAGTTAAACAGCAGGCAGAGGGGAATCCATTTTAATCTGATTCATAACTTAGTTGATCACATTTAACCCAATTTTCATTCAGTGCCGCCCTTGTCCGCCCCGGGCCACGGCCACGCCGACCTTTGGAGCGGTCCACAGTAACGATGAAGCACAATCGCCGCCCTTGTCCCGTCAGAAAGGCTGAAGATGTTTTCCATCATTACAAAAAATGTAATGTCCCCGTCTCTTTTTTATTTTTTTAAATGGGATGCTTTCCACAAAAGGCCAGGACTGCAATTTAGTGTGTATGTGTGTGTTAGAGGGGTTTACAAGTGGGAATCGAGTTTCCTGGGTCGCAGGGATGGGAACAAGTTTTCTCATGCATTCACAGTAATATGAATCGTCCTTTTAAAACAGATATGGTTACATATTAGTTTTGAAAGGTACAGTAACTGGCTCAGTGTTAAGCTGTCCTCCAACACTGGGGCTCTTTGTCCCCCCCCCCCCCCCCCCCCCCACACACACACACACACACACCCCGGCCCAGCTAATAACTGGCCCCTGATCCTCATCTCTTACTGGCTCAACTTCTTTTTTTCTTCCCTCTCCCTGAATGTATCTTTGATTACACCGTTATATGAGCTTCGTTTTGTCATTTCAATTTCACTCGACGTGTTTAGCGCTGAGAGATTTGTATTCAGGATTGGCAATTATGATTAGAATGCCACAAAGTAAGCCTTGTGAGGTTTTTTTTGCAATGACAAGTGAAAGAGAGAGAGGAAAAAATATCCTTCCTCTCTTCCACACACACACACACACACACACACACACACACACCCACACACAGGAAATATGAATCAAATATTCATGAAGTGGGCTGAGGTTCTCATACACGGCATATGCTTCCTCATTCAAGCAGCTTGCAGTGGACACAGGCATCCATCCAGCTTGTGTGCGACACAGCCGGGTGTGACAGAGAGCATGACAACACCTCCCCGCCACCTATCACCGCTGCCCGCGATAGTCATCAAACAGGGTTTCGCGGCGGAAAAAAAACAACAAAAAACTCGCTCCCCTCCTTCACTCTTTCTCTCGTTCCCTTTGTCCTCGTTGCCCTCCGCCGTGCCCCTGTGACTTCCTCCTTTCGTTTAATGATGTGCCGCGAGAGAGAGAGACACAGACATGAGTCCTCTGAGCTGCGTGATTCACCGGCCGGGAATCCTTGTAAAATCAGGGCGGCGGTGCGACCGCCACTTTCCAGAAATTGTAAGAAGTCTATGGTTTATAGTTGTTTTATTGTGCCTCGGCGGGAATGAAAAAAAAGGGGTGCTGTGAGCGGAGGGTCCGGGGTTTGTGGGGGGGGATTAAAACTAAAGGGATTAGCACCACACTTTAAGATAAATCTTTTTTAATGTGAAACCTCATCCCCGCTCATTCTGGGGGTAACCACTCCTATTAACTGCTGTTTCTCTCGCTCCCTCTTTAATGCGGAACCATTTTTGTATTTCTTTTTTTCCAGCCGAGCAACTTTAAGCGCAGGCTTTTTTTGGACGCGGCCCGCGCGTGCCGCCAACCCTGCCAGTTACACAAACAACGTCCCCTTTTTAAGCTTTTAAACACAGAACAATGGCAAAGCACATAGCTGCGCACATTAATGCTTTTGTATATGGGAGGAGGGAAGAGGAGGAGATAAAAAAAAGAAAAGCAGGGAAAGCAGAGGAGAAGAAAAGAGATAAGCAGAGCTTGGCTACACTGCCCCTCCATCTCTCTCTCTCTCTCCATCTCTCTCTCTCTCTCTGTTTTCTCTCTCCTCCCTCACTCAGTCTCTGTGAAGAGGGGAACAAAAATCAAATCCACGCTGATCTGTATGTGTCGGGGAGGCTAAACAGACAAACATCATATTCTCAGTCTCCAGACTCTAATTGACTGAACAAGGATTGGTCACACTTTTAAGAAGCGTTCCATAATGGATTTCCATGTTTGTGCCTCTTTTAACTGGCAGCGCGAATGGAAGGCATAAATGTTGTCTTTATTACCGAAAACAACAGCCCTTCTCTCTTTCTGTCTCCCTCTATCTCTCCCCCGTATCTTCCTTTTTGTTTTTGCTTCTTCTTCTCCTCCTCTCTCTCTCTCCCCCGCATTCATCGCAAGGTCAACGCCGCCTGACAGATGACAAACGATCTCAAGATGGCCACATCATCTGTCCTGTAGTTGTTGGGCGCAAAAGAGATGAATGTTTCTATTTTCTCTTTTCTTTTTTTATTCCACTTCCCCACTTCTTTAATTGCATTATAACGTCATGGGGAAGGAGGGGGGGGGGGGGGGGGGGACCAAAACAGCCACCTGATTATCCGTGGCACCGGCCTCGAAGTGCTTCCAGGCCAAAAGCGAATGGGGGGCGGGACAAGTGAGCAAGGAGGGAAGTCTGCACTTTATCGTGTTTCTGTATCAAGAAGCAGACTTGGCGAGAGATGGCGATTCAGTGTTATGTACAAGCTGCTCATCAGATGGGAGTTGGGTTTATTTCTGTGCCCCCCCATCTCCCCTCTATCCCTCCCTCCCATCCTCTGCCACCCCTCTTGTTTGCTTCCCATCCAAGATGTGTCTCGTTTTTTTCCCCCGACTGGACAGCTACATCACAAATGCCCAAAAAACAACAACTTGGCATCCTCGTGTGGACAGAACACAACTTTTCATTGAAATGATTTAATTGATTCTCTCACTGTTTATTGTTTTTACTTCTTCTTCTTCTTTTTTTCCCCCAGGCTCATTATCTCCGGTACTGTACGGTAAAGACACCGAGCTAAACTCTGTCTCCGCCAGTGACGGCCACTTTTGACAAAACACTTTCTGCATTTCTTAATTATGTGACTCCTCTCTCATACCGTTGTCATCTCGCAGATAGTCCCTCTCCTCGCTCTCTGATGTTGTTATTATGTTCTCATTTGGACGCCGGCTCTCTGCAGGTAGTCATCCCGCCGCCGCCCCCCCTCAACGCACCCCCCCTCCCCTCTCACTCACTTACACACACACACACACACACACACACACACACACATTCTCTTTCTCCTCAATTGCTGGTCCTTGCTAAACTTTGCTTCGTTGCTTGATATGTCAATTAAAAAAATTTATAATTTTGTCAAACATTTTCCAAAATTATAAAGATTTCTTTCTTTTGGTCTTTCACGGCCTTCGCTAATGAATCCGTCCCGTGATCGACGCCAATCCGTCGAACGTCCCGCCGCTCCCCTTCCTCCATCTCCACCTCCTCTTCCTCTTCATCGCCTGACGAACAACAAAAAAGCTTGTTCATGAGGAAAACAAATATTCAGCAATATCAGAAGTGAGGCAGCAGGCACAACTTTTTTTTTCTGCATTCTTTTTTTACTCCTTGCCCCCCCGCTCTTTGTGAAAGAGTGCCGTCAGCTTACCTGAGGTTTTATAGGAACATGTCTTTATTCCAGGCTGTTTCCAAGGGAGGAGGAGGAGGAGGGGAGGAGGGGGGGGGGGTTGTTTGCTAATGAGCTTTTCGTACCGCTGATAAAGGCATCAACCAGCCACGGACATGTTCTACACATACACTACTACAACAGGGAGGCGCTGTCGTCCCGACCAAGACAGCAAACTGTATTACTCCTTTCAAACCTTGACGACATTGAAGTGCAGCGCTGACCAGATCCACTCCTTCCCTTCTTACCTTTCACAATAAAAGCACTACACTTATATAGTACAGTGCGTAACTGTTTGCCAGAGGGAACTGAAATGTGCTCATTCGTGAAAGGAAACTCGATAAAATAACTCACAGCAGCTTAGAATGAACACCAGTTTAGATCAGGCAGACACTGCTCTGGGTCATCAGGATCCTGGTCGTCGGTCCTGGAATCTATTCAAATCTTTTATCGAAAAGGTGCCGCAACTGTGTCGCAAATTCGCATCACTGCCGGTATGAATAGTTTTGATTCGAGTGTTTGCCGCTTAATTGGTGTCGTTGATTCGTCCACTTACCTCAGTGGGTGAAGGCCTTAAAAAATGGTAATTTTATGCAATTTCTCACCTTTTTTAGTTTTTCTAGCAACTTTGGTTTGTTGAATGTATCCAGTTTATCCCCACAGTAGTTTCTCTGACACAATAAAGTGAGCCAAACTAGTCTATTGGTTTTTGTTTGGGGGGGGTGGTTGAATGTCAGAGGTTGCAGTATTGGATCTTACGCCTATCGAAGCTGACGCAGTATAACAAAGCGTGCAGGGCCCAAAGTAATGATCATATACAAATATCAATATGAGAAAGAGTGTGTGCTAAAGAAGACACATTGTTATTGATGTTTAAATAACTGTAGTGCCGGAGAGATGGAGAGAGGGGGGGGGGGGGGGGAATGTGAATTATATTTTCTCACTGCCTTGTGGGGTAAAAAAGAAGAAAATAAAAGGCACATAATCGAACACACCTCGCAAGGTGCAAGCAGTGAAGCCACGGGCGAGATAAAAGCAGCACCTCTCTCTCTCTATATATATATCTCTCTCTATCTCTCTCTATCTCTCTCTATATCTCTATCTCTCTATCTCTCTGCCGGGTGAAGAAAACTGCAAATAAATGCATAATCAGTTAGTCTGCTGTTTCTGCTATGAGCCGCATTATCTGCCCGCGTTTCCGCTGTTTCCTGAAAGAGACAAAGAGGGGAGTGTTGGACAATGCGAGCTCGGATGATAAAAACTAGTAAAAAAAAGATGTGTTCAAAAGTGTTTTTTGTTGTTTTTTTTCTCCTCCTCCTGCGTGTCTTCTTAATTTGTCTGGGCATACGCAGCTGTATTTGCATTTCAAATATACTCATATTTGAAGGTGGTTTAAATGCCAAGACGCGAGTTGATGACAATCACCTCGACTCAAAAGCATTGGCAACAAAAACCCCTTCTCTCCTCGCCGCTGACATTAAAACTAAAACCAACGGCCGCAATGCAAACACAATACAAATATATATTTATCTTCTTCCTCCACCAACCTTTCCTCTCCCTCCATCTCATTATGTTATTATCAGTTTGCATTTGAATATCAGTTCCTCCACTCGCAGGTTCAACGGTGTGTGAGCCGCCTCGAACTAAAATAAGAGAATAATCAGCAGGGTTCAGAATGAGGAGGAATTGATTCAGCGGCAAACAGTCGGGTTTATACACACACACACACACACACACACACACACTCTCTTACGCACAGCCTCCCTCCCGTTTGCTGCCTTTTCATCACTTTTCCATATTCATGTCTGTAATTTACAGTAAGTCCAACAGCTGTCAGTCACGCACGCACACAAACACACAAAAGAAAAACAGATTTTGAAAACGCTGTAAATTTACAGCGTTGGAGGGGAAACAGCTGCTGCAACATTTACAGCAAAGACCACTCTAAAATATTAAAGATGTGTCATCACCGGCGCTCGGCCCCTGCATCTGTAACCATCTGCTTTCTATTAAAACATTACACCCAAAAAAAGGCACACCAGCTCGCTGATGCTATTTCCAGCCATTTTTCTTTTTTTTTGTTCTTCCTCTCTTTCAGATCTGCTCGATCTGTATTGGCACAGACAAACAGCTCGTTTGAGTCCTGCTGAACTCACCTCCGCTCACTGGCTGCATCCCAAAAATAAAACACGACTAGTTTCCCAGGATGTGGTGCTTTTGTACAACCTCTGCTATCGAGCAGCGGACATTAAAGGGATAGGTCAGGAAGTGGTGTTGTATGAGGTTGTTATCCGTAGTCAGGTGTCTTCACCGTACCGTACCGGAGATAATGAGCCTGGGGGAAGTAGATGCCGGTCGCAACACCCCCAGTTTGGAGAATCGGACAGGACGGGAGAAAAGCAATGTGCTGCTGTGGACGAGGGCAGCAGCACAACCTGTTGTAGACACTCGTACATCTATAGCAGTGCACTATATTTAGGATATTCCCCAACAGGGAACTGAAACTTCTGAAAATATTCTACATCCAGCGCACTCTTAAACTGATTCCGTTGGCCTGCTGCCCCCGTCCGCAGCAGTACATCGCTTTGCTCCCGTGCTGGTACTCTGTTCCTACAAACCCAATCTACTGTAAGTAATACACTCGACTCCGGATAAGAACCTCATATAGCTTCACATCAGAAAACTCAAACTATCTCTCTATAAAATACACGACTGTGGACGTCACAAGTTCACAAGTTTAAGAGGTGCGCTGTCTGCTGTGCAGCAACGGAGCTGACAGAAAGCCCACCTGTTTACACTGAGATACATCCTCCGGCCCAAAATCAACAGTGCATCACAGTGGTGCTTGTTTGCATCTTTTAAGGGGTTTTTAATGTATCTTCTGTCAATCATACATTCCTCTTGATGAGCAACAACAGGAGGTCATGACCCCCCCCCCCGTTTCTGATTTATTCCGTTGCTGTTACCGTCCGCGCATGTCCTCCAGCAAGACTCTAAGCCCTCAAAGTTGCCATGACTGAGTGTGTCAACTAAATGTCAAAGAATGTCAGAATTACAGTCCTCCCCTCCCCGATGTCCTCGGGTTACTCAGGGGTGTGGAGGCGTACAATGACTCAGACTGTTTAGGGGGATGACATCTGTCCTGTTAGAACAGAGAGAGAGAGAGAGAGAGAGAGAGAGAGAGAGAGAGAGAGAGAGAGAGAAAAAAAAAGAGGAGAGTGAGCGCATGGGCTTCTGAAAGCAGCGCCGCCAACTATTATGTTACAACCGGACGGGGAGCGATGGGAGGAGAGACCTATAGGGCCCAGTCAAAGGTAAACAATTACAACATGGTGCGTGGAGCGTGGCTAAAGGGAGATCGTCCCTCCTTCCAAATTACAGAGGTAATTTCCTTTGTCTGCCGAGGATCACATCGCATGTTGCCTGCGACGGGGTGGTCTGGCCCGGGAAGCAGAAAGAGAAAACAATATTACAGACTGAAACTTGGCTGGAAAACTTACACGACGGCGTTTCTTGAGAACCGTTCTGTTCAAAATGAAACAAGCGCCCGTTTGTGAGGAATGCAACGACAGATTCGGAGGGACATTTCCCAGTTTCTGTCTTTTTTTTCTAAAATGTATTTCATGCTCTCTGTCATCTTGTCTGCGCAAAACTAGTTGTCCATGTTTGGGCTGTCATCTCCCTCTTTTTTTTTTTTTTTTACATTTGCAGACACTGGTCCCACCCCCCCGCGTCTCTCTCCGTCACTCTCCCTTGTGATGTCACCATCTCGGCGTGAATCATTAGGATATCAGTGTTCAGCCAGTGACAGAAAGCGCATGATTAACAAGCTCTCTTGTTTTTCCTCTCGTCTTTATCCTCCTCCCTTTTTTCTGAAACGAGGACTCCCGCTGCTCCCAACGACATTTCTCCTCGTTCCACCCCCCCCCCTCCTCCTCCTCCGCTCCCCTCCACATCATCCCTCCTTCCCTTCTCTTCTCCCCCTGTCGTGGATGGCAGGGAGTCACAGGTGTGTGACAATAATTACACATACACTCAGAAAAAAAATAACGTCGTTTCCTCCATTTAATAAGTTTGCAGTAAAATAGGCAGCGAGATCCAGAGAGAGGCAGAGAGCTCAAGTCTTATCGGATACCCCAACCTCTAACTTAATCATATGGCTCTTAAGAGCAGCCCGCCACCAGCTGGGGCTCCGTAATATGCATGCAATATGTGTGTAAAACGATACGCTTTAATTTTGAGCCCACTTTAAGCAGCAACAAAATCTGTTTATATGGGAGACATTTAAAAAGAAGAGAGGGATGGAGGGAGGGAGGGTGAGCGGAGGATTGGGTTAACTCTTGCTCTCCGGGCCCGACAAAAGCCATCTGTTGGGTGTCGACTAGTATCACTGTACACAGTGTAATGTACAGAGAGTGGGGAGCAAATGGTGATGCACGAGTTTTCTTATTATTTATGTTAAAAAAAACGAGTGTAAACTGAGTCAGAGGGGGCTCACATACCACTCTGCCCCCTGTGTTGAAATGTGGTTTCCTCCTTGTATGTTACTAAAGTTGCTGTAAAGCCAGACTTTAAGCTAACGTTTGAAATGAGATAGTACGCTCCATGTGGCCAAAGTAAAGGAGGAGGAAGTATGTGGTAAGAGCTATAAATTCTGCAAAAGAAGGAGGTCTGGGTTGGTGGGTGGGTCAATACACACAGGACTTGCGTTCGTGTCCTATGTAGCCTTACCTAACGTTACCACATTGTGTATGTAACCAAGAGTATTTCCTAAACCCAAGTTCTTTTCTTTCAAAACTGCAGTGTATCTTTGAAAATACAGAGTATGTAACAATTGACACGCGCAAAACTGACACCAGAGGTGTACCCAGACTGTCACAGTCTGAAATGTAGGTCCACAGAAAGAGTCATATTTGATGAGTTGGGGTTGAAAAGTTCTGAATTCTATGCGCTTGCTGGTTTTGCTGCTACAGCCCTTCTTGATCTGGTCTGACCACTAGCGAGTGTTAGCAAACCTCAGATAGATATCCATGTCAGATTGGTGACTTTATGACTACATGCTTCTGCTGCTGTGGTCTCAACCTGTTTTGCCGGTAAGTTTGGAGGACCTCAGCTAAAACATGCTTTGACATGACCTTTAACATTACCCAGAATGCTGTTTGCTTTGTATATTTAACAGGGTGTGAGATGACATGTATTAAATAAAAGTACTTCAATCAGGTTATAACCTTCATCCTCATGGGCACGGAAACGACTATATGACAGTGAAATATTGCATACTATTTTTGGAAGCTTTCAGATCCGCTCTGAAGTATTGTGCCTCGTCCACTGGTGTCAGGAGATGGAGATGTTAGGAATATCCTTCTTTTGCCTCTGGTTTGCATTTGTGCTGATTGATTACTCGGACTGATTTGGTTGTTTTTCAGCTTCAGAGTTACAAATGTCAGAGGCTGTTTGTACTGGATACAAACCGAGGTTGATGGTAAATGACTGCGATCACCGCTTTTGGGAATCTCCAGGCGATGGAAGCGGGACAGACAAACTGAGCTGCTGTTTGCACCATCTAGTGTGTTTGGACCGGGGGGGGGGGGCTATCACTAAGGACAAGGGAAGTTGAAGGCTTTCGGGGGGGAAGGAAGGAGTGGAAGGGGAGAAAAGAGGAAAAGATTTGGAGGGGAGGGCCGTGTGTAAACTTCAAAAAGCCTCTGACCGGGCTGCCGCCTCGGCTGCCGCCAGGCCTGACCACTCTACAGATGCTTTTGTTCCCCGATCGCTCTCTTTTTGCAACCCCCCCCCCCCCACTCCTCTCCTCTCTTTTCGCCTGGTGTCTTTGGTGATCCGGTGCGAGAGGAGCGACAGGGCTATCAAAGCCATCACTGTCTGTCAAAACCCGGGGCCCCCGTCCGTCCATCAGCCCCAATCATCATATCCGCGAGGCCCGAGCAGGAAAGCTTCGCACACTGGAGGAGAAATATTTGATCTGTCTTTCTTTGCGAGGATCAACAGTCACACAAACGACAGGAGTGCCCCGGCGTTGCGAAAGGGGGAGGAGGAGGAGGAGGAGGAGGAGGATGTGGGAGGACTGGCGGAGGGTGGCAAGGGAAGTGAGGAAGGGTATCATGAGGCAGGGGAGAGATGAAACTAAAGAAAATGCACCTCCACTTGACTTTAGAAACTGAACTCTTATTCCTCACAAGGATTTCATTCACATGTCATATGTGTACACTCTAATATAATTCATATTTCAGCATCCGAGGCACGTGACATGTTGGACATAGACTTTATAAAAAGGGGGGGAAATGTCGGTTGGTATTTCATTACATTTAATCATGAGCACCATTTGTTTTTTATCATTATCTTTTGATTGTTTTTTCTCTTCATTTTCATAATTTGCTCTCCTTCTCTATCTGTCATTAATCCATGCGTGCGATGTATAGACATGCTGCAGGGTAAACATACGTAATCTTATTTTAGCCACATTTTTTTATTTGACATGCTGAGCATCAACAGATAAAACAATTAAAAACATGTCATTTTTATTTTAATATCTCTTAAAATTAAAATTCATGAAATTGCAACATAAAGTCATAAAAGTATCAAACATCACAAACAACTTTTTCTAAATTCGAATACGTCCAAGCACCGACAGAGTGTAGATGTTTGAAACGACATGATGTCGAATTTGAATACGGGATTGATAATTAATATCAATTAGTAATTGAGGTCATTTATCGACCGTAAACTCATTGTGGATTTCAAGTCCTTTTAGTGGGAACAGGTTTTTCTCCCTGAATTTATAATTTATAACCTTCTAATATTTCATCAACTAAATTATTAATAAAAATAAAAAAACATAACCGGCAGCTCAATTGATAAAGAACATAACTGTTGCATAGCTGCAGTCCTATTTATCAGCGTGTCTTTTATACATAACTGACGACTGACATATTCTTTGGGAGTGAGGTCATGGGTCACCCGACGTTTTTATTTGTCACTTCACCGTGATATAGCGCTCAGGCTAATAGGCCTGTGTCTACCCGTGTATCTATCAATCTATCTCGCCATCTATCCGTCCATCTCGCCGTCATATGGCGGTTATTTATAGACATCACCGTGCGTGTGTGTGTGTGTGTGTGTGTCTCCAGGAGACGGCTGGTATAGTTAGCTCTTAAATCCTGTATGTGAGATCAGACTACATAATTACCTATCACATTAAGCCCTTTATGTCCACCAGACTTAGGCCTCCCTCTCTCTCCCTCTCCCTCTCTCTGGAAGCAGCAGCAGTGGAGCAGCTGGTAGCATTATTGACACACAGTGTGCCTGGGGGGTGGGGGGGGGGGGGGGGGGGGGTTCGGGTAGGCCGGGAGGAGGCCGGGAGAACGAGAGAGAGAAAACCAAATGGGTAGAAGACGAATATGTGATTGGAAGGAGAGTCTATGTTAGTGTAGATGACTAACTTCAAAGCATTTTTTTTGATTGACCCACACACACACACACACGCACACACACACACACACACACATACACACACACACACACACACACACACACACACACACACACACACACACCAGCCTCTTTTTGGAGTGAATCTATTCAGACAGACTGCTTTCACTGATGCAGGCATGTCACTCATCACCCCATCGCATCCAACAGAAGAATCAGCAGGACATCTTGTCAGGCTTTGCGGAACACATACACACACACACACACACACACACACACACACACACACACACACACACACGTGCATGCACCACCAGACAGGCTGCACGTGCCAAAGCAGCCAGTCCGAGGTTCATAAGGTTGAATGTTTCCAGAGCTAATCAGTGCACGTCTTATGTCTTAGTAGGGTACATAGTGTGATGGAAGATTGTACCAGAGTGGACACTGCTAATCTGTCAGTGTGTGTGTGTGTGTGTGTGTGTGTGTGTGTGTGTGTGTGTAGGTGTGTGTGTGTGTGTGTGTCGGTATACCTGTGTGTGTCTTATTGTAAGATGAAGAATATGAGGGATGATCCACACACTGTAGATTAAAGAGACGTACTTTTATGTCACAGACTCTCATACACACATGAGAAAATGTCTGACATTATTGGAAACACACAGTATTTTTTATTAAGTGACAGAACTGCTCATTCTGTTCTATTTTATTCTCCAGATTGTTTCCATCATTTACGCTCGGCATGCGCTCCCTTTCCAAGTCCATGAATTTATCATGTTTGACTAGAAGCACATTTTGCCGATGGAATTCATCCCTTAAGATCAATATGAAAGATGCATGTCCATATCAATATCATAACGCCTGTTATGCTTATTTTATTGTGAACGTACGGAATTATTTATAGATCAAAATCCAAAACCATCACGATGAAAGTGAAAAAATGAAGTATTTAAAAAAATATATATTTGAAGAGCAGTGTTTGTACTCTTTGTAATAATTTGCCGGTGGTCATGTACCGGTAAATGAAGCTACCGGTACATGTAATCAGAGCCGAGAGGCTCGGGCTGATGTTAGAGCCTTTGGGGGGAAGTGGACGTTTGAGTAACCCCGCTCAGCTGCAGACATGCAAAGAAAGAAAAGAAGAAAAATACCATGTTCATTTTGACAAGTAGAGACAAGTCCAAACTGGAGTGTTGCGGTCTCGGGGGAATCGGGTTCAGATGGCAAGAGATCTGCACTGTGTGCGCACATACATGTGTCACTTTTCAACAGCGATAAACAAATGAATCCTTTTCTCCTTTGAACGTAGAAATGTGGAGTGTCACTGTGTGTGTGTGTGTGTGTGTGTGGTAACAGATGTCCACCCAGTGGCTGCTGGGACAGCACTTCACATTTTACATGTGTTAAGTGACAGTGATGGACAGCAGGCAGTCCTTTTAATAATTCAATATATTTTAATCCTCTCTCTCTCTCTCTATATCCGTCTCTCTGTCAGAAGCCAAATCACACTGTTGACAAGGATATGATTACACAAATTAGGGAAATGTGAAAACATCAACACATTATATATTTTTTTTGGGGGGATAAATTCCATTCCTTGATTTGATTATATCAGACACATAAATGCATAACAATACAAACAAGTTTTTTACATTTTTCTTTTTTTTTACCAGAGTGTATTGTCTGGCCTCCCCTCACATGTACTCTAAACATCACTCCATTTTAGAAAAGACCAATCAGAAGGCAGTGGCAGAGAGAATGAGCCAGATCCAGCCAGTCAGTCAGTCAGCCAGCCAGCCAGCCAGCCAGCCAGAGACATAGACATTTCCCCACCACCAGGACGCGGGTAAGTGAGCCTCAACTGACCAGAAATGATTTGCCTCTGTCTGTTAGACACGTAATGGAGTCATTTAACTAGTCAAATTAGGAGCCGGCGAGATGCCGCATGCTTCATTACTGGGTTCCAATGGGCACCGCTCTACATTTACGTGAAATGATTTCAGGGCAAATTAATGTTTTTATTGTCCTGCGGGAAAAAAATAAATAAAAACAAATTCAGAAACACACCCACACGCACGACACAACAGACACCGGATGACTCTTACACATGTACGTCTCTATTCTATGTGCACACATGACTGCAAAACAACGCACAGGTTGTTTCACACACACACACACGTCTGAGAGTCACACATCTAAAAGATCAGCACCATCTAGAGGTCAGAATCAGACATTGTCCTCGCTCTGCCGAAGCTCTTCATGTGTCATGTGTTCTTTGGAAAGGCAGTGAGAAATATGTCCCGCACCATCATTTGATACACGTCGAATCATTGTTTCCTGAACAGACATGAACAAAAGAAAAAAAGAAGAGAATTCATGGCCACAAGTGTGCAGCACATGTTATGAGTAACACGTGCTGAACATTTCTTTCCTCGTTCATATTCACGATAGGCGGTAGAAAGCTGGAGAAGGGGGAAAAAAGAGTTTGGTGTTTGAAACTAATTTCATCAGCAGAAAGGCAGATAGTCAGCAGTGCTGACGATGTTGGTGACAGCTATTTAGTCCTGGCTCGATCCAACACCGCCCCCTGACCTCTAAATCAGAAGCAGGTGATGATGGAAATAGGAAATAGAATATGTCCACTGGGGAGTCATCAAAGACTGAGTGTGTGTGTGTGTGTGGGGGGGGCATGGGAGGGGAGGGGGGGTGTACATGAAGATCTGCTCCTTGTCGACAGGGAGGTATGACAACTGGGATTATTGACGGGAGGCAGAACCCTGTTAGACCGTTATGGTGGAACACAGACCTCTGGGATTTGGAGTCCTCGCGGTGTTTACGTGTCCGGCGGCTCGCAGGCCACCGGCTCACGTCAGTTACATTCTTTGTTTTTGGTTCTTTCTTTTGAAAAGAAACGAAGGAAGCGCAGGCCGAGCTGGTATTCCACCGACAACTTTTCTCTGAGCGCCGACTTAAGATGACTGTTTCTCTGCAGACTCGGTGTCAGAACCAGTCCGGGTTCACTCGCCGCTCTTTCGGGCTTCCCGCAGCTGCTTGTATTTATGTTATCACAGATTACAGCTGCATTGTTTGAAGTTGACTGACAGCCAGTGATATTTATGCTCATGCGCAAGTGTGTATTTGGATTCCTTTGTTTTTGACGAGGCACACACACACTCACACACACACACCCACATACACACACCGAGATGCACCGGTTGTAATCATGCTGCACACATACCCAGCTGTGCACACACACACACACACACTCTCCCTGTCAGTCCCTGTTGTCCTCGACATTCCGTCGATATCATTGTGTCCAAAAGAGCTCGCCGTGTTTGATGCAGCTCTTGACTGATGCCGGCACTTTGTTCTCAAACCTGTGCGGCCGTCTTGCCGTCTCTCTGTGTCTTCTCTCCCCCTCGCCGTCCTCTCTTTCAGACCTAATAACTGTCTCCATGAGATAAGCGGCGGCCCCTGCCACGCGGACGGGTTCCATACGCAGCCATAGAGGCACGTCAGAGAGGCACTGTCAGGCTGAAACGCAAACATGTTGAGAGAGGGATGTATATTTATACATCTATAGATGTAGAAGATAAACCTATTACACTTTATTTGAAATGTTAAAAAAATATACAGAAAGTCAGCCGTGAATGTGTGGAAATTTAGCTAAATTATTGTCTGTTTTTTGACGTGTTTATCTAATTGATGATGTGCTTTTGACTGACTCCAACCACACACACAAAAAGAAAACATCTCAGTGCTCCCTGGTGGACACGATTAGAAATGTTGACACTGTTTCCAAATGACCTCAAACATATCTGGCGTTTATGTACATCAGTGAAAAAGGAATACAGGCTCGTAATATCGGCCTGATTAACAGTCGACCAGAGCTATCGCTCTCCTGTCAGTTTGCTTGGAGAGAACTTTCGAAGCGGTCGTAAACCGTGACCGAAGCTGAGTCGTCAAACTGACCCGCCGTCCTCGCAGGTGCACGTAAGATAAACATGTGAACAAGCCGGCGTGTTGAGAAAGACCTATTTGTCTCAATGCACGTGTCGTTTGTTTAAATGCAGAGACGCACGGATTGATTTCTTCATCCATCTTTGGTCCAGCCTCTCTTCAGCCTCCGTCTCTCCCCCTCCCTATTGAATAAACACAGGCATGTTATAGACACCGGCCCCGATGCTGCGATGTTGTTTTCTACTCTCTCTGTTACGTATTGATCACCTGCTCGCCCGTCTATATGCACGGGGTGGACACTTATAGATGAACACATGCACAGACGTGAACAGGCACAAACACTCACGGAGATGACTGTTGCCGCCACGTTGCAGTGAAGGAGGTGTTTCTGTGTGTGTGTCTGGGACATTCAAACATTGATGTCTGACTACTGATTCCTTGTCATCTTATTATTACCCCTTCCACTCGACATGGAGGCGCCACGTTGTTGTTGCGTGTGGTTTTTTTGAGCACAGTTAAACTACTCAGGCAACGACTCCATCGCTAATTATAGCTTTCCACTTGAGCGGCGACACAGACACATTGGGCTCTTGTGTTAACTTCTCTGGTGTTGTGGTTTTCAGATATGTGCGTCCCTGCGTCGTGTTCAAGCGTGTAATTCTGGGTGTTTCACTTACTCTGACCTGGAGTCCTGTAAGTGCTGAGGTAGGAGAGCCGAGGCGGAGGGGGCAGGGCCTCCTCACACTTTGCTACACCGGCCCATTTGTTTGCATGTGAGCCAACGTCTCCCCCAAAAAGCTCTAGTGATACCTGCTTTGGTGCGTTCTGAGTTTTAAACGTGCAGTCATGCCGATTACGTGGCTTGAGTGCGGAGACATGGGTGCTTGCGTCCTTTAACCACAGAGGCCTGTGATGTTGGTTAAGCAGCCGTTTTTCTAACTCTTTTCACGCACAAACCAAACGGATTCTTTCAGGTAGATCGTCAGAGGCACTCGGCTCAAATGCTGCCACGAAATCCTGAATCAAATGCTCCAAAACCGTTTTGTTTCTAACTCTCTGTTATTGTTTTAGACGCTGGGCATTTTAGCATTGACATAGTCCGTTTAGATACGATGGGAAGATTTTATTGTGGCGTTAATCTCTACAAACCGATATCTGTAGGCAGCAGGAAAAGATTTTGGTATCTGAAGCGTTCTGGTTTCCGTTTGTGGTCTGAGTCCTATTGACTTGTCAGCAGGCTTTGGTTGCATGCAGGTAAACAATCAATGTGGAGAGAAAAAGAGGCGGAACGCATTGAAACGCACTCCCAACGGCTATCGTCCGAGGGTGATTTCGCTTTTTATTCGCTGAAAAATAAACTGTGAACTGGCTTCTTGTAGAACAATCAGGTCTTAGATGTCGTGGATCAACTGTAAGGCCATTCTTGCATCTTGCCGATCAGACTGTAAACAATTACCGGAAGAGGAAGTCTTAGCCCGGATATCTGTTATCTAGATACCTGTTGGCTACACCAGAAATATTAGCCGATCGGTTCTGAGATTGATGTTATGGTAAAACAATTTAAGAATATTAGAAAGTAGTTGCTGAAGTATGAAAGTACATTTTCTGCATCTTTATACTTCTACCCCACTACATGTCAGAGGGAAATGTTGTATTTTACATTCATATGATTTTGCAAATGTGAGTTAACGTACTGCATATCTCCCTGCACCCTGTTGCCTCGACACAATGAGGACGCTCCCTCTCCCTCTCCCACCTCTCTCTTATGTTCATGCATCTCATCTTTGCACTGGAGGAGCTGCCCTTTCATAGCTATTTTGTGTCCTATAGAAATCTCTTTTTGTGCCATGAAGCAATCTGGCACACAATGAAAAACACGTTATAGATGCCAGTAGAAGCTGCCAGTCTTCTTGGTCGGTTGTTTGTGGTAATTAAACACTGATGCCTACAAATGGAGGTGATAATGATTTATTGATGTTACAATGCTACAAGTCCTACATTTGACAATCAGAGGTTTGCTGCAGTTATTGCGGTTCGATATAGAACCCTTTGAAGATCCCTCTCCTTCTCCGGATGCAGCAGTGGCTGAATACACGGTTGAGTACGAGCGCCGATCGAGTCCTGGCTCGGTTCTCCGCTCCGTCCAGAAGGCAACTCGGCAGGACGTTAGCCGGCTCAGCATTCTGGGATAGCTGCCCGGGGGTCCCGGATGACCTCAAGAGTTAAAAGCAAACAGCGGGAGAGATAGACGAAGGCATGGAGGAAGCATGCAAACTGACAGAGAGACAGGAGAAAGGAGGGTTGGAGGTATGTGGATGAAGGGGTGTGGGAGGGGGAGAGATGGAAGGTGGGAGGTTTTTGAGAGAGGGGCAGGAAGACGGAGGAACTGGAGAGACGGCGCGACACAAGTCGGATAAAACCACCAAAAAATGTACACTGAGATGTTATACAAGAAGAAATGAAAATATTTACAGGAGACGTACAGACGGGGGGGGGGGGATACAGAAAGGAAGTGGACACCACTGTCTGTCTTTTGTGGCTCATGTCCATTAATACCAACGTGGGGAAATCTCAGTGCTGCAGCATGAGACGATATTTTAAGCACGTCCAACCGATTTGTGGTTGCGCATTCCACAAAGAAAAAGTGGAAAAAGTTACAGATATAGTTGTGAATGAAATGGGGAGAAAAAAAAGACTTGAGAGCAGAAGTTTGAAGCATTCCTACTTGCACACCTCCACTCTCCTTGGCTTTTGCTACAGGAAGCAATCGTCAGACAGTCAGAAAGTTTCATGAATCGTCAGACGTTGTTGAAGTGTGCGGTGGTGGGTTGTACGGACGCCGTTAAGGCCGTCTGACAAGTTGAATTACACCGGCCCCGTTATTGACGAACATCGGTGGCCGTCCTCACCAACGCTGTCGTCGGCCGAACGGGAGCGAATCACCGCAGCCGTGTTCCAAGCTCTTTGGAGGACAGCCTGAAGCCAGAAGAGGCCGTTAGAGGCGGGGTGTGTGTGTGTGTGTGTGTGTGTGTGTGTGTGTGTGTGTGTGTGTGTGTGTGTGGAAAGCTCACAGTTTGGCAATGAGACGTTCTGCAAAGACATCGGGGCCGACCCATGAAGAACCCGGTTTAAAAAAAAAGTAGTAGCGGGAGATGAACAAGTAAACAAGTTTACAAGACGGACTTAAAAGTTAATGTGTGTGTGTGTGTGTGTGTGCAGCAGAGAGAAAGGGAGAGAGAGAGAGAGAGAGGAATTGAGAATGTTGTCCCTCAGATGGACCCGGTGAGCGACATGTCAGATCTGTCATTTCCCTCATCGGCCGCCCCGCCCGCTTTCCCACAGTCGTCTTCTCCTTGGCCCGATAATGACGCTTAAGAAGGTAATGGTGTAAATGAAAGCTGCCCCCCCCCCACTACCACCCCCATCCTGCATGTCTCTATACCCCTCTCTCTCTCTCTCTCTCTCTCTGGGGAACAAAGAGGCCTTATTATACCTCCCTGTCAGCGTCGCTCGGTGTCTCACCGCTGTACAATCACTGTTTTCAGCAGCAATGTCAGCATGGGGTAAATGGAGAGAGAGAGACTAAGCGAGTGGGCGAGACAGGTGGAAGGAGAATGGGAACCTCTCTCCCCAGTGGCAGTATTCAACAGTAGTTGTCCAGAAGTGCTCTTTTTTATTTTTGTAGTTTGAAGCGCATCGTTCGTTTGCTGAAGATGTCTTTGTGTGGACCTTTCTTCTTTAAAACAGAAAAAAAGGCTTGAACAGGCAGTGTAATTTATTTGAGGCACGCGTTCACACGACACACATATGAACACACACACACACACTCCTTAAGTCGAGAGATATCTTCTTATTGGGGAATCTTTCAATAAATCAATGTGACTTTAAACACATTTCCCAGGCGACGCGGCTGACCTGATAAGAAGTGAACTAATCTCTTTTGAGGCTGCCGGGAGAGCTTTGAACCAAATCTACTGTGCATCTATCACCAAGGTTATTTGTCAATGGCTGCTAATCCCAGGTAAATTTCCCTGGTTTTATATCAGGGGTTCTCATGTCTGAAGTTTCTCGGCCTTGGGAAAATAAGAGAGCGGGCTTACAGAAAGTCGGGGAACAAAAGAAATGTTATGGATTTCAGCAGCAGAACAATGGCTGAGGGAGGGAGAGGGAGCAGAGAGGCACAGAGAGGAGGAGAGAGTTCAGAGTCCTTCTTTACGCCTCACAATCAAAGCTGCTGCGTCGTTATGAAATAGTCTGTTGTTGTAATGCTCATACAATATCAAATGTATTACTTTTAAGCGTACACAGAAGTAAGATGCAATTTTGATTTCTCGTTTTTGCATTTCTTCGTTCCATCGGCATGAACAACAACAACAACAAAATCAATATCTTTTTTTCAACTGACCACACCGTTTTTTGATTATGAGACTCCGGCAGACGGCTGAGATGTCCATTAACAGTAAAAGTACACTTTCAATAATTGGCATATATTTTTCTCCATTAAAGTGAAATAAAATACATTTTCGGCTTCAAAATATCTTTCTGTGGAGAAGAGCAGTGTGTAAAACCTGAGAATACAAGTTTCTATGTCGCCCATGTCGGTAATGCATTAAATATATACTTATGAAGCATGATAATATCTTCACAGCACTGTATAATTAAAGTTATAAGCACTCAGGGATATTTATCATGATGTATTTATTATGATAACTTATAAGGTCAACTGTCTTAACACTTCTTTTGTCGTCTCTCATAGGTAATAATATCTTTGTAATGCACTTTAAAGCGATTAGAAGTCACTCGAAGTGCTCATTGTTTGCTTTATAAGTAAAGTAAAGATGTGTTGCATTTTGTGTGTTGTTGTATAGATTTAATGATATTTTTACTTCACTTAAATCACCTAATGACCACTTAGAATAACTTAAAATAACATTATAATGCATTATTTGAGTGATTATAATGCATTATAAGAATATTATAATGTACAACAACTAATTATAACGCACTTTGACCCTTGCAAAAACCAATGTCACTGAGTGACCAGCAACTATGTAGTATTATGATACTTGACTTTATAAATCATTATAAAAGGCTTTATAATGTTTAATGATTATAGGTTTTCAGCACTATGAATATAAATGAGTGCATACAACTACAATTATACAGTGCGATGAATAGATTATCATAAAAAAATCTCGTTATTTTACATATAACTTAAACATACTAAACATACTTATTTTTTTAAAGATGAATAAATACGATTACAAATTCAAAATAAAAGCCTATGTTTATATCAATGAAAAGTAATGTAGTGTGCAGCAGGAGAACAACGTGTTGGATCTCCTTCTGGTCTTCTAAAGACCATCGCAAGAAAGTATTTCCTGTACACTCCAATGAGGACAAGCCCCCTTTTCTTTGGGAGGAACCCAACCGGTGGAGAGCACCATTGAGGGCTCTGACGCACTACTTTGTACGACATGCTGCCAAAGGTCTCTATGCCCCCCGTCACGATGTGCAGCCCACAGGTCGGAGCGGAGATCCAGGAGGCCCGGCTTCAGGGGTCATGTCTGTGTAATGTACGAGCACCCAATTAGCAGAGCATACAAACTAATGTTTGTGACCAACGTCTGGTCCGACTAGCAGCGTCCCACCCCGCACACACACACACACACACACACACACACACACACACACACACACACACACACACACACACACACACACACACACACACACACACACACGCACACATACACACACACACTGTTTGGCAGTAAATAATTGATCGGACACATTACTGAAAGTGGGGAAGTTTCATGTCTCGGCCATTGTTTTCGTGCCGCACTCCCTCACATGGAAAGAAACCTTTCTTTGATTCCCTTCTTCTTTTTAAATTTTCATCCCCTCTTTCTTGTGCTCTCTCTCTCTCTCTCTTGTAGTCCCCCCCCCCCCCCATGTGTGCAGAAGATCATGGAAAATCTCTTGCCATATCTGTCATCTGTCACGCTCTCTGACGAACAGTTTTGATCTCTCGCTCCTCTGTTTACGGCCGCTGTCAGGCGAAAAGAATCGTAGCCGTGAGTGCTTACACCAGCGCGTAAATAGTTTGACGTGTGGCTCCGTTACAAAGTTGCGGGGAGTAAATAAGGAACCAAACAACCCACGCGGAATTACAATTAAGTTGTGCGTCTGTTTTATGAAATGTTTGGAGCGGCGTGATTTCTGCTCACTCTTTTAACATTTCCGAAGTCTTGATATCAAAAGCGTGTGTGTGTGTGTTGCTTTGTTCCAGTCGGACTCATTGACTCTGAGAGATCAGAGGGTGAGCGCAGAATATTATGGATAGCTACACACACACACACACACACAAGGACACACCACACAGTGGGGATGGCGGAGGAATACGATGTGATTGCTGTTCAATCTTTCCGTGGTGAGGTCATGGTATGAAGGTCCAAGTGACATGGAGGATTTAGAGAAGAAGACTTTCACAGCTGAATGGAACACGTTTCAAATATTCACATTAAATCCCAAACAGCCTCAAGACTCAGTCAGGATGACATCATTCTGCTTTTTTCCACTTTAACTGGAAATTGTAATATTTCGTCAATGTGTATTCTTCAGTTCAAATATTTCTTCTTCTTTTTTTGCATCTTTGGAGATGTTTATTTTGTCTGCATGGCATAAGCCTGCAGTGACTGTCTGACCCACAATCAAGCTGCTGCTTGTGGATTGTTTTTAACTGTGTCTTAAAGTATTTTATTCTCTGAATACACGATAGGAAACACTCTGCTAAGAATGAACTGTGAGATGTTTAATCTCAATGAGGCCTTTCTTTCACTGTTAAAACCCTAAACCTAAACAAAGTTAAGTTGAATGAGGGATGCAGTGGGAAACACATATTTGTGTTCCAGAGTATATTGCATCGTATATAACAATAAGAAAGTACAGTTAATAATTGACAGGACCTTTAAATAGAGATAGGTTGAAATTTGATATTATTGAGCTCAATTCTTGACAATTTATTTTCCTCCACATTTTTTATTTTTACCTTTCTTTCTTTTGTAAAATGTTCTTTTTCTCCTTTTGAGGTAATAATAACACCCCAAAGGTTTCTTTACAGCGCATAAATGGCACATAATGCCAACAGGATGTTGATCCTAAGAGGACTGCATTGCTTTTATATGAATCACTTGAAATCAGTTGGAGCCACTGTAAGTTTATGGCTACGCGGACAACTCGGAGACAAATCAGTACGACTGTCCAGGACAGACGGAAGGCAGAGAGGAAATGACAAGAGAGCGAGGGACACGGAAAAAGAGAAATGGAGAGAGAGAGTGAGCGATTCAGGGAAGAGGCAAAGACGAGGAGGAAGTGGAGGGGTTTGGGGGGGGCTGATCTTGGAAAGGTTTAGTATATCATAATTATCCCGTTAAGTAACGGCGGAGCGGCCTCCCCGGGGGAATTTGTCTTAAATGGAAGATTTGCAAGGAGAACGGGTCAGAGAGAAAAACGGCTTCCAGTCGGCAGGAAATCCTGTTTACATTTACATAATCACATCAACGCTCACTCCTTCTTCTTCTTCGTCTCTTTCTTTTGGGTGCCTTTTCAGAAAAAAAGAAAAACAGGGTGAAAGACAAATGAGGGAGGGCTTTAGGCTGCTGCTTGTCGACGTTTGTTGTTCTTTCTCTTTTTTTTGCTGGCTCTTATTTTCTTAAAAGTGCTGCCAGTGTTGGCAAGAGTGCCTCATTTAAAAAAACAAAAAATGTTTTAAGTCTCTTGCCAACACCTCTCAACATCTTCCCACCTCGTCATGTCCTCTTTAAGTGGAGTTCCTCAGACCTTTTGGCCTGTTTCCCTCGTTTGGCATGGTGGGGAAAAAAGAAGAAGAAAAAAGCTTAAGCATAAATAAGGAATGGCGTGCCCGGCTGTGTGAGCCTTAATTGAGATCTGCTAAGAGCAGGCAGCAGATGTTTGTAGCAGCAACTGTTGAATCATCAGAGACCACGGAAAGCCTGTGAAACCATGTTAAAAACAAGCCAGGTGCTCCAGTTTTTCTTTTTTTCTGTTTTATTCCTCTCTCTCTCTCTCTCTCTCGCTCTCTCTCTCTCTTTACATCATGGAAAAACTGAAGCGGTGATGTGAAAGTGTGTATGAGGAGTTTCTTAGGAGGGGGAAAAAAGAAATGTAAAACACAAATATGTGGGTCAGCAATGGTTTAGCGATGCTAAACCATTGTTCAGTGTCTGCATCCTTCATGTATCTGCCAAACAGGAAAAGAGAAGAAGAAACAAACTGTACGGAATATTTCTCTCGAGTTACCCCTTCATACATTTTAAATATATTTTATGATATACATTGGATACAGTATTATATGTTGATATTGCGGATCGTATTTATTTTAAATAATATTATTTCTAGCTGTGGAGCATCAACCACATCATGAGCATGTAGAGTCGAAAGACTGTGACTCATAAAAGAACAATAACCAAACATGGCTCGGTTACATCCTTCACTAGCTTAGTGGGAACAATTTGTGTCTTTTTGTGTTTAAAAACCTCGGCAGTTCTAACTACGTTCATTAAGTATGGTTTGATTGAAATGCATTGATTTATACGAAGGACGCATGTTTCTGTTTCTTTTTCTTCTTTTGGCCTCCAAAGGCAGTCGAGACAGGTTCAGTGTGAGAACCAACAGATTTACAAAAAGCATTGTCGAGCTCCGTCCCTGAATAGCCCGTCATGTTACAATGACAGAGCACAAAGAGACCAAGAAACTACCTCTCTGCTGGAATAACACCTGCTCCCAGCTTTTCTGTGTGTTTTTAGAAATAAGCCCAATGTGAGCATGACAATAAAGCCAAATAAAATCCTTCAACTTCAAAATATTTCGACACATACTGTAGGCGTGTACAGTCCTTCACAGATTCTCAGTTAATCAAATGACGTAACCAGTTGATAGACGGTAAACATGGGACGTTTGGGGCCCCGTGGGAATTTAGGAAGCACACACACTGAACTAGAGTCAGTACACTGTTCTTATTTAGATGAAGCCTTTTATTTTATTTCTTCCTTTTTTTTTCTTTAATTATTCTTTTTCTTCTAAATGCTAAAATACATTGATACTGGATGATGAAGTACAGAGAGCCGTTCCTCTTCCTCCTCCTCCTCTTCCATGTCTGCCGACTAAGATCCTCACAATCTTAACTCCTCTCATTCATTTACCTGCAACATTTGAAAGCTTGGGAGCAACGCTGGGAAACGGCGACAGGTTCTCCGTGATTATGAATGATAACTATGATAGCTGGGTTACTCTGCTGTCTGTCTTGTTAATCTGCCTCTGTAGAGACTTGCTTTATTTCCATCTCAGGATCTGCATCGTTTATCTCTCCGTCTCTCCAGTCTTTTATTTTCTGCACTTTTGGGGTTTGGCCCTATAACCGATGACGATATTTCAAACCTTTGCACTGAAGCCACTGATTGTTGAGATTTAGGAAAGACTCACCAGTATCCATATTTAATGAAGGGCCTGATATTTCCGCTTCATTACTCATATTCTTTACTTTCCTGTGTGCGTCTTTATGAGTGAGTATTATAGAGTGTAGCAGGGCAACGTACTTAGCGTTGCCCTATATAATATTGCCCTATTTGCTGCGGTCTCTAGTTCGTGTTCTCCTCCCTCTGTGATCTACCGTACATGCATCCTCCATACTGTGCAGCCGCACTTCTTTTGCATCTTCTCCTCGTCCTCTTCTTCAAATGAATGGGTTCGGGGATACATTTCAATGGCCGATTAACAGACTCCGTCTTCCTTCCCATCTGGCTTCGTGCCACACCGAATTAGTAACCAGATATGTCACCACCACCGCGCCGGTACGGATAACGCCGCGTGCTTGTGGGAGGGCCGCGGCTTGCAGATTAGCGCCTACAATTAATACAATTGACTCGCAGGAAGGCCGTCTGCTCTCTTGTGTTTTGTAGTTTACTGCTGCAGCACTTGAAAAGCAAGCAGCGGAGAAGAAGTTCGCACGGCCAGATAAAGGAAAGAGTTTATATATGTGTGTATGTGTGTGTGTGTGTGTGTGGGGGGGGGGGGGGGTTATTGTTGGATTAAACATTGTGCACATCACTGTCTTAACTGGATTCATTCTTTCTATCAAGCCATAGAGATATTCTTCCAACTACATGAAATAAATCATCACAGCTTTTTCTTCTTCTTCCTCATCATCATCATTTGTAGTAGTAGGAGTATAAATAGTCGTACAATAACAATAGATGATTGGAGTTTTTATTTTATTCATTTTAAACACAGCTGTTAAGAGAGGACGTAAACATTGTAAGAATAGATAGGAAGATAAGAAACACTAACTCACACAGAGAGAGGTACATCACCGTGAGTGGAAACACATCTAATGACCGAGACTGAGGCGCTAATCCAAACATCCAGCGGCCTCGCAGCCTTTGTCCGCATCTCAGAGAATGAGAGAAGGATGTTAGTTCATGTAAGTACAAACCTTTCCCCCGCCAAACAAAACAAAACAAAAGAAATATCTATGTCCGATGAGATGACCTCACCTATGCCTGAACAAAAGCTTCCTATTCAGAGAGGGATGGACGGTCGAGATCGTTAGGAAACTCGAGAGCTCAAATCCTTGATTTCCCCGTGAGAACACGAAGGCAACGCAGAGTTATCCGCAATGGCAGACACACACAAAGTTGTGAATACACACACTCAGAAGAGACAAAAAAACAAAAAAATGAAAGAGAGAAAGAAAACAAGTTCTCCAAAATAACAGCCTTCATTTGAATGTGATGGAACCAGGGCACATGGGTAGTCTGGCACTTTAATGATTTCTTTCTCTCTCTCTTCTTTTTTCTGCTCTTTCTATCTCTCTCTCTTTTACATTAGACTACAGGCTTTCTCAAAAGCACAGTGTGTCACAAGCATTTAAGATGTGGCCTTTTTCCCCCCTGCACATTCCAACGCCATTATGCTACATTGTTGCTGAATAAAAGGCGGTATTATGTTCCAGCCCCCCCAGTAAAAAGGGCAGAAGTAGACCCAGTTTTTATCTGCTGAACGAATCAATCAGGATTATGTCAGCTGAAAAGAATCACAGACAGCCGTCGCCAGGCACTGTGTCTCTGTGTGCGTCAGTGTGCTGTATCCCTCCTCTGTGTGCAAAGGATGGGAAATTTGCATCGGAGGAAAGCACTTGTTGGTTATGAACATGCCCAGCTTGGTGACAAAGATGTCATTTGGGGTCTAGAAAGCAAGAGGGATTTCTTTTCTTTCTACTTATGTATTTACCCCCCCCCCCCCCCTCTCAACCCAACCCTTTCTCCTCCTCTGTGGGAGGATTGGAAGGGCACTAATTATCATTTCAGCTGAAATGATTAGGAGATCAAATAGGGATCGAATGCCATTTCCTTCCATTAATGCAGGGGGTTTAGAGTGCCTGTCATGGCTTGGCTTGTCCTAGGGCCTGTGGAGGAAAAAAAACAAAACAGGAAGAAGAGAAAGCGGCGAAGAATGGAGGATAGAGAAGAGGCTTAAGAGGAAGGGGGCGAGGGAGGGACGGGACGGGACAGGGGTTTGGCAACAGAGAGACAGAAGAGTTATTCAGCTAAAAGGCCGATACATTTTGCAAGCGCAAGTTGAAGACCAGAAAGCCATCATTTGAATAGGGGAAGATAATTAGAGCCACTATTTTTCTTGTGTGATTTTTCGACAGCTGTACAGAACCTGAACTCTGAAAAAGTTACGGAGGAACACTGCCAGCCTTTTAGGTGTTGCTGCAGAAGGTTGGTCTGGTCCCCTCCAGAATCCCCCAGAGCGAACAACACATACGTGACTAATGATCAAGACCATGCATTTTCATTTTGGAGGGTTACTTCAGCAAGTTACTTTTTGTACTTCCATAACATTGTGAGACTTGAGAAAAGAACGGATTAGAAAAAGAATCGTCAAAATCGATGCAGGAGAAACAGAGATAACCAGTCTGTAGTTTGGGTTAGGCTCCAAAAATACTGGATCCTACACATCCCATGATGCAGCTTGATAGCATCTCTTTAATAGCGCCCAGTCAAGGCAGGAAGTGGAGCACCAGAATACCCCCTCCATATTGTATGTCTTTACCTCGGTCATCTGAAGACGATGTTCACAGAGTTCAGGAGCGGAGGGACAAACACAGGACTTTCACTTAGGAGACTGCCGTTTGTGTCCCAGGTGAAACTTAACGAGTAACTTTTGTAAGTACTGTTGTTTAAGTCGTTTAACCAAGTAAATCTAAGATGGAAGTTTTATGCCAGTAGGCCCTAAAATACTTTTTTCCCCCCACAGACTTACGTTGGGAAAGAGATGCGTGTTTTTTGATGTAAATGAACTTCCCAGTATGAACACTTGAATAGCCCTTATCTAAATCATAAGGTCCTAAAAGCTGTATAATACACGAATAGCAGAATCCAAAGTTATTTCCCTTGAGCAAGCCAACACCGACCTGAGCTCTCTGGGTCTCCATGGATGCAGATGACCCCGCTTTTTTTATACCCAGGAAGTCAAAGGTTCTTTGGCTTCATGCTCCAATGAGACACTTACAATAGGATACAGCGCCTCCAACGCTGCATTCACTTCTCTTTATGCATCCTTGAAACTGACACGCCATCCCAAACACGTCTGCATTTGACGAGTGGGGAGCGAGTGTTGCTTTTGTAGAGCAGTTGAGACACAGACTGGGGAAGTTGAATAACAGTGGATGGTGCAGCGCAGCTAGCAAACTAAGATAGCTTCCCCCATGTTGGACTCTGTCACGACAGATAGATAAGATAAGATAAGATGGACTTAATTGTCCGAAAGGACATTTGTCTTGGTATCATACAGTGTCTGCTGTTAAAACAATACAAAATAACATATTGCACATATGCATTACATACACAGACTGTCGCCAGTCCACATGCACGCACACACAGTACCTACAGCACAGTAGCCAACAAATACCTGTCACACTGCCCGTCGTACAACACACCTGTAGTGTATAGTTGAGATAATAATAGTACAGTTGCTATTTGCTTTGATGGACAGGGGGACATGACTTAGTTGTCTTTTGTCAGACTGGATGAAGCTCCTCCAGAAGACATTGTGCAACAGGTCTTACAGTACTCCCCATGAGTGAACTGACTTTAAACAAACCATCGACGTGAGAAAAGATCTGTTCTGAATATGCATACAATATATCTGCTAAATCGGCATCCTGTGATATTTCCTTTGATCGTGGCCTTCAAGATTCAACCTCGAAAGTTTGATGCTGAACGCAAAACTTCAGAACACAAAACAAGCGACGCCGAATTGGGAACCGAACAAAGTTGGATGTTTCCATTAAAAAGATCAGAGCAACTCGAGGTGGATAGCTGGAAGATTAGCGAGAAACGGGCGATGCGAAAGGGGCAGGACGGGGAGCGCGGATGAGGTTGTGATTGTTTCAGCACGTCAGATGAGAGAAATGTCAAAGAGAATGTGAGAGATGACCTCTGCGTTCATCGCCCATTAATGACCCTGCAGCTTCATTTTGCCTCTCATCAAAAACATTAGAAAGAAAAAAAACATTTCCTCCTGTCTCCAATAGTCATTTCCCCCCGCATTGTATTTATGTATTGAAAAAAAAGGTAATAGATCAAGCACATTCCATTATTCTCTTATAAGATCATTAGCAAATATAATTAGATATGAAAGAAAGTAATTTGGAGAGGAGAGGGGAGAAAAGCGCTATCAGGCAGAGAAGACAGATTGTAGCATCAGAGTGTTTGGGCTTAAATTGCTCAGCGGAGGTATTATCAAGCCGTCTCTATCAAGCCATCTTTTAGCCTCAGAAATAGTTTTGGAGACAGAGAGCGAGAGATAGAAAGAGGCCACTAACATTCACTTCATTGTGTTTCCCCCAACTGCAATCATTCTTGTCTTTTTTTTTTTTTTTTTTACATTTTTTCCTCGCTTTCTTTCTTCTTCTTCTTTTTTTTGCTCCTCCTCTGAATCCTCCCATCCTGTCACACGCGTCACCTCGTACGAGACCTCAGAGTTTGCAGCGAAACGAAACTGAGTTTATGAAAAGAAAACAAGTTGACACAGAGTCTTCACACACACACAGACACATGCAAAAATAAAAGAAGAAAAAAAAAGAAAACACATTACCACAGACAACAGAAAACAGGTAACCTTTTTTACCCGCACCTCGCACATGTTGTTTCGGCTTTTGTATTATTTTTGCAACTTAAGAAAAAACAGAAACAACACACAAATTGCGCTATTGCCTTGAAGTTGCTTTTTTCGCGAGGAACCTTTCCCCGCCACATGCCTCGTCTCCTCTCTCTCTCTCTCTCTCTCTCTCTCTCTCTCTCTCTCTCTCTCTCTCTCTCTCTCTCTCTCTCTCTCTCTCTCTCTCCACCTGCGCTCACAGGAGTTGTTCCCTCACTCTTTGTTGCACCTTAACACCACACTATGTTTGTCTAATAGGGATCTGAGTCGAAAGCAGACTGGGAGCACAACAATACGGCTGCGTCTCATCACAAATGTGCTCTTTTTTTCCCTCTCTCCCTCACCCCTTCTTCTTCTTCTTCTGCTTCTTCTTCTTCTTCTTCTTCTTTAGGGGTGCTTTGAGGGATTGGGGGGGTGCAGAGGAGGGGTGGCAGGGTGGATGTGGATTTTTCTAGTCTTTTGTGCAAATCACAGGGAATGGTAACTATAAACATCCTGTATTCATTAAAACCATCTAAAAATACAATTTTGGAAGGGGTGTGGGGGGAGGGGGGGGTGCACTCACTTCCTCTCCGCTCCTCCTCGGTGTATACAAGCGGGCCGTGTTATGCCTGGTGCCGTTCGTATTTACATATTTATAAATACTGGGCCGTACAATGCGACAGGGCCGTGCCAAGAACAACACTTTCTGCTCGCGAAGGGTCCGGATGCCTGGGAGAGCGAACAAAGGAGCCACAGCCACCTTCAGTGGCACACCGAGGGCTCACAGAGCTCCACGCTGCACCCCGTTAAAGTTCATCTGGACAGAGACCGGGCAGACATCACTCTTATAGCACTTTATATGAGGCCCGTGTCTACAATGCATTATAAACAGACTTATAGCGCCTTATAATCTGCTCATAGAGCAGTATAATCACAGTCATAAGCACTCATACATATTCATAATGGTTTACATTAGAAGGCATTTTTATAATGACCTAGAAGGTAATGTGTCATAATACTTTATGCTGGTCACTCACCAACATAGTTTCTTGTAAGGATCATCGTGTGTTATATGTCCCATAGTTCTAATAGATTACAGTGTTTTTTTTACAATGCATTATAATCCCTGTAATAAGGCATTATAATGTTATTATGAGCTACCCTAAGTGGTCATTGTTTGCTTCAAGTGAGGTGAAGAAACATCATTAAATCTAAGTTTAAACTTTGTACAAAACACTGTGAGCATTAAGTTCCACTTCATTACAGCTTCCTAACTGACCCAGATGGTCACCAGTCACATGTGGTGTCCCTGTTGTGACCTGTGCAACCAAAGACATGGTTTCCTACATCTTCTATCGTTTTAACACTCACAAACACAAAGCGCTGTACATAGGCCGCATAGAAAGAAGAAGAAAAAACAATCATGAATACAAGTTAAAACATGGTGTAAAAAAGGTAGAACGAGTGAAACTATTAAATAAACATCAACAAATACGACCAGGTGTCAAGTGAAAAGGCAAGTCTGTAAAAATGTGTCTGAACACAGTATTTAAAATAGTAAATAATATGCGTCGTATATGCCATCATAAGATTATCAATTTCTGAAAACATGGGAGATACAATAAAAAGGGAATTTGGTTGAGCTGACCATTTAAGTGCATAGTTTCAACATCTTCTATTGACATTTGGAAAAGCTTGAAGTTGGACACAAAATGTCAGCTCAGTGAAGCTTTCGGCCCTTTTAAAGAAAAAATACCTTTCGACTTTGAAAAATCGATTCCGGCTGAACCCCAACGGTCATCGCAAAATACAAGTGCTGAAGTCATTAGTCAGCTTTATATGTAAGAAACGCACAAATGTGCCACACTGCAAAGAAAAAAGCTTCTTGTGTGATGTATTGCAGACTGCTATTAATGTCAGGTGATGCCTCTGAGACCAGGTGCTCACACTTATTCGCACACACATAGTCCAGTGCGTCCCAAGGCGGTCCTCCGACACATGCTCCGAGTGCGGCGGTACGCCATTGTTCCGTCCTCCTACCCATGTATCCGTTCTGTTAAGCATGACACGTGTATTAACAGCGGATGGATCCTGGAGCTGTGTGTCCTCACACCATATGTTTCCCTTTCCCAGGTCCTATCCTCTCCAACAACCGCCCCGTCTCCATCTGCCGTATCGCAACACGCCACGAGAGGGTGCACTCGCTCTTTCACGTTGTGTTTAAGGAGATTTCAGACAAGCATTTAATGCAGATGTACTGCCGTTCCCTATATACAAGACAATTTACCGAGATGGATTTTTATCACCATCATGTATGCAACCCGTACGACGGGCCGAGTGTTTGAAGGAAACACGTCGATGAGCGTTCATGTGATAAACGAATGCCAGGCAGCTTCTTTTTTTTCCCTGTGTCTGTGAGGTGCATCTGCCGTCTGCCCGAATGGGAAATTAAAAACTGCGAGGGGGAAGTTATGCTAAATCTATAAAGTTGGCCAGGAAATCTCTCTCCCCCTCCGTTCACAGTGGCAGTTGTTTGGGGAGAAGGAGCACCGTGCTTAAATAATAACATTCCAGGTGGCTTAGTTAATGAACAGTGAAAATCAAATATGGGGCCTTAATCTGGAGCTCGTTACGGGAAGTTTCTTTACAGGGAAGTCAAAGGCAGGAAGTGCCCTTGGGGAGAGCGAGGCACTTTTTGGAGCATCAAAACAAGGAGACTTTATTTATTTTGGTTTATGTTATTGTACATAGAATGAAAAGGTGTTAATGTGATGGACATGAGCAGATAAGTGATGGTTAACAGTGGCTCCTTTTGACTATTTGCTCCAGTCAAATTATCTGCTCATGTAGCTCTGACTTTTAATACAGACACCTTGAATTTGAATCAGCTGGGAAATGACTGCTCTAAATGTATGTAGACGCATATGCTCAGCTGTCTGTGTGCAGGCTTCAGTGTCTTATTTACTGTATTAGCTCGCCATCTTGTGGTGAGACTTGGTTCTGAAAACACATCCTTTACTCGTGAGCAATTCTAATGGGATGGGAAAACAGCAGTTAGTCTATAAAAGAGACCAACCCTTCCACATACACAGCTTTACTCTCACAGCTGCTGTGTACGAGCCAATCTGATTGTATCTGATATGTTCCACTTTTTTCAATCGACCAATATCATTAGAATAAACAAAAACAATTTGTAATTCTCCTTTAGTATCAGTGGACCGATGCGGAGCGAAGCGCGCGGAGCACTAAAGCAGAACCCCGTATGAGCCGTGAGTAGTGCACGGTGGTGAGAGTGCTCCGCTCTGCTCACAGAACGCTCCGGAGTCATTACTCAGTGCTGGATCCAAGAGATGTTTTATCACCTTATTAGCTCTTTATTTCCCCTCCGCTACTACGCCGCCACTTCCTTTCATTTTCAGATCCATTTCCGTCCTCGCGAAAAGAAGAAGAAGCAGAAGAAGAGAGAGAAAAAAAAAGCACGGCTCAAATAAACCTGTGTTTTAATTTGTTTTTGTCAGATTCATAACGCCATTTTAAAAGAACATGACATGCAAATGTGTTTGCCGGTGTTTTATTGCAAAATAATTTTCTAAGAAGTTGCTGAGGGAATGAAAGTGAAGAAAGGGGGGGGGGGTTGTGTTATTTAGTGGCCGCCGTTGTGGGACCTAATTACAGTTATGCATTACTTACTGTCTCACCGAGTCTTAAAACTTTTTTTTAAATTAGATTTACTCACTTCAATTCTCACCCGCTGTCACACTTCCTGTCACGCTTATTGAGCCGAACCGACTTGATTGTAACGAGTGCGACGCTCCTCCAGTTGTCATAACCATAACATGTAAGCGTCTCATATCATTTCAGAAATGAGCTTTTCACTGAGCGCCCCATCGCTGTAGATTATGAACAGCACATGCAGCAATCTCATGAATCGAATGCTGACCTGCTGCTTATGGAAAGAGGATCTTCTTACCTTGCTAATAATCACTTCCAGTGATTGTTGTCGTCGTAACAGAACAAAAGAATGCAGTGCATCCTTATAAGTGTGAATTCAGCTACAGCATATGGACCTAGAGGTGATCCGTGGACTTGTTTTATCGAAATGTATTCTATAGATGCGTTTGTTTTATTTCATACCTTTCGACACTAAACGCACATGGTCAGTTTGTTAGCATGCGCAACACAGCAGACGACTGAGTGGCGAAGGTTTCTCTGTCACATCCTTTATGAAGTCTGAATCACGGAGAGACAGTTTAAAGGGTCACTTCACTGAAACGAACAACGTCCAGCAGTGTCTAGCTCATTTGTCCATTCGTATTTGATATTTCAGCCACCACACCGATACAATGGAGGTTATTTATTTCGTTTTTTGGGGGGGGGAATTATATTTAACAGCAAAAAAGCATGTCCCTGTCATCCGGGATACTCCAAACACTTGTCTCTGGGTAGTTTCCACTGGGACTACTTGATACCAAAGAAATAGTCCCTCTGAAAACTGTTGATAGGGAAGCATATGTATTATCCAATTCTATTTACCTCCATTGTATCGGGATGAACCTGCACCAATTAAAACAAAACTATCCAAAACTATCTTTAAGACTAGATATGACTGATATGACGGTAAGTGAAACATTTTTGTTTTCTGTACATTTTGGTGAAATGACCCTCTAAATTCTAAAGGCTTAAACGTTTGACCCAATTGTCTGCGGGCCATTGTACAAAGCAGACAGTCTCAAATATCTCATCCATCCATTTAGCCCCACTTGACCATATAATGCAATGCTTCAGCTGTGTGTGTGTGTGTGTGTGTGTGTGGGTGCGTGTACTTGCTGCATGGTGGGGGTCAGTGTGTTGGGTCCGTGGTGCTAATCTGCCTCTTGTTCTCTCATTGGCCGTAGTGCATCTCTGGGTAGGAGAGGAGGACCAGCCAATGACCCACGACCCCGCGCTGACCCACGGCCCCAACCATCTTAACAACGACCTTAACCACCCTAACAACCATAACCTAGGTGACCCAGAGGGGCTGGACAAAGACTAACGGCACCACACCGGAGCAAGGCAGGAGGATGAGGATGGTGATGATGAAGGCGATGAGGAGGAGGATGAAGGATAAATGAAGGACTACACTATAACAAAGACTTTATTTAAGATGAAAAAAAAAAAAACACATACTACCGTCAGAGTCAAGAGAAGGCATGAACTATATGAAGGACAGTGTGGGACAGCTTCCTGTTGGGGACGGATTTGCGAGATTGCTTGGACACTAAACGAAGTGAGGGCAACTTTCCCGTTTTGTCTCCCGTGGTCTGAATGCCCTCATGTCTTTGTTGTCTTCTCTCTTATACTATGTTGTTTTTTTTTCCTTTTTTCTTTCGATGAAACTACCTGTCTGATTAGCACTTCCTGTAACCGGCACCGCAGATCTCTGATACATTCCTTGAGCTAGAAAGGTGTGTCTTTTTTTTAAGAAGAAGAAAAAAACAAAACAAAAGTAGGTCTGAAGTGTAGCGCTTAATCGAATGCTTTCAAAGACTTTTTTCCTCTACTGTCGAATGAAGAAGACAGTTATTTCACCGTTATATCGTACCTGGAATGTATTCTACTGTAGATTAGAAACTCGACTTTACCGGGGCTGTTGACAGAGACCAAGCACATTTTTTCTGTCAGAACAGCCACACGAGTCCCCATGATGCATCACACCGATTGTGGTTCAAGGACAGGGCACCGTATGACAATCTGCAACGCAAGAAAGAACAACACAACCCAGAGTTGACTTTTGACGATGGTGGTGCTAATGATGATTGTGAAGAAGAAAGACTATTCAAACTGCCCTAAATGTACTTATAATACTACAGTATACCCCCCCCCCCCCTCTCTCTCCATACCCAGGCCAGTACAGGCCATCACCCTGCTATGTGGCTCCCTTTGTCTTTTTTTTTCTTTTCTTGTTCTTGTATCATTCGACACAGCGCCCATAGTCGCGTAATGTACATAGAGAGATATACAGTAGTTAAAAAAAAGACATTTTAAAGCATTTGTGACAAGGGAGAAGCAAAGAAGTGACAGTAGTTTACACGGCCGCGCTCTCAAAAAGGCCGGCATTCTTCTAGAGTTTGACTGAGAAGAAGTTTCAAAAAAAAGAAAAGAAAGAAAGAAGGGGGGAACAGTTTCTTTCTCTATCGCCCTCCACCCCCCTCTCTCTCTTCATCTCTCACGTCAAACCTCAAGGACTTTAGTGTCGCAGATGTTTCTAAAACACTGCCACCGATCATTGTTGCACAGTGTTACTGACTACTGAAAAATGGTTTGATGTATTTACTTTAAGATGAGTAAAAAAAAGAAAAGAACAAAAGAACAAAAAAAACAGGAAAAAAGACATTGTGTATAGCCTTAGATACAAGTCATCTGTTATTGCTTCTACAATATGTAGCTGTGCTAGACTGTAGGATGTAGGGTTGATTTTAATTTGATTTTTTTTTATATGTACTGTACATTAATGCCTTCTCCATATAATGATAAAAAAGAGGAAAAAGATGACAATCGTCTCCTGTGCTGCGAACATATTTGCCCCCATATATACAGAATCCATTATGCATAGAGGGACTTAATCCTTTCTTATTTCTTTCATTTGTTTCGGTTCTCTGAAGTATTTTGCACTGTGATAGTATTATAAATCCAACCTATACAGTACAGAACTAGCTAACTAACTAAACTGAAGGTGTGTGTTCGTGTGTCCCTTGGCATTGTGAAATGTTTCTACGTCATTTTTTTGTGAAACCCAGAGAATAATTCTAATGCGGTATGTACAGTCCAACTATGATACTCATTTCAGTTTGAGCAACCTCTATACTGTATGTGGCTTCGACAAATTGTCACCCCCCCCCCCCCCCCCCGATTTATTTCGTACGCGGTTTCCCCCTTTCGGGCCTGCAGCATAAGGCCCGTTTCGCTTTAGCCTGCGTGATTTTCTGTGCTCAAATTCCACCTTCAGGAGATTTTGCTGCAGTACAGCCTCTGTTTCTTTTTGGTTTTCATTTTGATTTGATTTATGTAGAGTACAAATAACCATTCTTTCAACTCCAATATGCCAGGAAAGGAGGGGATAAAAAGCTAAAATAATAAAGAGTGAGACATATGAAAAGTGATGGTTGTAGGGAAATATAACAGGGTGTTTTGAAGGGAGGAATTCTGGAAATGGGGTCCGAGTGAACCAATCAGACGAATCCTGCTGGAGGCACTGATCAGTGGCTTTGACCTCTGACCCCATCTCTGTTTTCCAGGCGTGTAAAGAAGAGAGATTAATGGCGAGAGTCTCACTAGGGCTCTCTCCTTCTCTGAACCAGCTATAATGAGCATTCCACTCCACATATTATGTACAAAACCTGTCTTGTGAGCTGAACACTCTTTATGTTTCACTGTACCCTCATGGCAGATGCTTTGTTTTGTAACTACTGAACTGTACTTATAGTAAAAATAAAATGTATTCAAACTAAAAAAAAAAAAAAAAAAAATGAATTCTCACAGAGCAAACGGCCTGTTTCATGTTTTTATTTTCATTTTCTTGATTTCTAACAGAGCGAGAGTCAGGAGTGCGAGCCGGCGTGTCGGAGTGTCACTGTTGCGATCAGAAGTGGCTAAACTGTTTGGAGAGTTAGTCCATCACTCCCGACGCAACTTATTATCTCTCAGTCAATTTGATGGCAAAGCTTCACGGACCGCGATCATGATGTTGAATACGCACAACTAAATTACTGACTGCACCACTGTCTCTCCCAAAGGTGTCCACGAAGTAGCTGTAGTGAAACAACATGGGCTCAGAGCATCCCTCGTGGCTGAATGCAGAGGGAAGATTCAGACATTTAAATCTGAGCCAACACCACTTTCTGATTCGAGATGTGCAGCGCGTATCACACATCTTTGTCTCTTATCTACGTCGCTGTGCTGATATACGGACACCAGGGCGATAATCAGTGGTGGAAGAAGTACTCTCATACATGGATGGATTACTGAATGGGCCTACCAGGAACAGGCTCAGGGGCCCAACGTTTCAGGCCCCTCCCCACTGGCCTTCACCTACAAATGGTCCCTCAAAGAGACACGAAACATTCAAGACTCGAAATAACCACAAAGAAACATCAAACAACCACAAAGAGACACTCAATAAATTAACAAGCGACCGAAACAACTACAAAGAGATGCGAAACAGCTGCAAAACAACAAAGAGAGCCTCAACGACCAAAAAAGAAGCAAAACAAAAACAAAGAGACACAAAAATGACTGCAAAGAATTAAAAAAGACATTTGCAAAATGACTCCAAAGAGATGAAAAATAACTGCAAATAACTAACTCACGACAAAAGAATCTAAAGATGACTCCAAAGAGACAATCACCAAGAGACGCAGAATGACTACAAAGACACACAAAAATAATAACAGACGAGCAAAATACCAAAACAATTAAAAAAGTAACAAAGCAACTACAAAGAGACACAAAATGGCGACATCAAGAAACAACAACAAAGAAGAGACTGAACAAATATTGAGTCTGTGTGTCTGGTTCCTACTGTAGTGGTGCTGGGGCCTTTTACATGTCTGTGACCAGGGGCCCATTTCATCTGCCCGAAGGAGCTTTCTATGTGTAAATATACAACACTGCATTCATCTGACTCTAGTGAAAGAGCTATGGCTATATTATCAACTCTGAAAGTGACTCATAATGTATAACCTGGGATCGATAGCATCGCCAGGTGTTGGCTGGGCTCACTCAGTTCACACTTGAACACTGTCTGTCACATGTTCTGCAGCCTGAAATAGAAGTGAATGTAATTGAATTACGAAAGCTTTATTAATGAACCTGATTTGGTTCATATTTTTCCATTGCATACATGAATAAGTCAAAAAAAAAAGTATTGCATATTCATTGCATACTTTTTGACAAACTCCGGCACAGATCAGTCTCCGTCTGCTGCAGCTCTTGAGGATCAGTGAAATAGAATAAAATAAACTTTCTTTTGATTGGAAAAGCTTTATTCATCCCCAGCGGGGAAACTCGTTTGCCACCAAAATCAGCTCATTCAGACAACAATAGACGTAGTTTCCACAGACAGAAAACACATTACAACGAATGAAAAACACCGTATGAGGCACGAATAACATCAGAATGATGATGAATCTAAAAACCAAATCTAAAGGTGTTCATTCAAAAGATCTGACTGCTGCTGGAACAAAAGACCTTCTGAGGCATCCCGACATGAGCTTCTGAGTCCAGTAAGAACGCGGTGCACATACACACATATCTCACTTTAAATCTTTTTAACAAAGTCGAAATGGTCCCTGAAGACTTTGTTGGAGTTGGGGTGAGCGGGTCAGGCAACATGAAAGTGCTTGTGCCAGTATGAACACACTTCTTGTGAGGCAGTTCCCTTCATCATAACATTTAACTCCACGGTTGATCTGCGCCGCATTGATGGAATCCGTATTTGTGTTAACCTAAAGCCGGGACCCCGAAGGCCGCTGTGCCTCTGGGAGGCTGCCCAGGTCAATGCCTTTACTCATTTTTAAACGGATCAGCTGCACCGCACCAGATGCTGGGGGCTGGTGGTGGTGGGGGGGGGGCTCATGACACAAATCCCCCAAGTATGTTCCCAATAAAACTCACATCGGGAGAAAAGTCCACACACACACACACACACACATCGGTTGGCTGAACGTGAGACTGAGCTGGAACACGGCTTGCGTACCCTGTGTGCATGACATACTGTAGATTCTTGGTGCATGTTAGTTTGTATGGTGGGGGGGCGTGTGCATGAATGTGTAAATGTGTGTGTGTGAGAGTCATGTCTATATATTTGAGTTGAGGTGTGTGTCTCCATGTAACGCCGCACATGTGTCTGATTAAAGAACACATTAGGTCATCTTTCATTCCATCCTGCCTGTCATATGTGTGTGTGTGTGTGTGTGTGTGTCACTCTGCGTTGCTCAGCTGATCAATTTCAACATTTGAAGCACCCTCTTTCACAGTGTGATGAACACCGCTCTTTGCCCTTCATTTAACTTCCTCTCTCGTCATTTGCTGTGCCCCCCCCCCTCTTCATTTCTCTCTCCCCCTCTCTCTCTCTCTCTCTCTCTCTCTTCAGTCTCCATTTCCTCTCATTTCCCCTCCATGGCATGTTGTGCAGCCGTGTGTGTGAGCACGTTTGTGCACGCACACCGGGCGCGTTGTGTAATTGTGTGCCGTGCTGCGTGCGGATGGATGTGCTGTAAGATGACGCTCTGCAGCGGTTTTTGCGGTTTGCCAGCCTTCGGTTGGTCACCGGGCAGATGGTGACCTGCCGATGAACCCGTCTTTCTGCTCATTTGTTCAGCTGCCTCTAATTTCCCCCCTCCCTCCCTTTTGCATTGGAGCAGCTGGGGGCCTCGCGGTGCAGCTCCGTGGTTAGACCACCAGAGGGCACAGCAGACCAGGTTTTGGTGCAGAGCTGGTGCCGGTCCTCCTTTGAGGAAGTTGCATTGCAGAGAGAAACATGGAATGCCATTGAATGCGTGTCTGTGAATTTGCCGGGCGGCTTTAGCAACCTTGTATTATTTAAACTACTTTTAGGGCAAGGGAATCAGAAATGATTTGATTGGTGGCAGTGTGCAGAAGACAAAATAACTGATCAGTTAACAGAATAATCAAAACAACTTAGCAATTCTTGAATGATTCAATTATGAAAAAAATAAATTAAAAAAAATAATAATAATTTGAGACTTTATTTTGGTGCCTAGTCAAAACGTTTTGGGCTACAGGGGACTTTTGGGCTACAGGGGACTTTTGGGCTACAGGGGACTTTTGGGCTACAGGGGACTTTTGGGCTACAGGGGACGTTTGGGCTACGTCTCTGTCGTCCGCCTCACAAAGGGGGTCTGAGAAGGTCTCCTGCAGCCCAGTAGCTGGTATCCAGTGTCTTGCACAAAGGCTCTGAAACAAAAGGGAGGTGAACATGCTTTTCCTCCCTCTTTGTTGTTGCCTATCTTCAAACATAAGTTCTCTTCCCTGACTGGTCCAGGCAACACCCGTGCTCTCTTCGGTTTCAAAATCTCAGTCTAACCAGAGCTTTTTGTTCATGATATTGCCCCTCAGTGTGCTCTCAGGACGACATGGCACATTTATGGCATTTCTGTTTTGAGGCGTTGTGCTTGGGGCTCGAGTCGTTTTCTTTTTCACCTGCATTTTTCTTCGTTTTAGTCCAGAACAGTCTCTTATATTAAGTTTGTTTATTTGGCACCCCCTGAGGGTACGTTTAACCTTCCACTTGTGTGTATGTGTGTCATCATTGTAAAAAGAGGGAATACCGAAAGCAACGGGAAATGCCAGCATGTCGTAAAATCACTGTATCAGTTTACAAAAGGCCTCTTTATTGTGACTTCTTTGTAACTGAGAAAGTGAGTTGGGTTCGACATGCGATCCTTTCTCCTGCCTCTAGATAGCCTCCAAGGGCTGCAACAAAGGGTTGGTGCGGACACATACACCGAGCAAATGACCGACTTTGCTCCAAACCACAAACTAAATGTAAAAATATCTGTTGTATGAAAAATAAACATGCCCTGTCCCATGGATGAAACTCTGATTGCTACTTCATGACACATACAAAGTACACCGTCATGATACTAGACTATATGCTGAATGCAATGTGAGCAGTGCTGACCCAATTTACTCAATCAACAGCAACTAGTCTTCCCTCATTGCCATGACTTTTCATAATTTATTGATTCATTTAAAATGCCAAAATCTCTCTGATTCTAGCACCTTACATGTAATGCATTGACTGTTTTTCACTGCTTTTATATATATCACTTCATTAACTTTCTCAGGGCGGTTTAGACTGTCGATCGGACGAACCAAGCGATTTGAAGACGCTACTCTGCAGTCTGAGATTGTGTAATCAGCATCTCTCACTGCTTTCAGACATTTTAGAACCAAACAGCCACGGCCCCGACTCCAAGCAGAATATATACGAAGAAATGCTCATGCGACAGCTTGTCCCCTCATTCTCATGCGTCCTTCTGTTTCCTGCTAAGCATCTGTGCGTATGCACGTGGGTGCGCTAACGTCTGCACGAGTGTGTCAGTGTGTGCCATGACCAGCAGAGAGTGTGTGTGTGTGTGTGTGTATTATTGTGAGTGTGTGTTTTACGCAGTGCCCGTGTGTTACGGCCTCCCTCTTTCTCCTGAGCTCTTATGAATCGATGATCATGTGGTGTAAGGGAGATAGATGGCCCCCAGCTCCATCTTGTCTCCTCTAATTGTAAAATATTAGTTACATTAGACTCTGGCCCATGATTAATGGAACTTATTTGGAAGGTGGACTCTCTCTTACGCACACGTACTCCCTTTCTCCCTCTCGCCCTCTCTCTCGGTTACCAATGGTCTCCAAAGTCTCTTCCTGAAAGGATTGAGTAATTTCACTTAAAGAGGACAAATAGGCTTCCCCTGGTAAGGGAGAAAGGGGGTGTGGGGGGGGGGGGGGGTCGGAGAGTAGAGGGAGTAGGAGAAGGAGAGGAAATGAGGAAGGGAGATAAGAAAGAGGGGAGAGCTTATGAAAGGGGGTGAATGACAGCTCCACCAGAAGGTTTTAAAGAGTTGCGGTGTTGGTTGAATCCTAAGCTCCGTGGTAGATAATTCTTGATCGTGTTTACAAGCTGATCTCTGTGAAAAGGGGACATCTTATTTTTATTAATGTTTTCATTTAATGCTGCTGTTACCTACCCTGCGCCTCGCAAAAAAAGCATCCAAAGAGGAGTCGCTAAGTTCAGACAGTGAAAGTTCGCTCTGTGGAATCAGAGCGGCTGAGACTTTTGCTCTCCTTTCAGTCAGTGGAGAGAAACACTTGCGTGTGACGGACGTCATGATTCCTCTCCTCCTCCGGTTTTGCACAAATTGGATGCGAGTCCTTGAGGAGCACCTTGCCAGGGTGGTGTGACACACACGCACACACACACACACACACACACACACACCATTTCAGTCTGTGTGTTGATAACACTTGCTGTTCTTCAGCTGCAACTTGTCTCACGTCCACTTGCTGCAGCGAATACAACTGATACAGTGATCAGCGTGTGGGGCGGAGTTTGCTTTCTCGCTACTTCCTGCACGGCTCTGCATTTTTTTGAATTTGAGGTGCACCTTTGTTGCATTATAAAGTCAAGATAGTATTACCATATTAAAAATGAAAAAGTATCTTACAGTGTGTCGTTGTTGTTTGGGGGGGGGGGCACAACTTCCCATGGACACAAGAGGGAAAGTGACAAGAGGACAGATTATGTTTTTAACAAACGTTTTATAACACCACGCATCAAGTGGTGTTATGTTGCATTACCTGATTCAACATTTGTGCCAAAAATAACTCCAGTTACAACTAGATTATTTTAGTTTTTTAAGTAATAATAGGTAGACAGAAACACTTTAGTCTCTGACTGGGCCTTCTTCAGTTGAATGTGTGCACATTTTCACGTGTGTTAAGATGACTAGACAAATAAAAACAGTGCATATGAAAATCAATAATTATACAGCACATCTGCTGTTTAATCAGTCTCAGGTTCCTCAGTCAGAGGTTAAAGACAAACGGTCTGCTCAGCAAGACACTAATTAGTGGAAGCATTCAGATCTTAAAGTCTTTCATCCAAAACTTCATTTTCGTAAAAGAATACGTATTATTATTAAAAAAGTACTACAAGTGCTTTTTAGTATCAGGCCGATGCATGAGCTAAACTTTCATCAGAAGAAAAAGGACACTTCTTTATTGCATGGATTGTGATGCTTCACTGTCTATCTCGCTGATATGAATCACAACATGCTTCAACAGGCTTTATTGTTTTACTATTGTTGCACAGTGTAATTCCAAGTACACAATGTGAAACTCGGGTAATTCCACTAATGCAATACAAAACTACACATATTGATCACACACACATACAGCACGAGTCGTCCCTCTGTGTTTGACCACAACTTCTCCACATCTTCTGTCCTCTCCTACAACAGCACACCTGTGTAATAGGCGCATGCCTGATCCGCCGTCTGCAGAATTATGTCCAGACAGCATGCATTGAGTCCAAGAGGGACATCTGATCATGTGACTGGTGGTCATACATCCTCCCCCTCCATGAGGAAAACGAATCCCTCTGTGGGGTTAAGGAACGGCCGGTAAGGTGGGAGGAAAGGTGAGCCCCCTCCTGGGACGTGAACCAGAGTGTGACTGCTGAAACGTCTCATTGTCCAAAACATTTAACAAAACGTTCTGGATTCTGCCTCACCTGCCCCCTTCTCTTCACCTGGCACAAGTCTTTCATAGAGGTGTTGGATGTTCTAGTTTGTTGAGTTTGAATGAGAAAACAGTTCCTTTAATTTGAAAGTTGTTGTCAAAGCAATGAAAAGACAACCACAGCTTAGTCCACATTCACTTCAGTTTTGCTGACTGTGTTATATTATATGATTTTAAACACTTCTACGGTTGAATTCTAAGCAATAACCAACCCCCTGGGAATCCAGCGTGCACGCACACACACACGCACACACACACACATGCTGTCAAAAATATTCAAAAAGTTTCCAAAAAAATTTGAATTTGAAAAATTGTACAAATGACCTGCTGAGTGAGTGAGCGAGGAATAATAATATGGAAAAAAATGTAGAAAGGTGCACTTAATAGAGTGCAGATCTCTGTCAGGTGTGTCTGAAACGACCACGAATATAATGCTTGATTGAATGAACACAACCCCCCCCCCCCCCCCCCCCCCCCGTCTGGACTGCAAGTGTATCAGACTTGTTTTTTTCATTCGCACATCTCACACAACAGATACGCTCTCATTTGAGTCTATGAAGTCTGCACCGGCTCTGTGCAGGCGCTCGTCTCAGCTCGTGGTGCAACCGCCGCTTGCAGCGTTTATTCGAGCCTCAAGTCTATTTTACCAACAATACATGCGTGTGAGGTTGATGCTCAAGAAACAGGCAGCGACTGAGCGGTGGAGATGCAGACAGCTATGTGTGTAGCTCTCTTAGCTGTTAGCTGTCAGTAAAACACAAGGTCCAAACAATAAAAGTGAGCAAACTATTTCCCCTATAGACATACACTCTACAGGGACTGGGGTTCGGCGATGCAGTCAGCTGTGTTATCGCTGGTGGCCCCGACCAGCCAGTTAAGAGTCGTGAGTGAGGAGTCAGCAGACAGTCAATGGCAGTACAAAACAGGCAATAAAAAGGAAGTGCGAGTCACCACAGCCAGGAGAGGTCCTGGAGCATGCAGCCATAGCTGGCCACCTAAAACATAATGTGAGATTATCTGTGGACAGACACAAAGGTGCACACTCACTCACTCGAGCAATCGCACGATTCCTCTGGCGGAGATGAAGATGATAAGTGAATGAATATTAGAAAATGTGAATCAGTTACAAGGTGAGAGGAGCGGCGAGTGAGTGAGAATCAGAGTCCGTGTTTCGATGTCAGTGAGTCGGGGAACGCGTCGGGGAACAGAAACTTTGAGCTCGAGCGTGAAAAACAACAGCAGCCGTCTCCAGAAAAGAGCCACGGAAAGAGAAAATAGAACAAGAGATGGAGACAGAAAGGAAGGAGCTGCTATTTTGGCGTTCTTATTAACAGGTCCTTCTGGTACAGCAATTAATAAGTCCCTGGTGTGGACGTTTTAGCTGGCTTTGATGCTGAAAGAGCTCCTTCCCCTCCACCTCTCCTCTCCCCCCCACAGTTCCTCTCCTCTCCTTAAGTGCCTCCCCTGGTGTTATTTGCGTGTTGGTTTTCTCTAGTTAAGCCTCGGAAACAGACCAAATCGCTATTCCCCAAACTTCAGGCCAATTTTCTATCAACACGGCAGCTCGTTGAGGGAAATGCTCTTAATTCATCAGAGGGAATGTAGAGAAGGATAAATTCCCTTCAGGCTGTTTGAAGTTAATGTTAATGTATTCATTTTCGGAGGGGGGGGGCAGGGGATGTTGGAGGAATTTTAGAAAATAATGATATAAATATATTACAAAAAAGCAACTCAAAAACCCATGAAGTGATGTCGGCCACATTTACAAAGTCTTTAACATGAGAAACTCTTGTTCTTTTACTCTATCGTCATTCTTCATTCTTTTCAAATTAGCTTCAACAAAAAACAAATCTCATCTCTTTTGGGATGTAAGCTATGTGCTTGTGTTTGAATAATGTATTCATATTCAAATACAAACACAGAGCTTACCTGTCAACCAATAAGCCCTCTGTTTGCTGCAAACGTCCCACCAGTACTTGTTGAGTCACAACTCTGTCAAATCGGAACCCACAGGCGTCTTACACACACTGCTGCAATCAACAGAATCCATTGTTTACAGTGGTGGCAGGATCTAACCCGTTCTGGGGTCCAACTTGGCTAAGTCAGTGCCCCTCAGCATCTGATACCAACCCACCGAAGCACCCTTTAACTTACTCCAATGTAAAGTCACCGGCTCCATTATGAGAGTGAGAAGGTCTGCTGAGGAGAGAGGTCAGGGTGGACAGACGGGTCAAACTAACACAGGACTTTCACCCAGGAGACCGCTGACAGCGTCCTGCGTGAAACCAACATGGACTTATTTTATCGTTGCTTTGTTATGTAACTATCACTTCACGTTATAAACATATGTATCTTAACCCAAACCACAATCTTCTCCTTCGTCTAACCAAGAGGTTTTTTTTGCCTAAGTAAACCTACATTGGAATTTTTATTTCAAACCGCAAACCGACCTTCTGTCCCTGACACGTCCGTCCCAGCGTCTCTGTGTTTCTTTTGGGAATGAGAATGTGTCGCAGGATCTCAAATGTCAAGAATGAATGCATGTGTTACAAATCCATTTAGAAATCCTTTAAAAATGGCACACCTCGTCTCACATTTATCACATTCACACTGTTACTTTGGTATTGAAATAACCCTCGCGGTTGCTCGCTGCAAAAAGGCTGCATGACTTTTAATGATGCAGATTTGCTGAAGTCTAAATAAAGAGGCCACAGGCTGAAAACAAGGAGGTGTAGATAGGTTTAAGCTGAAATAATCAGACAATTTCCACCAGATTTGTAGTGCCGGACAAAAGCTGGACAGATGTTGCAAATGAGTTATTATTTTTGGACCATGTGCAAAGTCACAGTAGATGGAAAATGACAAGGCTAAGTTAGAGACTTTCTCAAAAATACATGTAAAAGAAAAAGAAAAGAAATATAGCTCACTCTTTTTCCACCTTATTTAAAAATGATACAATATGGCCTAATGAACTACTATGATGTGTTTCTCAAACTAAAAGGCAGCAGAAAACCAGCAGTACAGACAAACTGAAAAAGAAAATTGCGGGTTATACATCTGGGTATGAATCAGAATGCAGCTATTTTTGTCCAATATACAGATATAAATCCACAAACTATTTTTGAGTGTAGATGGGATGGCAATCATTTGTGTGTGTGTGTGTGTGTGTGAGTGTCACCGCAGTTTGCTGAGTAATCTGGGAGCTACAGCATAAACACAGGTTATTAGACAGATGGTTTAGCACATTTAATTGCTCACACCTTCTGTGTGCCTCTGTCTCTCTGCCTACACACTCTTTGACTGTGTGCATCTTAACTTGTTTTTGTCTCTTCTCACTCATTACACTCGTATTTCCTTTATAAGTTTCTGCTCTGTACTTGGTTTTAAATGTGTATTGTTGTCTGGCTTGGACAAAATAATGTATGTGCACACACCCACACACACATTTCCCCAGGTTTCTCCCCCTTTTTCTCTCTTTGCCCAGACACACAAAGCACACACATATGCATGCATTAATGTGCACATATGCAAAACCCCTCGCACCCAGAAGCACACTGCCACGCACACGCACACACATATACAGAGGCACTTAAAGACCGGGAACAGAGTTTTGGCTTCTGACCAAAAGCTGCCGTCCTTAAATGCTATTTGATGCCAGCACTGCCATCTGTTGCCATCTTAAGATAGCTCTTCTCACAAGACGCGGGCGAGATAACACTTTTCCTGGAGCCGTGGTGTATTTTTCACATATGGCCACAAACCGTTCAACAGAAGCACAGTTTGGTGAAATGATAACTCCAATGCAATAACCGCATATCTCCTGTCACTCAACAAACGGCACCCCACAATGACAAGGGAAATACTGTACAAGCTGGAGAATACAAAGTTTTCCCAAAACTATGCAACATATCTAAATGCAAGGGCAAGCTGATAATAATAGAACTATATGGCGTTTAATGTTGAATGCTATGCTTGTGACATTGTTCACATAACAGTGGAAACAAAGAAAGACAGGGAGGTTAGAGAGAGGAGTTGAGCGCGGGGGGGGGGGGGCATGTTTGTAGCAGCGATGTGTAGGATCAACCAACCCCCCCCAACACACATATGCACACCTCTACCCACTGAATCCTCTCCTCCTGCCCCCCTCTTCACTTCCTCTCCCTCTTTCCCTCTGATCTCCGAGCAGAGGGCCTTGGGGGGTTAATTAACAGGCTTAGATAATGCCACGCTAATGAAAGCAAGACCACTGTTTTTCCTGTCTGTCTTCCGCCCTCCTCCTCCCTCTTTATTCCTCTATCCATGTGTCTGTTTCCAAACCAGAACTATCCAATATCAACGTAATTGATTCTTAGCTAAGCCCCGCCACCCCATGCTACTCCATCAAGGTGTCAGAGCTACCGTGGAGCCCACATGGTCACTAACTGCACTCACTGAATAAAGATTATCCAATTTCTGGAAAAACATTAAAGCAAATTCATAGAGTGCAGACAGAAGGCTTTACAATATGTGAAGGATATCTCGAGGATGTCAGAACTGAAAACAGGTTAAAAAGGTAAAGATAGAAGCTAATGCTACTGATCAGAGTGTAAAAGTGAACCACCACATCACCTGGTGATCAAGACAGAAGACAATGAAATTAAGGAAAAACACTGTTCCTCTAAAGCCAGTTAGGTCTTCATTCACCTTTACAATCATTCAAACGCAAACGCAGTATGTGTGTACATTAAGTAGCGAGCATAGCCAAGAAGTGCTACCGCTAGTAGCGGATGTGCTAACCTTAGCTCCATAGGTTTTAACCTAGAAATATAACATTAAAGAATTGTATATCTCCTTCCAACATCTCCGAGAATCGCTACAACACTATGTTTAACAATGACTAGCTGGTCGAAACTGTTGTAATGACTGGCCAGTCTGCATTCAAGGGGCGGGACATAGCAAAGGGTCATTTGACAGGGATACTGGGCCGGATTTGTGATGCCTCATGGAACCCGGACATTTCATTCATGTGAAAACTTTGAGTTGACTTTGACTTGATTTCACAAGGAACACAAAGTCCTGTAGTCTTGTATTTGCCTTTGCCCATTGGTGGTACATACACGTTCCTCTTGATGGTCTTGTCTTTGCCTGTTTAATCAGGGTTTTAATACAGTTTGGCCACTCTTTTATTTACTTATAAAATACACGACTTCCTTCAGCCAAGTGGGTGCAAGCTAAATCACAATTGTGTCATACTGAATAGCAAACCAGTACTCGATTGCCAAAACTAGAATTGAAACAGTAAATCATTATAGCACTTTAAAAAAAGAATCACTGTATTACTTATTAACACATTACAGCTTTATGCCAGTTGTGAGTAAAGTGTGGCAGGGATCAGACGGAGGAGAAAGGAGTGGTAGAAAAGGGTTCACTTGACAGAATGGTGCTTTGTGTGGTGCTGCCGGGCCACAGTCGGCATGTGGGCTGTTGTGGTTACTGGCACAGACCAGGGGACATGGATTAATGATGGCAACTTTGGCCCTCAGTGCCGGGCGTGTGGAAATGTTGAACGCCTGCGTGTGTGTGGGAGTGAGTGAGTGAGTGAAAGAGAAAGACAGCCTCTCTTCAATTTTTAATCCATAACAACATAGCCTGTGTGCTTCTTAGTTGCTCTGCAGAAGTCATTTTCAATCTCGACACACACTCAAGTTTATGCATCCATATCCAAACTTTTTTTCAAGCCACGCAATTCAAACAACAATCCCTCGCTTTTTACCTAAACAACCTCCCCCCGGAGATAATAAAAAGAACTTGATTTGTATATATTTTTTAAGTCTGCCGAGACAAAAACGGCACGTAAGCAGGGTAGAGGAAGAAAAAAAGCGAGTTGAGTTGTTTTGGGGGCATAACTCGCTCTCCCTAAGTGTAAAATGGAATGAGATATTCTGCCTCTCGGACTTAACGTAATGTAAGAGAGTGTGAAATTAAATTGCACACGAATAAAAGGGGACCCTTCATTGTGTGCCGCCGACTGGCTTATCTGGAAATTCAGACAACTGGAACATCCAAAGCCTCCAAACTTGTAGCAATCCCCTTTGTGCAGCTCTGGAGCAAACAATGTAATATCAGAAAGCCGGAGAGGCTCCAAATCCTGTGTCAGATTGCCAAACACAAAGTAGCTCGCATCGAGCCTGTCCGTGTGTACACTTTAAGCGTTCACGTGTCCGTCTTTGTACAATGTAAAGTCGACTGTGCACTCACTCCCGCTAGCCCCATGCGTATGCCAGTGAGTGCCTCAAATAGATTGTTCCCTCTTTAATTCCCGGCCTTTTACCTATTGATATTCCCTGCACCTATCTCCTCGCCTCTTTTTAAACCCCATATGTTAATGTGATTTAGAGCAACTCAAATTGAATAAGAGATAAAGGCAAAAAGAAAAAGGTAAAAGAAAACAAGGGTCAGACAAATGTACTGTTATTAATAACCTAAAGTACCAGAGAGGGCTCAAACTCTCTCCCTATTCCTGCCCCTCCCTCTTCTTTCCTTCCTCCCTCCCTCCCTCCCTCTCCACTTTGTTTTGTCCTCTCTGTCTGTCTGTGAGTGAGTGAGCTAAGTGAAGTGGGTTATGATGGCGGTGTAATCGGCATCCCTCAAGCAAACGGCTGCTGCTATTAAGGGCCATTGTGTTTGCTGCAGTGATGATCAGATTCAATCTAGGGAGAACATTCTGTGCTGGAGCTATGGCAAGGAGGGAGCAGGGGGTTGTAGAGAAAAATACCTTGCCTTGTTCTACTCTGCTATTGTGTTCAGGGGGACGAGATGTATGCACGCTCTTCAAAAGATGCATATCGACAACGATGAGCGGCAAAAGTTTAGCTCAGATGGCTGCACGAAGCGAGGCTGGTATTAAGTGTTGGGTAATGTTTTCACAGGATGTATTTGTTTCAATAAGGAGCTCGGCAGACTAGTGCCGCTCGGAGGGGCGCAGATGAGAAAATCACTTCTCCTCTCCGCTCTGTCCTCAACTTTACCCTCTCCTCTCAGTCTCTGTTTCCTCGGTCCAATCTGTCACGCTGTTAACACACCTTCACGAGGGCCGGTGGAAGCCTGGAGGGCCAAGAAGTGGAGGCTGATGTCGGGGGTTTGCAGGCCCCAATACATCAGGCTTGTTATTGAATAATCAGTCAGTCATGTAATACGCTGTTGATATGATGGAGGGGCAGGCGAGGAGGTCTGGCGATTGCTTCGTAGTGAGAAGGTTTTGTCTGGTGCCTTTTCGTGTGGAATTTGCATGTTTTCCCCAAGTCCGTGTGGGCTTCCAAAAAACATTCAGGTTCCATAAATTAAGAAACGAAATTGCCTGCAGGTGTGAGGGTGAATGGTTATCCGTCTGTATTTCCGTCAGCCAACTCACGTGGAATGGACGATTATGTGAACATAGAATAAATATGGCACATTGATGTTTACTTCTTTATACGCTCTGAGTTCGTCACCCCACTCCCTCCCGCACAAGGAAACGCCAAGCTCACCACAGCATTGATAGGGGATATAACTTCACCCCGATTACGACATAGACTCTACAGCCTACAGGTGGATGCTTGGATTGGATGTGGGGCAGCACAGACACCAGTGGATTTAAGTAACAGCGTAGCTTGCGGGCGAGCGGTGTGGCAGCAGGCATGGCCACAGACAGGGATTCTAGTGCCATGAGGAAGGATTTCATCAGTCTGGAAGTCTTCATTGCGACAGACCTTTTTATCCTCACGGAATAGCAGCGCCAAAACACTATGGAAACTAAAAAGGTTTGTCTTTATCAACCAACAAAATGCAGACTGCTAGCATTCATGGATGTAAACAAACGCGGGGTTTCAAAACTTTTTCCAAATGTTTCATGAGGAAGGAAATGCATTCGACACGTGTTCGGCGAGAGCATAGACACAAAATGTAATGGTCCAACATGTTGAACAGTAAACGGGAAAACTGTTTCAAACAGTCAAACTGAAACAGCGAATGAACTACTGATACACTACACCAGTGTATCCTTTTAACGAGGCATGGAACATCTCTCACATGGAAGTGTGACTGGTCCAGGATTGGTTAGATACCAGTCCCACGTTGCTGGTGTTTGGTGTGAGGTTCTCTGTTTGGGTCAATGCTTCTCAAATGTTCTTACACCACAAACACACTTGCCCCCCAAACTATTGACCCAGTGGTCGCAGTGAGGGAGGATGTTTGCTGCGTCTTCATCACGCCGACACTGAACACAGAGACTTCCTATTATGAGAGAGGAGCCTCTTATTAGAGAAATCACTCTCATGCATCCACTAATAGGGTTACATCTGTAGAAAATTAGATTTAGAGTTAGATGGGGAATCCTAAGGACCCCAACCTGAGACTTACTGATGCTGATGGCGACAATATTCTCTTGTTCCGTTTCTCTCTCCAGGCCAGAGACCATTCAAGTGCAGTTACTGCCCCTACAGCGCCTCCCAAAAGGGCAACCTGAAGACGCACGTGCTGTGCGTGCACCGCATGCCCTTCAACAACAGCCAGTATCCCGACCGACGCTTCAAGCGCTCCCGTCCCGAGTACGACATCCCGGAGAAGAGCCCCGATGCCGCCTTGGGCGGCGTTCCACCGAATCGACCGATAACAGATGGGAGCCACGGGAGTAACGTTATGTGGTTTGCAGGGGAGGCCGAGTCTCGTCAACAGGAGTGAAGCCGGCATGAGCTTGGGTTGGTTGATAACAACCAGGATAGAGGTCTGTGTTGGACAATGAGAGTCCCAGAGATTATCAGGCAAACACGCCCTGATGCACATTATAGTTGGTCACTTTAAGACTCATTTCCATCAGACCCTGACCGGACAATGGCAAGACAATGAGCTCCACACACACCAGGTAAACATACTCTGTGTGGTATTGGAAGTCTGTGAACATTTACTAAGAACACATTATAATCTATGTATTTGTGATGAGGTGATTCAGCGTTTTTGTATCCTTTTAACCAAGCACGGTGGATTAGGCGTAAGAACGGAAAAAGAGAAAGTGTTTAAAAAAACGTTAATGAAATTGTAGTTTTCAGACAAATCATGAAAGAAGCTGGCCGTGAAGCAAGAGGGAAGATGATGAAAATCATTAGAGCGACTTTTCTCCAAAAATAATGCTTTTATCAGAAAAATGATCCGTGTAAACGATTGAGCGGGGCAGTTACTGGAGGGAGGATGGAAGGGGCGGTGGAGGAAGAGGAGGGATTTTGAATGCACACCACCACCACCACAGCCATCCCAGAACATAACACCAGTGGCTGCCATTTTCCCAGTGTGAGTGATGAGCTCTGTATGTGTGTGTGGGTGTTGTGGGGTCAGCGGTGGCCATGGTGGCTTGTGTGTCAGGGATAGAGGGTAAAGGGAGGAGGGGTGCAGTGGTGCCAGCCTGACTGGAGCTATCATCGCAGAGGAAATCAATTCAACAACACACACACACACGCACAGTCCTACAGTGGTAACCCGACTCTGGACGGTATACGCCAGGGGGGTCAAGTTGAGTCCTATCAGCTGGCCGGAGCCCCTAGAGTCACCTCCTACCCTCCTATATCCTTCCCTCAGCTCTCACTGTCTCTAGTGTGAGCCCGGTCCATTAGAATGACGTGGAAAATACAACGCAAATCAATCAGCAACGTATTTAAAGCATCCATTAGCCAACGCTGTGGCTTGCCCCGCTCTGGGTTACCTTACTGGCTCCACGTCAGGGAAAGACGGGGAGTTTTAGCCAATTGTGTTTGAGCTTTGTCGTGACAGATGACAGTTTGGTACCCGGACGAAGCCGTGTATGGGGGATTTTTTGATCCCATAAAATCAAGCTACATAGCGTAAAGGGCAAAATACAACGTATCAACTTTGATTGTACTCAGTTGTGCCGGCAGCTCATGGTGTACTAGCAGGCGAGGGGAAATAAGAACGTATGGCGCTTTGGTGGTAGGGGGTTGGTTGCTGGGGGGGGGCATGTGTTTTAATGTATTTTCTGATAAAGAGAAATGATCCGGACTTTAAGAAAGTCAATATCTTCCTGCACAAACACACGGGCAGTGGTGGGGAGGGCTAAAACTCTTAAAACCTCGGGGCCTCAGCTCTGCCTAAAGGAGTTTACAGTCCCACACAATGCACTCACACACAACAACAACAACAACAACAGGGTGAGGAATACAATCCTCCTGCACACATGAAGGGATGGAGGGGTAAGCAGAGAGAAATAAGGAGAGAGGAAGTATAGAAGGGAAAAATGAAAGAAAGAGAAGAGGGAGTAATATAGAAAGTTTAATGTTCTGCTGTAATAGTGGTTTCGATTGTGTCGCTACAATTTGAACTTTTTGGCCACACTGAAAAATACAGTATTATTAATATGATAATATAGTACATTGAATACCGTATTTTACTTGCCACACTTCCATTTCTTATTCGTGTAGCCAACAGGACAGTATAGTTCTCACAGGTTTATGACTGAGTGTCTGTAGATATGAACGCACTACTGTGTTTTTGGTGGCTGTATATCTTGCTTTTTTGGATGTCTGTGTATTCATGCGCGCGTGTTCCGAACAATTAAGTATGTTAGCAAAAAGTCAATGGGAAGAAAAAGTTTTTTTCAAAAGTACACATTCCATTTGTTTGTTTTTTGGCATCCTGGTTTTTCCATCTTACTAAATAACGCATGTGGATCAGCGCGGTTTTATCATCTTGCTCAGATGACGCAACCACTTTTTGTTTCAACACTGGAGAGCGCCATTTGTTGTGATTCCTCCATGACTTGTACTCTTTGTCCATCCCTGAGTGTGATGCGCGCCCCCCCCCCCCCCCCACACACACACACACACACACACACACACACACCCTGCTGTAATCCCCAAATAATCCATTCCATTGTCCCCGTGCTGTTTGATCTCCGTCAAGCTTCCTATTGAAGTAGCACATGCAGTTTGCTCAATTATAATCACTGGTGCAAGGAGAAAAAAAACTAAAAAATGAAACCATGCCCATTCATTTCATTCTGCAATAGATTCTGTCGTATGCAATCCTAACACTGTCCACATTCCTAAATGAACACGATTTCTATAGCCGATGGGAGCAGAAGTGAGGAGAGGGGTTTTGTTGCAAACTGTTATGAAGTTATCTTAACAGTAGATAACTTTATATTTAAAAGAGTAATATCCTTGCTCATTATGTATTACTCCATATCTGTTTGACAGAAGACAAAATCTTCCACTAAAGGGGTGTTTTAAACATGGACTGTTTCCTCTTTCCGCGGTCTAGATGTTCTGATGTACTTTTAAAGCGGTAAGATTTATCTGGTAGTTTTTTTTCCCAGCAATAAAATCCTCTACCTCTGGGAAACACTGTGTTTTGCGTCTGGCTCCTTTCACACCATTCAGATCAAACAACTCCACTGAGGAAGACGAACTATTCTGACTGCGGAAAGAGTGCTGACACCGAGTACGGAAATGTTTCACTCAAATCAAAGTGATGATTTGTGTCTTAAAACGTACCTTTATGTTGCCCACAAAAAAAGGACACATAAGAATTCAGATGATGTTTGCCGGGTCTTACTCGCTCAGTCACCATATACACTTACATCTAAATTCATGAGTACTAGAAATAAATGGTGCTAAGAAGACTGAAAACAAATCAGCCCCGCCAGCAGCTCTTTGAGGCTATGCATAAGCACAGTGGTGCTTTGAGTATAATGCTAGCGTTGTTGTGCGAACACGCCAATGCTAACATGCTGATGTTAAGTTCATCATCTTAGTTCATCGTCTTAGTTAGGGTGCTCACATTTGTAAAGTAGCCCAAAACACAAACTACAGCTGAGGCTGATGGGAGTGTCATTAGTTTTGCAGGCATTTGGTCATAAAGCAGGATTGGACAAATTAGAATTCTACCTGATGATGGTGCTTGATGAAAAAGTCAGAGGATCACGAAAGTTTATGATGATTCACCCTATGGGGAGCATCAAACCATCATCCGGACGATCAAAGGAAGATTTTGGAAGACATTTTTACTCCGGTAAATGTGTAAAAATAAAATATGTTGTGCAGAGCTGCTGTAAGAGTTCCACTTGTGATGGATACGTCACACGCATTTCAAAAGCAGTGAATGCTAACGTCAAATGTTTTTGCAAGTGTAAGGTCTGAGGAGCAATGTAAATGCAAAGCGAGGGAAAATATCAGCAATGAAAGGACAAGAAAAGGGGGGAAAAGGCAAACCAGCAGCTGAATTTGAAATGTTGTCCCCAGGATGAGCGCTTTTTACTGTTAATGGAGAAATAGAGTGCGTGGCATATTTAATGGGTTTTGTTTTTATTGTACAGCACTGAATAATTAACTGGGAAGCAGCATGTCACATAGATTTATCTTTTAATTAAAATAACGTGGTTCACGCATATTTGAGTGGTAGTCCAAATAAATGCAATATCCAAATTTATGTTTTGTTTATCTTCCTGTTAATTATCCGGAGATTGTTCACTGTACAGCCCTTCTTATTCTCTCTCTCTGCATCTGTCTCTCCCCCTCTCTCTCCATCTTTCTCCAAGTAATAACCAGTCAGGTTTTATTAATTTATGGATAATTGTGGCTACATGAATAAGGTGCGTGGCATGAAACCAGCTCATTCTCATAAAGTGAGATGAATGTGTCAGGCTGGCTGATGCCTCGACATGACACCAATAAAGAGAGGAACATTTTTTTTGTCCTTGTCTCTAGAATCAGATTAATTTCTAATATCTTCCCATTAGAGCGGAGACAATTGGAAACAACTAGGGACTCCACGGATGCAGAGAAATAACCCCAACAAAAGGACAAAAACAACAAGGTTGAACATTTATAAACATGAGATATTTCATGGCAATCTATCTAACAATTGTTACGATATTTCATTCTGAAGCGCCATGAAAGTGCGGCAGGTGGCACAATAAACGTTTGCACGAAGGTAAAATCCAACCAACAGTTGCTGAGATATTTCAGGCTACCGGTAAAATACGCTGTGTCGTCTTTTAAGTGTTGTTGTTTTTTTTCCCTTTAGATACACGCAGGAAGGTTGGGGTGGAGCGAAAAGTAAGTACTGAGAGGACCGCCAATCGAAATCGAAAGCTCATTTCCAAAGATTTTCGATTGAAATCTTCTAATACTGTACCAGCTTACTTAGTTTTAGTGCATGATCAAACAACTCTAAATGGCGACCGTGGTGCACTGGCTTATCAATCTGATTGATACATTTTACCTGATCGAAGGTCTTCCTGTGATCAGGCGAGCCGATGCAACCCACAGGGTCTGTAAATGGAGGGCTGGTAGCTCAATCTCCTGTAGCATACAGGAGCATTGGGTCTTCCGGCGCCGCACGAGTGGCTGCCTTTTACAGTAGCTCCCGCTCACTACTTAGCTTTTTCTTATATTATGTTATTTTTGTTACTTCTTTTCGCTTCTTTTTTCTCATACTAGCTACCGTTGTTAATCGGTGCATTATGGCAGCTAGACACGTCGAGCTTGTCGTGGTCTATCTGCTGTTTATTGCAATTTGCACCTCTGTGTCTGGGGATCCAGCGTGCAGCCACGGTCCAGTTGTTTACGCTAGCGACCAGCTGTTAGCATTCCGGGACGCGGCGGTGCTACCCGACGAGAGACCCGCTGTTCCCCGCGAGCTGAGGAGGAAGAAACGGGGATGCCGTGCGGGGGCGGAACGTCGCGCCAGGAGAAGACGCTACACACCCGTCCTCCCCTCCATCATCATGGGAAACGTGAGGTCTCTGCCCAACAAGATGGACGAGCTAGCGGCGCTGACTCGCCATCAGAGGGAATACCGGGAGTCTAGCCTCATGGTGTTTACGGAGACGTGGCTAACCGAGCTAACTCCGGACACGCACGCTACTCTGGACGGGTTCCGCATCATACGGGCGGACAGGACAACGGAGAGCGGTAAGAGGAAGGGAGGAGGCCTGGCAGTGTTTGTTCATGATAGATGGTGTAACTCTGGGCACATCACTGTTAAGGAGCAGACCTGCACAGCGGACTTTGAACTGTTAGCGGTTAGCATGAGGCCACACTATCTGCCTCGGGAATTTTCGCACGTTATTGTGGTGGCTGCGTATATCCATCCCTCTGCTGACGCTGAAGCGGCCTGTGACGTCATCCACTCGGCGACAAGCAGGCTGTTGACACAACACCCCAATGCCCTCCTCCTTCTCTCTGGGGACTTTAATCATGCCCCTCCGTCCTCCACTCTGCCCACATTCACCCAGTATGTCAAATGCCTCCTGCCTGTGTACACAACTCTTGCACAGAAGCAGCCAGCTGTGACCCGCACAGTTAGACGATGGACCGATGGAGCCGAGGAGGCTCTGAAGGACTGTTTTGAGACAACTGTGTGGGAGGTATTCAGTGATGCCCATGGGGAAGACATCGACGGTCTCACCGACTGCATCACGGACGATATTAACTTCTGTGTTGAGAACACCGTACCCACCAGGACTGTACGGTGTTTCTCAAATGGCAAACACTGGATCTCTCTGGAGATAAAGGCCCTCCTCAAGGAGAAGACCAGGGTTTTTAGATCTGGCAACAAAGAGGAGCTGAGGACTGTGCAGAGGGAGCTGAGGATGAAGATCAGGGAGGGGAAAGATGTCTACAGGATGAGGATGGAGGAACAGCTGCACCAGAATAACACCGTCGGGGTCTGGAAGGGCCTCAAGGCGATTTCTGGGTTCAAGGGGCCCAACCAACAGCCTGAGGGGGACCAAAAGTGGGTGAATGAGCCGAACTTATTTTTTAACAGATTTGACCAGCCATCCACCCCTCCCCCCACCCAGACCTCCCTGCTGCTGCAACCCCCATCATCTGCATCCCCTGTGGATTATTACCCCCCCCTCCCCCTCCCCCCTTCCCACAGCACTCGGCTCCCCTCCACTCCTCTCATACTCAGCACTCTACGACCAGCAACCCACCCCCACTCCAACACACAGCACCCCACCCCCCAGCGTGTCCCTCAACCAAGTGAGAAAGGAACTGAGGAGGATCAAGGCGAGGAAAGCCACGGGTCCAGACGGCATCAGCTCAAGGCTCCTCAAATCCTGCGCAGACCAGCTGTGCGGGATAGCGGAGCACATATTCAACTTGAGCTTGAGGCTGGGGAAAGTACCACAGCTATGGAAGACATCCTGCGTGGTACCGGTACCAAAGAACCTGCGGCCCAAGGACCTCAACAGCTACAGGCCGGTGGCGTTGACATCCCACCTGATGAAGACCCTGGAGAGGCTGGTCCTTGCCCATCTCCGCCCTCTGGTGGGTTCATCCCTGGACCTACTTCAGTTTGCCTACCAGTCCGGCATCGGGGTGGATGACGCCGTCATCTTCCTGCTGCACAGATGCCTCTCTCACCTGGAAAAGGCTGGAAGCACTGTGAGAGTCATGTTCTACGACTTCTCCAGTGCCTTCAACACCATCCAGCCTTTGCTTCTGAGGGACAAGCTGGAGCAGACCGGGGTGGACCACTACCTCACTGCATGGATCCTGGACTACCTCACCAACCGTCCACAGTATGTGCGGATACGAGAGTGTGAGTCAGATCGGGTGTCCTGCAGCACAGGGGCCCCACAGGGAACCGTTCTGGCTCCATTCCTCTTGTCCATTTACACCTCGGACTTCAAACATAACTCTGCCAACTGCCACCTGCAAAAGTTCTCTGACAACTCTGCAATCGTCGGCCTCATCTCCGCCGATGATGACAGAGAATACAGGGAACTAAACCAGGACTTTTTAGGATGGTGCCAGCGGAACCGCCGCCACATCAACTCCAGCAAGACCAAGGAGCTGGTGGTGGACTTCCGCCGGGGCAAACGCCCTCCTCCGACACCGGTGAGCATCCAGGGACTGGACATTGAGGTCGTGAAGTCGTATAAGTACCTGGGTGTTCACTTGAACAATAAACTGGACTGACCATGCTCACGCTCTTTATAAAAAAGGACAGAGCAGACTCTTTCTGCTGAGGAGACTGAGGTCTTTTGGGGTGCAGGGAGCACTCCTGAAGACCTTCTTCGACTCCGTGGTGGCATCAGCCATCTTCTATGTAGTGGTCTTCTGGAGCAGCAGCATCGCGGCAGCTGACAGGAGGAGACTGGACAAACTGGTGAGGAAGGCCAGCAGCGTGCTGGGGTGTCCACTGGATACTGTGGAGGTGGTGGGAGACAGGAGGATGATGGCGAAGCTCTCATCCCTGATGAGCCACGCCTTCCACCCCATGCAGGACACTCTGGCAGCTCTGCACAGCTCCTTCAGTCACCGGCTGATTCACCCCCGGTGTCTGAGGGAGAGGTACCGCAAGTCCTTTCTCCCCGCTGCTGTCAGGCTGCACAACAAACTGCTCTCGGTAGACCACGAACACTTGAACACGAACACTTTGAACACTCTGAACACTTTAACACTTTAATTCATTCACCTGGTGCAATATCTAATCCGTGCAATCCCGTGCAATACCCAATCCGTTTAAGTATTTATCTTATATTTTTATTCCGTCTGTATATTCTGTATATACTGGTATATTTAATATTCTTCTTTACTGTCTTATTTTATTACTGTTTTACTGTTTACTATTTAGTTTATTATATTACTTGATTTTTATCTTTATTTTTTACTTGTGAGCAATGCTGCTGTAATCCTGTAATTTCCCCACTGAGGGACTAATAAAGGATTATCTTATCTTATCTTATCTCTTATACATCGACTGTCATAGTGTTCACCTCATCTGGACTGGGATGGCGGTGTGCTGGCTGTGACTTTCCCTTGGACCTGTAGCATAACGCCCTCACACACACTACACCTGTGTCTTGGTCTTTCTTGGATACTGAGAAAAAAAAAATTCAAAGTTGGTTCATTAAAAATACACACATAATGTCCATTCTTTGTCTTTCAATCCAGCCGAACTGTAAAGTTTAACGTTACACTCATCAAGCTAGGCTACAGGCTAAGCTACCGTTACTGGCTTAATTACTCCGTCATGTACATCTTGGAACTTCCTCTCATTTTTGCTGGTGGGTGCGGGTGAAAGTAACTTACAGCGACAATTCTGAGTGTGTAGTTGACATTTATCCATGGTAAATATTGCAGGCATCACCAAAAAAAGCGACGGCGGGCATACAGCAAGAAAACGGCAAACGTGCGACAAATGCTGATCAAGTGTGTTTCCAAGCAAGATATGGCTGGAAAGGCGCCATCTTGTGTAAAAATATCACAAAAGTTTGTACGCGTTCACGAGAGTTTGTGTTCTTGTGTTTACGCCTAAGGTTTACGTTCGGCAGTAACGCCACACTGCTAGGAATGTTGCAGTTCAGTGTGACATGTTTACATGCTAATCTGAATGCAGCCTGTAATTTTCTTTAGAATAAGGTTCTTGTCATGTGATGAGGTCATGAATAAAGTTCAAGGTTAAGGTCATTTTTTAGTATCTTAAAAAACAAGGAAATACAATTTGTTGATTCTGGCGGTGTCCGTGGACATAAGCGATAGTGTTTCCGAGCACCTAAGTCCCTTTGGGAAACCTTTCATTTTACTGTATGTAAAGTACAGTCTGCCCCTTGCAATCCTGGTTCTGGTTCTCCCGTGCCTCCCTTCCCTCCAGTGGGCCCAGCAATGCGGCCTGGGTTTCCCGCAGCGCATTGCCGGCGGAGCAGTGAGACAAAGCTCTGCTTCTGGCCAGATGAGGAGCCGCTCCTGCCGGGTGATGAGCTCTCCACCTCAAGTCGGAGCTTCGACGGTAGAGAAGCCAAATCTGTAGAAGCATCAGTATTACTTTGACTGTTACATACAGCATACATGACAGCATTCTAATCATGCAATGGTGCCACACTTTTTAGGTTTACGGGGCGTGCATGGCAAGTCCCACTGTAAACCATCATGTCTTTGTTGTTTTATCTTTGACTGAAAAATACTTCCACCAAAAAGACACATTGTGTGATGTTTCATAGAGATTTTAATCTAAAAGTGGTCTCCAAACATGGCTTTGTCAGCAACTGCATATAGCTCAACTCAAAATAGCTACATCATGAAACATAACCAAACAGTGCAGGTCTGACCTGTTATCGCTGACCAAACTGGAATTATATCCAGCTCAATTTATTAATGGCCCTGATTATAAGTGGTTGGACTCAATCACATGTCCTGTCAGAGTTAGGTAGCTCTAAGACTTGACCATATGCGACAATACCTACAGTTTGCCTAGGTTATTTACATTCATACTACTCATCTAACCTATATTATTGGCTAGTTTACACATAAGTCATGACAGCGATTAAGCTAGAGAGGCTGTAAAATCTGCCATCACTCACCAACATTGCAGCTTCTTTTGTTCTTTTACACCTTCACAAGGATTATTCTTACAAACTTTGACAGGTTTGTATCCAAATTAATGTAGGACATCTCAACAGAGATATTTTTGGCTGACGTCTGCTAAATAAAGTGCAAATGATTACTCAGTTAATTGACCAACAAATGAACGAGTACTGGTATAAAAGGTCCAGATTTATAGAGGCATGATGTTATAAAATTTGCCAATTTGATGCCACCTCCTGACTATGCATGTCGACTACTGCCGGCTTGGCACCAATGTGAGTTCCGAGACCGTTCCTTCTTTTATATGTTCCTTGTCTAAAACCGGGAAATGAGCTTTTTCCCACTTCTAGTTATCCTTGTCTCAAAGTCGAGGGGTTTTGTGAATGGCTTTTTGTTGAGAAGCCTGAAATGAAGTCTGGGGTTTAACACAATCTTAGGATATTTTTTTACGTTTTGATCTATGATATGAAATATGTCAAAAGACAGCACTTATGAAAATCTGGAAGCTTTTAAGTGTCTCTAAAAGGCAGTTGCCAATAAACGGCTAAATAAGACAACAAAACGTCATCACGCAGGCTAGTCTTCACAGCTTCATTGTGTGAGGCCAATGGAAAAATCCTGTTGTTTTTTTTGTCGAAGGGAACCAGTGCGATGCTAACCTCCGCGATTGGCCGACAAAAATGTCCTACCTGCGCCACTTTGTATCAAAATGGGTCAGAATTGTACTTGTATGTTTGATTTGTAGGCTACTTCTAGATCTGAGTCGTAGCTGTAAACCTGAGATTCACACATGGGCCTACAATTGAGTTCTGTGGGAACTTTTTTTACATCCACAAACAGATACATGTGTGACTGCAAACCCTTTTTTTGGAACTGACAACTTTTATGCAAATCTTCTTCATGCACACACACTTGGGGAATTATTTGTGCAAATCTTTAATGTCATGCACAGACACCCCATCTCCTTTTTTATTCAAAAAATAAATGGACTTATTTGTTCCGATTTTTTTTCCACATTCATACATTTGAATGTAGTCACACAAAAATTATTTCACAGGTTCAGATTGCACAGTTGCAATATGTCTGACGGTGTTTTTGATTTTGTTTTCTAAGTGCATGACTGTAAGCGCTACACACACACTCGCATACACGCACACACATAAACTGCACTCATAATAAAGGAAATGTATGCCGGTCCACATGTGTTCAAAGAGACAAGCGCCAGCACACACTATCATTAGAACATGCATGAACTCACTCAACCAGTCGCACACGTGCAAATATTCATGCTGTCAAGACGAACATGAATGGTTTCTCGCCAGTGTTCCATTACAGAGTGTTTGACACATGGCCTGGAGCTGTGGACGCGGTCATGTGTCTCCATCAGCGAGCATTAGACAGCAGATCACTCATATTCAAAAACAAAGAGCCCGGCCATCACCTCATGTCTCAGTGCGTCCTCTGTCGTTTCCTGTCCAACCGATCGGAGGGTCAGGAGAGGTCAACGTGAGGTAACCTGAGTGGGGAGGCAGCTTCTTTTTTTCAAAATGTATGTGGTACGTATCTGAGTGAACGCTTCGGTGTAATGACATCAGCCTCTGCAATGGGACCGCTTCTAATAATTATAGAGGGTAATGGATAATGGTGGTTCATCGGTAGAATGAAATCCAACGAGGCGAGGTGGAGGTCAGATGATCAGACATTTTTAAGCAGAATATCTGAAACTTTTTTTAAATTTAAAACCGGTTTATTTATCCAAAGTGTCGGTGATGATTGCCCTCATTGCTATGGGTTTAAAGTGTAGCCAATAAATGAGAGAAACTATGAGAGTCAATGATTTGGCTACTTTAATACACAAACAGGGATCGACCCAAATTGTGATTGAGGGTTTTTTTGGGGGGGGTCGAAAATGTATATTATTGTTTGTGTCGGAAATCATTTTGAGGAGTACTTCTGATTCAGTATTTAGATTATAATTTGGTGACATAATTAATTTACAGTATTTGTCACATTTTATTATTGAAGACAATATCACTTCCAAATTCGGAATCAAATTCTATTGAATCAACTTTTAATTCTGTGTTGTTTTAGTATCAGATTGTTTTTTCTGATCGAGCGTCTAATGACTTGTGTTTGTCAGTGACGTCACTCAGTTCACAAATGAACAGGATGTTACCATCACGGACAGAAACTTTCAGACCTTTCAACCACATCTTACAGTCTTCATCAGCAAACTCGGGTGTCCACGCGTGGCGTAAATATGGAACTTTGATCACGTGATGTGGGAGGAGCCTCAAACTCGTCTGATTTTGGTTTTCTATAATCAACGTCCAAGTCTATACCCAAGTTGTAATAAACCACGGGAAAATCCTTCAATGAATGCCTTCCATTTTAGACAATCCTTTTTCATATTCCAAGACATTCATAATCTTCCAATCATATTCTGCATGTTATTCACGGCAACCAGAGAGAGCATGGACCCTTTTTAAAATGTTGTGTTCTAAACTGTTTCGCAATGTGTCTTAGAATGCTGCATTGTTGTGGTGCTAATGCTGCTACTATTTATTCCAAACAAATTAGAAACATAAAACCGTTTCTTTCACACATACTGCTCCGGCCGTGTGACCGCATCACATCTCATGGAAGAGCAACCGCTTATTCGATCAAATGTTTTTCAAAGTATTCGACAAAGACAGCTGAGGGATGGACAACGCATCGATACTTATGTGCTTTTGCATCAACCGATCTATGAAAAATATTCTGTACTGCTCTAAAGGGGGGAGAAAAGGGGAGAGCAGTCCTCTTCTCCTCCCCTCAGTGGCTCAGAGTTGAATGGCTGCTGTTGGGATCTAAAGGAGCGTGTTTGGGTTATCAGCATTTAAGAAACTGAATTCTTGACATCAATAGAATTATTGATGTATGTAACAATTATTAATGATTATTAATATAAACGGGGCACCACCCTGCGAACAGGGACCAATAACCAAACGATAAAACTAAGTCTCATAATTAGTAGTCACTCATAATGTCAATAGTCTGCGTATGACTACACATTCAGTGACAGTGAAGGTTTAAGTTCGAGCACAGGCTACTACATACAGTCTTATCAAATACATATGCACAAGTAATCACAGACGACTGCTCCTGAAAGTATAACAGAGTTTATTGAATCAAAATAATAAATGATCAAATCAATTAATATTGCAACCAACAAACGTTATCATACAATTTTATATGCCTAAACTAAAGAATGAATAAAGTGGATGAGGGTGTATGTCTGTGTGTGTATGTGTATGTGTGTGTGTGGGTCTGTGGGTGAACAGGAAGGAGTCTTACAGCTACGCTAAAGACTACAAAGATGGCGGCGTTGAGTGACGCTGGCCAAAGGGGAGGGGCCTTAAGAACTACAGCTAAAAACTACAAAGATGGCGGAGCCGAGGGACCCGGACAAAATGGCAGAATGGGGCTGCTGTACGTACTTCACGTTTGCCTGGGCAGCACGTGATGTGAGGCGCTCGTTTGAACGAGGTTCCCCAGGGGTAGAACTAGGAGCTATGTGTATGTGTGTTTCGTGAAAGGAGGAAAGAGAAAAAGGAGCGAGAACTCGAAGTGAATCACGCTTCGGCGTGCGATGTGGTAGGGAGCCTGATTGCTGGTTCTATCATGCATAAATATACCGCTGTCGTCTTAGAACTGCCGGTAACTTATGCCGTGATAAACCACGCACCTCAGCTCACTCACCGAGTCGAGTTAATGAAAAGAGAACTTCCACCCGGAGGGGAAGACAATGAATGAAAGTAATCCCAAAGAAACAGTCATAGTTGATACACAAATACAGCGGAGCTTCTCTGCTCCGTAATGATTGCGTAATACCTCAATATCACGCGACAGTCTTAAACACACAAAAACACGGGAATATCAACATATAAATGAATGGCCTGAATTAAACTTAAGTTAATTTAAGCTAAGCTATGCCCAAATGCCAAGAATCTTACTTGTAGATGCTTCGTTGCAACGTGGAAGTGTTTGTGGCAAAATGGTCCGTCTTCCTCGTCGGGAAGGGGGACAGGGGGGGGGGGGGGGCTGCTTGCAGCGCGGCTTTGCAGCGGCGCTGTTTCGGTCTGTCGTGGCGCAGCTCGCTCTGGAGCAAACGCAGACGTGATCTGTCCTCGCTGCAGGGAGGACAGTTTAACTTCGGCTGAGACGACGTGGTCCGTAGGTCTCCCGGTAATCATCGGTCAGGAGAGGAGCGAGGCTTCGTCGGCTCCTCTGTGCCGGTTTGTGCACAAAATAAAAAGAAGCAGAAAGCACTGAACGAATGCTGATGCAGATTCGTTATCGCGGGCTGTTTCGTCCAGCGAAATGGCTCGTGACCTGTCAGGGTTTGATGAGGGTTCGAGGGGCTCCCTCGTGGGGGGAAAGCTGGTTCTTCTGTGGCCTGGACGGGGGTGTCCGAGCGAAGAGAGCATTTGCGTGCTCCCTAACTCAACCGAGGTCGAAGGGGGAAAGCTTCGAAGTGGGGGCAGCAGATAGTTTTATAGAACAGAGGTCGAACCACAGGGGTCCTGGGGTCTCTTGGCTCTCGGCCAATGAGATTGCCGCGGTTACCATGGTTATTTGGGGGGGGGGGGGAATTCACACCTGAGTGTGAAATCCCTTTGCTCTCCTCAAACTACAAGTCAGGATGAGACCTTTGCTTGAAAAAGCGAAGGCCTGATTGTCTTTGTCCACAGCACATGTTTAAGCCATATGGCCAGAGCCCAACACTGCTGTGAAACATTCACCAGATTACCAGGAAATAAAATCCACAAGCTGTTCAAATGTCCGGGCTACATGTAGAAAGTAAAGCTGATTCATTTTTACTGACACTCTGTTGATGTGATTCCTGTATTTTACCATGCTGAGGTAGAGTTCTGTTTCTCCTGCATTTCTTGAATCGTATTGGCGATTGACTGCTTAGTTCAACGCTCAGGTAAAATCAGGATGGCCGGTTTGGCGACTGTGGCTTAATGGTCGAGCAGGGTCGTCCTTCAATCAAAGGATCGGCGGCTCGATCCCCAGCTCCGCTAGTCCATGTCGATGTGTCCTTGGGCAAGACACTAAAGCCCGAATTGCTCCCGCAGGCTGTTCCTGCTGTGTATGAAATTAAATGTTAGATAGTTCTTATTGGTAGGTAGCACCTTGCATGGTAGGCCCTGCCATCAGCGTATGAATGGGTGTGAATGGGTGAATTATGACATGTAGTGTTAAAGAGCTTTGAGTGGTCAAGTACAGTCTATTTAACCTTTTTAATGTCCTCAATGGCTCTATTTGGTTACCCTAAATCTGATAAAACTCTAGGGATATGATATGTATATGTATATATATACATATATAAACTGTTTCTTGATTATTTGTGGGGAAACTGTGTGTCAGCACCAGGACTTCAGGATGAAATATTGAGATTTGATAGATGTCTCAGTCAGAAGTGCAGGGGGTTTAGATCTTTGCAAAAATAAAAAAATGTAGTTTTGATACATTTAACTGGTTTACGTGGACTTAGTGGGCGACCCATGAAACTAGATATCCCATTGTTCTCCTAATGACCCATCAGTTAGATCCTCACAGGTAGAGGCCGAGTCCCTGCAAAGCAATCATTTACACTTCAAGCCCCCCCTCCCCCCACGTTTGAAAGAAATGCAGCAAAATGCCGGCGTTGGCTGATAAAACATGACAAAGAGGCCTCTTGGGCAGTGTTTGCCCAATCGTTTTCCAGGGAGCCACTTTTTAAAAACTAAAAACACTGCGACCCAATTAACATTAGGCCTTATCTATAGATCCTGACCAGTTGTACTGCCATTTATATACACTTTATATCTTCTTGAAAAGGTAAATGAGACATTTTCGAAGAGAAATACCTTTGTTACAAATACTTTGTTTTATGTGTAATTAAAAACATACACACGTTGAATACTTTGTAAATGAGACCAAACAAATGCATTTAGGCAGAGTTAACCCCCTGCTGCTCCAGACCTGCTCACTGTTACTGTACATTCAGTCACAACACACTACAATCCATGAGATATCATAGCACTCTGTCTAGCGTGTTGTTCAATGCAGGAATTCAGTCAGTCTCACGTCCTCTGAATCTAGCTCCTCATCAGCTGTGTTAATTGGGGGTGTGATGTCAGTCCTTTCAGTCAGCTCGTGTGCCTCGATCACCTGCCACCTCCAGCCATCACCCGACCCGGCTCCGCCTCCTTCTCGCCGACACCGTCGAGCGTATTTATATATATGGCCTCTGTTTTCCTCCATCATAATTAAACAAGTTTTGCGCCTTTATTCCACGTCCATTAGCAGGGCCCATAGCGCTGCCGGGGAAATGGTCATTATTGCAGGCAGAAATAGGAACATAAATTTGCTGTTAATGAAAATGTCAATTAGTGGGCCACTGTGTTAGAAGGGGGCTGATAGTGCCACCACTGCAAATCTAAGCACCCAACTTGCTCTCCAGGGTGCCTCACACACATACACACACACACACACACACTGTGAAGACACACACGTAATGCCATACCAGTGTACTTTAATTGAGCAAAACCCCAAACTGAAACATTTGACTTATTCTTTCGACTCATATTATCTGCTCTCAAGTGGCAACTTTTTTTTCCCCCAGTAATATCTGCGTAGAAAAGTGTATAAGTTGATCACAGTTGGAAATTAAAAATAAGACCTGTTTACAAGAAATAAAATGTTCCCCTCGTTAGTCTGTGGTTTCATCCTTAAGCTGTTTCGTCTCTGGAACCCCTAGGTTTGACGAGTCGTTTTGATTTTTTTATTCACATATTTGGATCATTAATCAAATGGCGGCGTGGAGGGAGGGCAAGCAGAGGGGGATGTATGCGATCCACATAGCATATCTTCTTCAGGGCTTGTGTGTGTGTGTGTGTGTGTGTGTGTGTGTGTAGGTGTGTGTGTGTGTGTGTGTGTGTGTGTGTGTGAGTGTGAGTGTGTGTGCGCGCTTGTTGCAAGATCAATCTAAAAGTCCTCTGCAACAGCCACTTCAGACCCTGGGCGCAGTCACAAAAAAATGATTACCATTACACTCCCACCCTCCCCGCACCTACCGCTCTCAACAGACGATGAGGGGAAATAAATGTTGCCACACACACACACACACACACACCCACTCACAAATATACCAATGGCTGCAGCGCTAGAAATGACAGAAATAAAAAAGACGGATCCTCACCTAAACGTCAATATGAGGGGGGATGTATTAAAAGTGCATTTGAAATTCTTAGCAGCGTTCCACTTCATTTCTGAATGTCTGGGTCTTGCACCCTTAAAAGCGGAGGGAAATGAATCAAGTTTGTTGCTCGCGCCGAGACCCCTATAAAAATAAATAGATGAACGCTGGTCACCTCAGAGCCATTTTTGAAAACGTCGCCCTAGCTGCACTGTATCCATAATTATGATTTTGATTGTCTGCGACCACATCCTCCGAGATCAAATGTGAAGCGGAATAACAGCAACGCAGATGAAGAGATTTATTTGTCATCTGCTGCGGCTAAGGTTGTGCATGACAAACAGATAGCCAATACCGTGGGCTATAAAGGTGTTGTTGCTTCGGCTTAAGTCTGGCGTCTCATGTTTGTTAGAGAGCACTGCTCTAACAAACACTGAGTAATACCGACTAATACCTCTTCGTATTATAATATCGACAACAAGCAGTCTTGTTCAGCGTTCGATTGTACTAAAGAACTATCTAAGAGGTCGGATGTTCACCTTTTCCGGTAAGTTTGTTTTGAGCACGTTTTTCCACGAGCAAAAGCAAAATTTGCCAAATTAGCATCCCAATCAATATCACAGTTAACAGGAACTACGTAAATACGCAATTATGCGTCAGCTGGTAACTTTGTGTTTGCTTTGCTAACGGGCTTCACCCCTCTCCAGCTCCACCCTCTAGTCAAAATATGGTCTCTTCTGGCTCCAAAAAAACAAGATGGCGACGGCCAAAACGCCAAAGTCGAGGCTTCAGAACGGTAAAACATAATTTTGTATAAAGTTCGTCCAGATTGAAATAGTTGTATCGTTTTAATATTTGAAATCTTAATATAAGATTTTTATCATACACTCAAAAAAGGATATTGGGAGGCTGTTACATTTACTATAGTGTAACATGTATTTCGAACGATATTCATTCATGTTTCCAATGTGAACGTGATTCAGTCATGTAGGATTTGCATGAACTTCAAAAACGTAACATTTATTAGATCCATTCATGTTGCGATAAACTGAGACAATCGAGTATCTAGGCATGACCGCGAAAATCAGGACGAAGGCAGTCTTCTTCAGAAGCAGATTGTTGAGAAGAAGATACACCGTTGGCTTGCACATGGAAAAGGTAAGCAGAAATCCACCATCATTCGCCTAAATGCAAAATAATATGTGCATAAATGTCTTCAGCTCTTAGCTAATTAGCTAGTTGTTCTGTTGAGGCTATTTGTTATTTTTGACCAAACTTAAAACGCAAACAGTCCCCATGTGCACGGCTAGCTGTGTCGCGTTAGCGTTAGGTTGTCTCCTTTTTTGCAACCTGCCTCATAACTTGCCATTGTGAACGGTAAGCTATTGTTAATGACGAGGTAACGTGTTAGCGACATATTATAAGGTGTTCACAACTAGCTAACAAATGTTAATGACGTTGGCATTGTTGAGAAAATTATTTCTTTTAAGGTGTAATAGTTTACACCTTCTACTGTTTGCAATTAGTAGGGATAAAATAGCTTTATAGCAGCTGTATAGCTTTAATGGTTACTCAGGCAATACTCATATGAGACGGTAGGGCGAGGGAGCAGCAGTGGAAAGTTACTGGCTTAACTGCGTCACAAGGGCAGTGCCGCCATCTTAGGGTAGGCCCAACAGCCTCGGGCTGTATTAACCCAGTCCCCCCCTGCAGTCGACAACATCTCACCTCACACTGACAGAAGACAACGCCTTCTGGGAGGGGCCAGTGTGGACGGATATGTTCAGGCCTCCAACCAGGTGTCTTACGTGTACAAACACGCTACGCCTGCTTCTTTGATTTTGACCAATGGGCTTCCATAAGAGGAACCCTACATAAAGCATCACGCTGCTATGTTCAAGTGTGTGCTTATGGTGGATCTCTGAGAGTGAAGCTATTAGTGACCCGTGCACGTATAACTGCTGGGCTGAATAACTCTGTTGATAATAAACCTATTGCTTTTGATATAACTAAACGCCTCTTGAGAGCTTTCGTTTTATTCTTAAATCCGCTCTAAGTGTGAAAGATAGCTTTATTTTCACAACAGCATACTTCCTGTAGAGTTAAATTAGCGTGCTAACGTTAGCCGGTTTTATCAGTGTTCACACCAGTGATGCCCTGCAGGGTGATGTTGTGGACTTGTGTGCTGCAGACCTCAGTGTGGGTTTGACTTTCTCCCGCATGTGTAGATTCACTGTCCCTGTGTTAGCCGTGCTAACGTTAGCGCGCTAACGTTAGCCGTGCTAACGTTAGCCGCTTCTTACTGCTTACGTTAGCCTGCTTACTGCTAACGTAAATCTCAGGGAAACATAACCTTTCCCTGAGATTTGCACAGTTTTATCAGACTGTTCACACCAGTGATGCCCTGCAGGGTGATGTTGTGGACTTGTGTGCTGCAGACCTCAGTGTGGGTTTGACTTTCTCCCGCATGTGTAGATTCACTGTTCCTGTGTTAGCCTGCTTACATTAGCCGTTTCTTACTGCTGCCGAACGCAGCAGACGTAATACACGTGTGTCTTGTTTACTTTCTAAGCTAAGCTAAATACTAGCAGAGTTTGGGTGAGGGTGGCTGAGTTTGATTAGCCGAATATGGATACAATTTGACCGGATTCAAATCAGAGCTTTCGCGCTACGTTGCACACTTTGGAGCCGAGATATCGCAACGTTTTTACGGACAGCGACACGCTCTCTCTCTACAACCAACCACAGCTAAAGTCATGGAGTAGCGTTACCTGAGGAAAGCAGGTACGATAGTAGTAATAAGCTATGTGTGGACATCCATTGCTAAATAATCTAGAGCAGGGATTCCCAAAGTGGGGTGCGCGCACCCCTGGGGGTGCGCGAGCTGCCTCTAGGGGGTGCGCGAGAGGAAAAGTGTAATGGCGGTCTGATGGTGTAATAATATTAAATATAAAAAAAAATGTAATTTTAATTTAAAAACTGTCAGGTGGGACATCTGAAGCTATCAGTCGTAAAAGAGGAGAGGGACAGAGAGAGAGAGAGGAATCGGAGGCGAGGGGAACGGAGAGGTGCGTTGGGGGGAGAAGAAATCGAGCCAGAGTCAGAGGAAGATGAGACGGCGCAGACTGGGAAAAAAAGAGGAAATATGTTGAAAAGTATCTGTGTCTGGGCTTCACTTGGATTGGCAACGCAGATTGCCCAAAGCCACAGTGCGTGGTGTGCAGTGAGGTTCTGGCTAACAGTCTGAAGCTCTTATTTACGTCGCCACCTGAACACCAAGCATGCCAGTGCAAGTCAAAAGCCCCTTACATATTTTAATATCGAAATTGGAGGAGTTACAAACCAGCCAAAAACAACTGGAGTCTCATTCATGTGTTGGGTCTATAAATGACGCACTACGGGCTTCATATCTGGGTACAGAATAGCGAGAAAGGGGCTACCGCACACAATCGCCGAAGACGTGTGTTTGCAAGCTGCCAGAGAGATGGTGGAATGTATGATTGGGGAGAAAGAAGCAAAAAAGTTGGACATGATCCCGGTGTCCAACAACACTGTGTCGCGCCGCATCGATGCTTTGTAAATTATCACATTTAATTGTAAATTAAATGTGATAATCTGCCGCTGAGCCTGTGCGTGTGTGCTCGCATCCTGATTGCCCTTTAAAAGTGACGCCTTGTGTCACTGAAAGTTATTGCAACTTTGTTGCAGTGTTTCAGGGCGTTTTCACACCTTCAGTTCGTTTGCTTTGTTGCAGGTGCTCCTTTGTTCGGTTTGTGTTCACAGTGCAACATTTAACAGCGGACTAAATCTTGTAAACAAATGCCACGCGCGAGCAAACTGTTCTCTCATTGGTCCGATTATTATGCGGCTATAAAGGCTTAAAAGGCTCTGTTGCTTCTTTTTTTTTTTTTTATTAAGGGGGGGGGGGGTGCGCGAACCCGGTCGGGATGTAGAAGGGGGTGCGCAGCCTAAAAAGTTTGGGAACCGCTGATCTAGAGTCACCGTAACCGTGCACTTTATCACTGTAAGTATTGTTTTACCATATGTTCCAGAAAGAGTTATTTTTATACGACAGATGAATGCTCATTGTCTATAACAGGGGAATTTGTTTGAAGAGAAGTCTGTATGATTCATTAGTGAATAAGGGCAGCTTGTTATGACGCAGAACATGCTGAATTCTGTGTTTTTACTACGAGGACGTTGCTACAGGTCCGATTGTATTTATTTTCCGATTGGTTATCTTTCCAATGACAGAAGAGATGTGTTAACTTGGGGGTAACATTTCTATTTGTTAATACTATTGAATTAATAAAAGATAATTGAAGTAAATGTATCTATATTTTTTTTACATGATGAATCTTTACAAATATGCTGTGTTTTTACAAATAGCAGAAAGTCACAGTGAGAAAAATATATAATATTTGCTCCTTTCCATGACAATAATTTTTTCATCAAGATAACTTAACCTTCATTGATTGTTCTATCTGACTTTATTACAGCAACTTCTGACTGCAAAAGTGTCCTGTGTCTGCTATCCCCCAGAGTGTCCTGGTCAACCTCACTGACTGCACCATCCCACCGCAAGAGTGTCCTGGTCAACCTCACTGACCTGCCAGGCATGAAACGGTGAATTTTTCTGACTGAACAAGCGATTCCAATGTTAAAAAGCTTATGTGTGATGGTCCAGCTAAATTATGTGGAGGTGTATGGAGTGTAGTGTATCTCTATCTGATAGATATGAGCTACTAAAACATATTAGATGACAGCACAGGCAGCGCTATCCATGCCCACACATAAACTGCCCATGTACTTTTAAGATGTGGAATGCTTTGCACATTCATTTAAGTATAGTCCATCTTCAACAAAACTCCCAGGAGCTGCTAGAATTGTCAACATTCAGTTGTCATTTGTGCACTTGTATTGATCTTCCACAGAGAAGGATACTTTTTTACACATTTGCACTCATTTGAAGAGTCAAGAAACTTACTTGTATGTTTGGGGGTTGCAGTGTTCAAACAAATGTATACGGAACATTTCACTCTCACAAGACCAGGAAACACAATCCACATACGTTAAAATATTTCAAGTAGTTACAACTGTAAATAAAATATATTCATTTACTGTTAAATAATATGCGCTATAATTGTAAAGCTTATATTGCGGAGTTGTGAGGTCACTGTAAGTAGGTCAAAAACGCCGAATGGGGCATTCCGTCACCCGTTCGTACGATAGGAACAGATACAGTGGCCCTGAAAGTAACGCTTGCTTAAACCACCAGATTAGGGCAGAAACTGCCATCTTAGAGTAAGAGAAGAGCTCTTTTTATCTATTCACACAGAGACTTCGAAATAGTTTAGAACTGCACTCCTTTCATTTTCTTCACCTTAAGTGTTAACAATATGCTGTAGATCAACATTTCACACACACTGACGTTCCAGAGAAGGCAGGTTTCGGACGTGAGCCAGTGTGGATGAAGCTGTCCAGAGCTCCATCAGGTCATCTGAATGCTAAAAACAGATCCACCTCTCCTTTGATTTTGACTAATGGCTCCACAAGGAGAACCAGATGGACACGCCTGCGCACTCTGCTATAAGCGCTCTTTGGTTTCACTTTTGGGACTCTTTGCTTTTGCTAGGGTCCGTGCACGTTTAACTGCTGGACATAATACTTCTGTCACAAATAAATGTTATTGCTTGAATTGAGCTAAATGCCTCGATCTCAGTCTGTTAACTCGATCTTCATTCTTAACACAACCAGTGAAGTTTCACAAGAATCCTGTGATAATCCTGAGGAAGATGAACATACTGAAGATAACCCTGCAGTTGAAGATGCGTGTATTGTGCATTTGCATGTCTTGAACGGACTGAACTGCAATATCAAATGTGTACCGAACAACAGTGACAACAAAATAGCCAAACTAATTTCTTTTTTGTGTAGGTGAATGCAGAATTCAAGAGAATCACAACAATCAATTTGCAGTCAAAGTTCTTCTCCCAGCTGGCTCTTCACTCTGAAAACCTGATCCAGGTGTATGCCAAGAAAGGTGGAGTTCAAGGGAGAAAGATCAAGAGCATCATGGTACCCATAACCCAGGTATGATAACAATGGAAAAGTTAAAGAGAGGCTATTCTACTCGTAGAGCTTTTGTATTTTTTTACTTCCCTGTTGCTCTTATTGGTTGTCTGCACCTGTTGATAACGCCCCTTGGCAATTTAAAATGAACTGAGAGGTTCCAGAATAATACGCCTTTCTGAAATTAGGGTGGTGATGCCAAGCTGTGATCGGTAGCGAACATTCAAAAACCTTGGGAGATTAATATGAAACTTTAGGAAAGGTGTAGTTGAAGTCATAGGCGCCAGCAGCTACTGGATCCCAAGGGTTCACATACTAATGCACACATGGATATTGCATGGTTAATCATTGTGATTAATAAGCTGGTTGGTTGAGATGGTGTTCCTAATGTTATTTTATTTAGCATATTTTCTCTTATCTGCATACTTAGACTGACAGCGTTGACGTCAGACGAGAATGCGTCCTCAAAGGTCTGTGTCTACCTGAACGAAGATCCAGAGAAGCTGGTGAGGGACAAGGTATGTTCATTTACCTTTATCTTTATTTGGGGATGATCACAGTTGGAATAGATGTGGTTTCCTCTTGGTTGCCATTAGCTTTAAAAACGTGAAACTTTTATTTACCTTAGTAATGCTAGAATAACAACCACTGATGTCATGGTAACATCGGTAGGGCTTAGTCATTGAAGTAGCTCACCATGGCTCAGTGAAACAATTTAATATCAGGTAGTCATAATGTCTTTTAATTGTGTGAATAAAGTTATTGATAGCTGTTTATACAGTAAAATGAATATGTGCAATAAAAATGGGATGTAATGCAAATAAGTGAAAAATGATTGCCCTTGTTAATTGTTTTGTCACAGAATTTCGAAAGCAGTCAAACGGCCATGGCAGAGACCGTCTTTGGAATCCTTGTCATTCGAAAAGAAGGAGCAGAGCCCAGTGATGACCCTGAGGATGTTGGAGTCATTCTGGAGGGGGTGGAAGTGCTAGATGAGTTGGAAAAGGTACCTTTTGCGGTGTCAATGTTGCTTGCGCTTGTGTATGCCCTCAACCTGAGCTACCTTCCAGAGCTCAAGTACACATTCGAAGCTCTGCAGAAGATCATGATGGAACTAAATGGAAACAAACTATCCATAAAAGGACAAGCTCTCAAAACAAAGCTTTTCCATTAGTTTGAGACTGCCCACTGATGGCTAAAGCAGATAAGAAACTTCCGTGTTTCTGTGCTATTTTCTGTAATCCTGTGAGTTCACCAGGACATTAAACGGCAAGTGCAGTAAGTTAGTAATTGCAAATGTTTAAAACGAATGTTTTTAATGTTTTAAGAAGAATGTTAGAAAGGTTTTAAGAGGAATGTGTTTGTTTTTTTAAACCGCTTGTTTTTTCAAATGGATGAAGTACCAAGATCCACTATGTTGGCACTTTCAAAAATAAGTGAAGCAGTGTACTTTATTATTTTGAATGTATGTATGTCATAGAAAGTTGAGAACTTGTAATTTTGATATGTATATTTGCAAGCAACTGGTTGTTAAAACATTATTCAGTGCCTCCTTTGAGAAATACAATTGTATTGCAACATCTCCCATTTGTCTTGTTATGTTTCCAGCCGGCTGTATATTTTGTTAAAACTTAAGTTTCAGTTCTGGTTCACGGTAAATGTTTAAAAAATGTTCACACTCTAAAGTTATTTTTAGAATTACCTGAGCTAAATCATGGAAAGTATTTATACACGATTAAACTGCTTTCTTTAAGCAAAAAGCAATTCTGTTGGTCCAATGTAATTTACTTGGGCCGGATCAACGTAATTTATTAGGGTTAGTCCAACCTATTTTACTTGGGCCGGATTAAATTAATTCATTTGGGTTGGTCCAACTTAATTGACTGTTGTATTTTTTACTAATGTAGAATTAGTCAAACCCACCCTATTAAATTGAGTTGGACACAACCCAAGTAAATGCATTGAACAAACCCTCATGAATTAAGTTGATCCTACTCAAGTACTTTAAGTTGGATCAACATAATTGTTTTATGCTTAAAGAAAGCATTTTAATCATGTGGAAATCCTTTCCATGATTTTATTAAGTTCGTTGAAAGCGTCGTTTTTTTTAGTGTAGTTTAGTGTATGCATTATCATATACATTTACTTATGTTACATATTATATGTCATAACTGTTTTAAAGAATCTTCCACCCTTTTATGGAATAAAGCTCAGTCCTTTCAAACATTTATTTTCAGTTTCCATGTAAAAATGTCAATGTTTGCCAACATAACCTCTTACCAACACCTAAAATAAACTCCCCCCACTAACATCCCAGAATGTGTACACACACACACACACACACACACACACACACACACACACACACACACACACACACACACACACACACACACACACACACACACACAGGCAAACAGTGACATTCCATGTTCACTCAGTCTTTGAATCAGAACGCCCATCTTTACTTTGATAGCTGTCATTTGAAAAGGGAATTCTCCTCTGCTGCTGGGGGAAATAAAAGAGTTGGTGGTAATGGAGGATAATTACACATCTCTCTCTCTCTCTGTCTCGCTCTACGTCTCTCTCTTGTTTCCCCTCTGGTGCTGCATCGCACAGGATGGATGCCAGTGAAGTCGCAAACTGCAGCATTCAGGCCCATTACATCTGCAATGAGTGGAGATGCAAGCAACATCTGGTGTCTAAGCTGTGATAGAGAGCTGTGCCTCTTTAATAGATATCTGGAGGCAGCACAGAGTGGGATATCACGTCTCAACATTAACTCTTCAAAGCCCACTTAGAGGCACAGGGAGGGGAGTCTGAGAGGTGTGGGGAGAAAGGGATGAAGGAACAAAGCAGTGGGCAAAGACAGTGGAAAGAGGCAGAGGAGGGAGGAGGGGATAATGGGAGGAAGGAGCTGTTCGGCGTAAGCAGGGGAATATAAGTGGATGACTTGAAAGAAGGATGATACAAGTATAGGATCCAAAAAAAGGAAGAGGGGAGACAAAAGGGCTGAGAAAGAAGAGGAGAGAATGGAAAGAAACAGTGAGAGGAAGAAAAAAAAGGAGAATTGGAGGATAAAAGTGATAACAGTGATTGAAATGACAATGAATTCAAATATAGAAGGGAGTCATCGAGTAAAAGAAGTCAATTTAGCATGTTGGTGACACTTGAACGGCAGAGACAACTGTTTTATGACTGATCACGGTCACATACCATTCTGATATTAAAGTGCACACTCGTGTTCACCAAACCCAGCCAGTCGGACATGTTCTATACCAAAATAACAGCAAAGGGAAGAGAAAGGAGAAGCTGCACAGATGTGTTAAGACCAGGCAGCGACCTCACAGCCTGAAAAGTGAAGCCAATGTGGAAGTGTCTTAAACTTGCATCCTTTCAAATGGCCAGCAGGGGGCGACTCCTCTGGTTAAGAAAAAAGAGGAAGAAGGCTGATTGTATAGAAGTCTATGAGACAATGACTCTACTTCTCACATGATTAATGTCCTCAGTAAACATTGTGAACATGAGCTTATGGTCTCAAGCTCTAGTTTTTTTCAGTACAATATGAAATTGTAAATTATATATAAATGATGGTCGATTTAGAGTCAAATACATTGAAAGCAGCGAATCGTTACGGAGGTGGACATCTTGTGACAGGTCTCCACTATGACGTTGTCCGGTCTGGGAGATATCCGTGTTTTCGTCTTAGACCTTTAAACCTTTCACAGTGTGTTTTCAGCTCATGAAAGTGAATTGTTACATTTTAGTCGACTAAAAATGTGAGTCACCTCTGGTCCCAAAAAAACAAACGGCGACGACCAAAAATGCCGATCTCAAGGCTTCAAAACTGTAGTCCACAAACCTATAGTGACGTCACAGTGACTATGTCCAGTTCTTATGTACAGTGTATGATTCAGACTGAACTCAAAGTGAATCTTAGAGGGTGGGCAGTTCCATATAAAGTAGCAAAGACACGAGTGGACGTGACACATCTTCACTTACGTCAAACATATGTGCTTATTCCTCACATTTATGATTTGTTTTTCACAAACATAAAGAGACGAGAGGACAAAAACAAAGAAATTGGAGGAAAATTACAAAAAGAAACTTAAGTCATTTTTGGCATGTGCCCACGAGGAGAACTGGCATCTCGGTAGCCACCAGGCCAACTTCCCTCCTTGGTCCGTGCGGGGAATTTTCCCCAAACCAAGTCCCAGTGAGACATGACAGTGTGGTAGTGAGCCAGCATGCACAATACTAGAACCCTGAAACTGAAATTAAATTCAGCCATCACTCATGGTATTATTTACACCTGGGCTTTTCCATTTGTGACATATCAAAATGTCCTCTGCGGAAAAGGCCCATTATTTTGATTTGTTGTTTTCGGGAGCATTGCAATACACACATACTCCCTTTTTTGTAGATTTCATATATTTCACTTTTATGGGTTGGACACTTAATCCTGCTCATTTTCATATGTAATGCCTCATATGTGTTCTTCCATGTTTCGTCTCTTTTTATCCCCTCTTTCCTCTTTCCTCCTTCCTGTCTACTTGGTGGCGTATGCTGTGAAGAGTGCTCCCCTGTATAGATAAAGTTTGCTTGCATAAAATATTAAATTGCACACCAAGAGAGGGCCATCAGAGGCCAACCAGCTGAAATCAGCAGAAGCCTCGTAGAACTCCGTGACGGTGTCACGGAGTTCTGTCCTGCAGCTGAGTCTAACCTTGTGTGGTAAATGGACTTGATCGATGGACTTGCATTTAAAAAGCATTTGTGTGTTTGCACAGAAACTTTACTCGTCGTCCGACCTCTCAAAGCGCTGCATACTACATGTGTAGTACTACATTCACCCATTTACACACTGATGGCAGAGGCTACCATATAAGGTGTACATTTCATAATCATAATCATACACACTCGGCATTCAGGATCAATTTGGGGTTCAGTATCGAAAAACGCGTCGACATGCATATTGGAGGAGTCGGGGATCGAACCACCAATCTCCCCATTAGTGGACCTCCTGAGCCTCCCTGTGGAAATGGGCATTATACTGAATTCAACAAGACAGCAGCTAAAGATGGAGGGAGTTCTGAGTTTGCATTTTGGAACAGGGGGGAATTAGAAATAAAGGCCTGTCACTACTATATGTCTGTCCCAAATAAAGGCCTCCATCGGTGCCAATGTGATAATAAAAGCCACGATGGGAACATTTACTGTACCTTTTGATTCCTCACATTTCCAACCACCCTCCAAAATGATGTTGAATAGAGTATGTTCTATTTTTACATTGAAACCCATTAAGCACTATATTGATATTCACAATAATCTACCAGAGACCACCCACACAATACAGTTACACAACGTAATAATCTGTTATTTAATCTAGATGTTTCTCACTCACACACACACATACGCCCACTCTATGGCAAAACAAAAGATCACCTTCAGGTGCAGCGACGCGTCAAGCTGAGCCTTCAGCTGTTGTTACGGCGACGCACAGCTGATCAGCAGCCAGCCTGACAACTTCATTCACTCAGCACCTGCTAGCTGTCAATCACACACACAGTGAAGTACAGGTTTGTGTCGGTGTGTGTGTGTGTGTGTGTGTTTCCTGAGGCTATTGATGAAGCTGTCAGAGCGAGGATGAGACATGTCCATCACCCCTCTTTATCTCTCTGTCTGTCTGTTGCTCGTATCCTCCCTCCCTCTTATTCACCGTGGGATCTTTAGATTGGTTACCTGTAAGTGTCCCTACATGGCCACGAAGTCAAAGAGGATTAAGCTCTTGACATGCGGTATGAAGGCGATTGTGTTCCACCGGGTGACAAAACAGTCATGTGTCTTATGCCTCACTTCCACAAACAAGCAGAGGAATGTCAGCACTTTTCCAATTGACCACAGCCATTTAAAAAATCTGCGTTAAAAAATATTGTGGTCGCAGTTTGACGGTAGCTTATTTTAAAATGGTGGGTTTTCGGCGCACACCATTTGGAACCCAAACAGAGGCGATACCAACAAAGTAGCAAGTAATATCCATCACCTTTCCCAATGGAAAACCAAAAAAGAGCCTTCAAAACATCTTCAGAGCTCCCTAACATATATTCACCATGGTGCCAGGAACTTTACCGGAGGGATGATCCCTCTTTCAAATGAGATTTTGATGGAATTGTTGAAAGAATTTGTTTTCTTGCATGGTTATTAGTACGTTATTTAAACATCATCCCTTATTTTACATCAAACATCCCATAGAAAGAACATTGGCGTTCATAGTGAGAGCATAGACTGAACAAATAAACAAATACAATAAAAATGTGTGTCCTGCAGGTCCCGTAGCGCACGATGCTCTCAGCCTCATAAACGGGTAGGAGGCCCCTCGATAATCTAGGATAATTTCCAAGAGTGTTACAATGCTTTTAGGAAACATTTCTGAAGATTAAGAAAATCATTTCAGCCCCAAGATGCTTTCGAGAAACGAGGCCCTGGTCAGTCGGTGATGATAAATTAGCTGCAGCGGCTTTTTGTACGAATTTCCATTCCCTCCTCCAACAGACTGTGCCTCTGAACAGCAACACCTCAAGATGAACACTGCATGGGACCCAACAGACAATCTTCTACCATTTTAAAGACACAACATTGGTGCAGTCCTGGTGGTGCGAGATCAATGCAATTTGGCAGTTGCTAAAGGAAGAATCCACCATCCGAACCCACTTTGATTCAGATTGCCTCCTACATTTTGACATCACTCAGTTCCATGCTTTTGATATATCCAACAGAATAGGTTTGAGTTAAGAAGCTCTTTCACAAAACAAACTGACATTTAATGTATTATCTGCTCATGACATTTTATCACCAGGATTTTCACAGGCTTCATGTCCATCATTTGTATTCTTTTATTTTGAGTGTTTACCAACATACATTGCAAATATCTTCAGACGAGGAACTTTTAACTGGTTAATGAAACCGTCTCGATTTAACACTGATGCCTCTATATGACTTGCATTAGTTAGCGAGACCATCATTGTGAATATTGCCTTTTTCTACGGAGTTATAGATGCCACGTAAGTCAGACAAAATCATGCAGGTTCGGCAGAAACTCAGACACCAACACCAAGCTGCTGGAGGCCGTATTGCTGGGCCCGCTGGAAGAAAAGGAGGCCCGCTGGACCCGGAACCCAGGCAGCACGGAGCAGGCTGCCAGCTCCTGCTGCAGTGAAACGACAGGCTTTCTAAAGGGAATCTGGTGAAGACACTATCGCTTTTGTACACATGGGCCACTTTGACAGTAGCTTTAAAGAAAGAGTGCAGACAAATGTGTTTCGTTCCCTAAAAATGACCACCCGTGTAAAAAAGATCACTCCCTTCCATGATGCAGGTGTTGAACACACAGCACCTATTGCTAAGGGATGTGCTTGTCCAAATACCAAGGGGATTAATTAAAAGTCAATTAGTTGGTGAAGGACAATTTAGTTGGATTAGGGGTTTCTGTGTGACTTCAGACCCAGCACCGCCTCTTAATACCCCATGCCCTATCATGTGTGGGCTGGTAAATGGACCTCTGACTATGTATTTCTACTCTGTTTAAATGTTGTCCCTTATGCAAATTTAATGAGCATTTTAGTTGCATCTTTTTTAATGTGCACACCACACCCTAATGCATAATTTAAGATTGTACAAATTATGGAACGCTTTTATTTCGGTGGGTTTTAATCCAATGGAGGAAAGTTAACGAATACAAAATAAAAGAGTGGGTGTATAGAGCAGAAGGGTAATGTATAAAATAAGATTGAATTGTGTGGATCAAATCTTTTCTGGATTGACCTCAAGGAATTCTGTTCTCTCTATAATTCTGGTGTCAGTTATGATCACTGATAAGAAATCTTCTACACACACAGGTGGAGATCAAATGTATAAGAGCAAAAATCCAAAATTTCCAACTTTGTAAACCTATACCTGTAATCGAATCGTGTGTGTTGAGACGCAACTGATTTCCTCTGAAATGGTCACGCTTGACATTTAGGCCGTAGAAGAATCTGCCACCATTTCAGCCTGAACATTAAGTTCCCATAAAACCAAACTGCTCAAAGCCGGTTTTGAGAGAAAACTATTTTTACGTTTGTGTTTGATGTTGGATCAACTGCTGTTCTTGTCTCGTTTGAAAGTCGTTCGCTTATTTAAATTTCTGGCCGTAACGTTTATAATGTAGCAAACGTACTTATTTTAATCCAAACCACAATGTTTTCCCACCTAACCAAGCAGTTTTGTTTGAATTCATAATGTTAACCATGTGTATAAAACTGTGATCGTAGTGAGGCGTAAGGCTAGTGAGTGCTTTAAAAAGTGACGCCAAAGAGCCTGAACAATAAGTACACTCCACGTACGTGACAAATTGGAAAGAGTTTGGCATGTTGGCAATACAAAGTAACATTCCACTTGGAGTCGTGTTTATGGCCACGATGTTAACTCCAGAGGGAAATATCTGGTACTTTGGCCCCTCCCCTGTGTGTTCACCAGCTAGTCGCTAATTCTGCCCGTCTGCCCTTTGGTGCTGGACAGCGTGCAGCGTGTTTATCGGAGCTTTTTACACTGAAAACAGCTGACTGCTGGAATCCACACTGTGATGAGAGCCGTTTCGAGTGAAGCAAAAACTGAAAAGTTGCCGGCTGTAAACCTCCCCAAAAGGAGCTGAAAGATGTAAAAGGAGAAATAAGGATGGCAGAGTTGTGCTATGAATGGGTAGTGGCTCTCACAGTAGTATATGTGTTGTACGGCATCAACAAATATTGCAAGAGAGGCAGAGGCTGAAGGAGAGTCCGTATCTGAAGTGCATGCATGTCCTGTGCTTGTCTGTGTGGTTTGTTGGAGTGTGTCAAATTTTAGAGCGGCGCTGTAGCTGATCTGTTCCTGATGGTCTGCCGAGACGGACAGCTTATTGTCGTTGTCCTCTGCCCCCGACTCATGCCCCCCCCCCCCCCCCCCCTCTCTCTCTCTCTTGTCTGATTGTCTCATCACTCCTCAGTGCTGTGACTCCCATACCTGACGTCCAGACGGGCCTCAGCCTCCCGTGAGCTGGATAATCAACATCCTGTCAGTATACTGTCAATATAACCCCCCCCCCCCACACACACACACACACACACACCCGCCGCCCTCACACGAAGTGGAGATGGACCCACACACGTATACGCATGTGACCACACAGTCGCACACATCCACACCTCTGCTCTTTGTTTAAGGCATATCGTTTGCAGAATGAGACGTCGGCTGTTAAGTTTAAATCTGCCCGTTCACACCGTGTTCCCCGGACCCTGTGAGTTACAGTGCGATTAAATGGAACAGCTGTTGTCACCCCTATACTAAATGTTCAAATTTAAAATGTCGTTAAAATGTTTTCACAAGTTCATTTTGATATCTAGAAAAACACGGCCCCTACAATTCTTGGACGTGGACAGGGATTTGTGGTCTTTTCTTAGGAATTCACTGCAGACCTGTTGATGTCCAATTGGTGGCCCGTGTGCCACGTGTGGCGAGATACAGTGGAAAGTTAGCACTGATGGCACTCTGGCCATTCCATGACATAATGGCTTCCCTGGTGTGCAGTGATGTTCAGGAGTTTGGAGGAGGGGCCGTAAAATCGCATTGCAGTATACATAAGGAAGCAGCTTGCGCCAGAGTCTGGGTGTTGTTAGCTCCGGAGTGATATCTATTCTCTGAGATTTAAAAAAAAGAAAAAGGCCAAAGCCTTGTTGGACTGAGTGGTTGGTAGACCTGGCTTTTCAGTTGCTCTCACTGGCCATCTGAACACATCAAACAAAATGTACGCATATAAATTATGTGACGGTGATAAAACAATCGAGTGTCGCTACAGCACAAACTGGTTAAGATAGTCGCTTAAAATAAAAGGCTCTTGGCCATTCTTCTTTTTCTCCACGTGGCCTCTAAACCTGAATCCTCCAGACACCCTGCTTTAGATGGCTGAAAGGTGAAAGCTACCTCGAGTAACGTAACGTCCCCTGAAAAATCGAACCTTTTTTTAAAGTTTTTAAAATGTGGCAGTGCAATTTTATATATATATATATATAAGGTCCAGATTGAGAAAATCTCCTCGTGCAAAGGTCCGGAACATTACAATAATATCTAACTCGCGCTATTTAGTGGCATATATATATTCAAGAAGCCTAGTAGTAGTAACAACGTCTCTATGTCAACAACTGTCAACACAAATAAAGAAAGTACACATCAATCATATTTTATTCTCAGTTTTCAAATTTAAACGGATGGATTATAAATAATACATATAAATACATATAAATGTTCTTCTCTCATTTCAAGTAAAGTAATGGCTCCATCTAAAAATGAAATACACTTGCATCTTAAAAAAAAGTGCTTGATTTAAAAAAAATGAATGAAAATGAAAGAGCTCCATCCCAATGCAACACTGCTCACACACACACACACACACACACACACACACACACACACACACACACACACACACACACACACACATACTGAGTGTCTCTTATAATTCATTGGAGTGAACTTTTTTCTTCCATTTCCCATCATAATGGTCTCAGTCAACTTTATAATAAACAATCTCTACACATCTCAACATCTTGCCCTCAGTTCGGAGTGTTTGGTCTAAAGATGTGTGTTTGGTCTCATAGTGCCGTTTCACATCGGCGCTTTAAATATTGGCCACGGTATCTGAACATATGAAACAGAGTGGTTTTGTAGTGCCAGCAGGAAGAATGAACAAATAAGAGTCCGTCCGTTCTTTGTTAAAAGCTGTTTCCTCGGTCCACTCTTCTCTTTTTAGAGCACGCCATGTGAAATTGCTTCTCCGACTCACTTACTTCTCCTACTGCTCTCTCTCTCTCTCTCGCCCCGTCTCTCCCCTGTGTGCAAATCTCACTCGACTCACGATGCATTTTGGAACACATATTCGATTGTAGCATCACATGAGCTGTAATAGTTTAGTGTATTTCCTGGACTGCTGACCGAGTGCCGTAAAGGCTAGAAAAGCTGTGCAGGTTCAAATAGAAGCACTCCGCCAAAATGTATAATTCTCAATTATCCATCAGTACGTCCGGGTCCAGATAGGACAGCGTCTGGGTCCGGAGCCGGACCGCGGCCCGCCTATTAGTGACCCCTGATTTATGGCATTGTAATCGTTTTATTCTGCACAAAATACATTTTTAATGCTCTCTACTTCCATAGAGGTGCAGGACTTTTTTATTGCAGTAACAATCAAGGCCACAGAGAGTAGAATTTGAAAGGAGCAAAAATACGCCCCAAAACTGCTTGGGGTTCAGAGGGTAAAGTGATTTACAGGTGTAGTCCATGACCCTGTGACATCACAATGATTCTGGGTGTGGTCAGGCTTGACATTTTCTGCTTTTTACCCGGTCGTTAAGTTACTCCCTCAAGATCAACCAATATGTACACAAGCTACAAAGGCTGTTTGGTTTTAGACCATTTATTTTTTTCTAAACTGAGGGTATGAAAACGACAAACAAACATGCCCCGTGTTATGCGAGGGCGCTTTTAGGATCGTGTAGTCCAAATAGAAACGGAGTTCATTGACATGCTAATAAAAAAGCAGTTTGATCAAAAGCACGTCAAAATAATCTTTGATGTTGGGAAATGTTGTTGTGGGTATTAATTATCAGTTGGTTTGTCATTTCGAGTGTCGTCCGCATTACACATCGTCATTTGCCCCATCATTATAAAATACTGATAACAGCAGCTTGAAATATCTCAGACAGATGTGGTAGAGTACATGGAAGCCTGAGCTTTCACCATCTCTTTTACTTTCAAAATGACTTTCAGTGGTTCCGCCATAGCTGGTGGGAGGCAGAACATATGGATGTTAATTTAATGGAAGATTACACCGAGCTCAGTGTAATTACTTTTACCTGGAAACTATCAAACTTGACAGAAATCATGATGAGTGTGAAAATGGAATACAAACAACATTCACAGGACGATTGAACCTGACAGCTATATGAAGTGAGCTAATTGACAATATTTATGTGGCTTTTTTTCTTCTTTTTATTTGACACAGTGCTGTGTTTTCCATCCAAACTAACTGGCTTCATTTGATGATTGAAGGAGAATAACAGATGTTGTATCAAGATGACTGTCACTAAAGATTTCTAATCCGTTATGTAAAACTGTGGGAACACAACTGCAGCTTACTTTAATGCTTCGGTTGTGGATAGCCCCACTCACTCGGCATTGATGTAACGAGGAAATGTTTTACTATCTCCTGAAACAAGTTTGGCCCAATCCCAATGTTCCTATAAGGCTTTAAACCCTGAACCCTCAGGGAGTTAACTCACGACACCCGGTAGGACATATAAAGTCAATGTCACAACATGTTCTGTACAATTGTGGGTATCATTTTTTTACTCCCTGATTTGAACATTTTTCAGGCTCTTGCCTCACGAGATGAGAGATAATTGTCAAATCTATTTACTTGTTTTTGTCAAAACAGCTCTTTTCTGATCTTTAATCCTTAATATGTATGCTTTCACTGGTAACCTTGTGTTTAACGTCAGATTTCTATTAATTATTGGGTAATTCCCTTCGGCAAAGTCTACAGAAATGCGGATTTATGGAAAGTGTTCATAAAGGGCTCAACATGTCTGCGAGTGAGCCCTCAAACACTCGAGGATTTGACAGTGGGATAGCCCTAAACCCCAACAGACTTTGCAGAAGCTCGCCTGAAAGTCTGTGAGTCTGTAAGTGTGGCGATGGGGATTGGGCCTAAAAATGCATGTCATCAAGGACGGTCACAAAATTGGCTGTCTCAAAGCTCCTCAAAGTTTCACGCCATTTTTAGTTTGAAAATGTTGGATGGGCAAAGATAGGCGAAAAACCTGCCGCACCAAACTCCCCGCAAAAGTTTGTGTCTGATGGTGCGATGTCCCTCTGACACTCGCGATCCTCTCGGCTGTTCGTGCATTAATCAGGCAGGCGAAGGAGTCCAGGGAAGTGCATCTTAGTGGATGACTTAAACTTTGGCATCGGGGTCTATGAGATTGAGCCAAGACTGTCACACAGTCCTGCATGGCTATCAGAGAGGTAACATGACTGTTTAAGTCACTCAGACATTCATAATATTTGTTAAGGGGGAATTAAGAAATGAAGCAGTCTTGTTAACGAAAATAAAGGCAAGAAGAGGAAAAGTTAAACAAGTGAAAAAAAGCACAACAAAATGTACTTTTACAAAGACGTCAAGGCATGTACAAGCAGAGATGCCACTTGATTCCTTACCTCATATCTTATATCATTATTGTAGATGTAGAAATACAACCATTAGAAAATGAACTATTAAAAAGTTTGTCAAACATTGGAGCACTCCTACAGGCACACGCACAAAAGAGTTGATGTTGTGCACATATATTAGTGTGTGTGTGTGTGTGTATGTATTTTGATGTTTGCGTGACAGTGAGTTAGTGCGTCTGCGCTGTATTGCAGAGGTCAGCAGCCCCAGCTTCTGTGCTGCATTCGAATCATCCCCCGAGTGCCGCACGCTGAACCTGGGTCCACGGGGTCCACGCCTCTTCCACTGATCCAGCAATGACAGCCTCCACCCCTCACCCCCCTTCCAAGTCTGAAGCTTCCCCGGGAGCTCCCCGGTGCCTGGCCACAGCCGCGCCCCGGGAGCAGCAGCAGCAGCGTTCACCCCCCACTGTGGGCAGCCACTCGGCCGGTTGTCAGCTTCCACGACATCCAGCTTCTATCCTGGAGGCTCGAGTGCCGCCACTGCTGGCAGCGATCTCCATATGTTTGGATATTAGAGCAGTCGTTCTCCCACTCTGACACTCACGTCGCGTCTTGTTGTTGCCCTTGTATGACTGGCACAAACGCACATGCTCTCAGTACCACCATGGGACGCAGAGACAGAGAGATGACAGCTATATCTAAAGTTTACCCTGCCAGCCGCTGTCTGATTCCACAGAGAGACACCCAGTGACCTTAACTCCAGTCTAGACAAAAAAAGGTCAATGCCACTGTTGGGTTCACAGTTTGAAAACTCTATGATTGGACATGCACATTCATGTCTAAGTTTCTTGCTTCTCTGTTTACTTGTACTTTAAAATGTATTGCCTGAAGATATTTTGGCAGATGCTTCTGCGAATGTTAACCGCTAACTTTAGCTAAAGAGCTAACTACAGAAGAGACAGTAGAACAAATAAAAGCTAGCTATGGTAGCAGCAAACTAGCCGTGTATTGAGTTCAAGTTCCAGTTTACACGACCCGAGCGTACTGGCATTGGTAGCAAGTACCAGGAGTAACTGAGGATCTACAGGTGAGCCAGAGCAACTTGCTAAATATTCCACACAGGGTGAGCGGGAGGGAATGGAAGGGTCAAGTCCAATGTTCCCTCTAAGCTGCGCGCTTGAGCAATCGCGCACTGCTCGCACATTCTCAGCGCACAAGAAAATCTATGCAGCGCATAAAATAAAATTCAACATAAACGTATTAATTAATATCTAATATTAGTCCTAATCTTATCTAATCAATTAAACCAATAATAATAATAATAATAATAATTTTGTTTTCTGTACTATTTTGCAACGTAACTCAGTGAGTGACAGGTGTCCAGCCAATGATACGATTCGGTTCACTTACGCTACGCAGCCAATCATAGCATTGACACTATTGCCCTGCCCATTCGCGCCGTGCAGGTTAGCTAGCTATCAACAGTGCGGCGGAGTTACGAGACGCAAATGCTAACCCCTTATCATGGCGAAACGAACGGGCAGCGACATAAAGTCAAAGCAAGAAGCAGACGAAGCCATCAACCTGGACAAAGTGTACAACCATTGGAGAAGTGAGAAGGACAGACGTGAAAAATAAGGTAAAATTTAAGTCAGATGTGTGCATATTCTAGTGACATTTATTAAGATTTTTTACTTATGGATATTAATCATTAAATTATGTTACTACTAGATCATTTATGGGTAGTAGAAATGATAATAAAAAACTGAGTAATTACATATTTTACAGACAGAGTTACAGGAATTTACACTGTATCACAAGCTACAGCACACGTCATTGTGCAAAATGTGAATGTTTTAATGTGAACAAAATGTTATGTCTGAAAGGTGTATATGTATCATTTCTTCCAGAACAGGACCCTCACACAGGCCACAACAGGACCTCACACAGGCCAAAGCAGGACTCTTCCCATGGCCAAAGCAGGACTCTCACATAAAACATACTACACATCTCATGAACAACAAGATTTTTGTCTTTTTCCTTTAAAGTTTGTCAAATCACTTATATTAAAAGTAAACTAGTGAAAATTGCTGCTGTAATTTGATTATTTTAATAAGCCATGTAACTTGCTATGATCCAAGGTTTTGAACAGGTGTGATACTGGTGTGTGGCCACAGCGTGCACATCTGATGTTGCTCACAGTGGTCCTCAGTGTGCTCAGGGAGCTTGTGTGTATGCCCCGACACATGAAAAATTAGAGGGAACATTGGTCAAGTCAGTCAGTTAAAATCAACCACACTCATTTCCTAAACCCAACTAAGTGGTTTCGTTGCCTAAACCTCAGGTAAGTCAAGAAAAGACACGATACTAGCAAGTGGACACGTTGTGCCCGATACGTCCAAAACTGACGCTAGAGAGGTACTTAGAGCATCATGGTTCAAAGCACTGACCAAGCGTCACTATTTGACGAGTCGGGAGTGGGAATGTGTTGACGGCACACATCTGGGAATTCATAAAAGTGAGGGCGCCATCTCGACATAACTCATGTACATAACGTTCATCCTTACGACTGAATACTGTAATTAGGCTTATCTTCTGATTGTACATTGTATTGACTCTGTAAAAAAACATTTACGTTGCTCAGAATCTTAACTGTAGACGTGCAGCTGAAGAGACTAGAGATGCACCTTTACCCACCAGAGACAGCTTCCTCTCTAAATGACGCCTTCCTTATCACAGAACTAGCCCTAACATTAACCTTTATGGAGGGTTCTTAGACATACTAATGATTTAGAGTATTTAATAAATGTATACACATTTGGAATGCCTTTCTGACGAGTAGAAAGACTTTTAGAACTTTTATTTGTGGATTATATTTCATTCAATGTATCTCTTGGGTGCCATCTGGATCTCCCGTAATTACTGAATAGTTCACTTCACTTGTGTGAATATCTGGCACCATGAGAAGAAACATGGGGCATGAAGAAATGCAGCTGGGTACAAAATGAGCTACACAGTTCTTTGGAAGAAAAAGGAAAAACTAGCCTTCAAGTGTGCTTACAGGAGGAGAAAGAGAGAGAACAGAGACAATGGAGAAGGAGGGCGATCGGCAGCATGAGGGGCGGCAGAAGTGCCGATGTGGACAGATGGACAGGGAGTTTTTTCCGTTTTAAACATCATCACCATCCTCATCATCCATGTCTATTCTGTCCGCCGGGGACCCGCCACTCAGCGGGAGGATGATTTCTCCACTCCACAGAGAGACGGCCATCAGGGACTAAACTCTCTGCTGCAGTTCTTTCCCCGACACAGTCATAAACACGTCCTTCCCTCATGACGCACGGCCTTACGCCGACGATCAACAGTACACTTTCAGCTTCTCTTCGTCAAGCTATTTTTTGCTCCTTGGGGTTTGGCGATGCATCCCAGCTCAATTATCTCAAAATATTATCTATATGCATGTTTATTCTATCTGTTATTCAGGATGATAGACTGTTAGCGCGGAGTTTTTAATATGCAAACCACTCCCTGTCTACCAAGCTGGGATTGAGAGGCTACCAATTATTTGGCGTCAGACAGTGAGAGATGATTATCTAGGTGAGGGACTTGGTTCATCCTCAGCAGCTAGGAAGTGGCATATTGATTGGCCATCAGGGAGCTAATAACACAAGGTTATCTACACGTAGCATGAGACAGTCTCCCCACTTAATACAGCAGTCCTATCTAGATTTAATGTGTCCTTATAGCACTGAGCTAGGTTGGAGGGAAGTGGGTGTGCATCTTCCAGAGCCCAGCAAAGGTCACGCTATTGTAAAACCATCTACGGGATGCAGGAGGATTATATGCGGTGCCGTCTCAGCACTGTTTTACAGTTTCACTGGCCGCCTCCCCAGCTCGTATTGATCACTGAGGCGGTAGACTTAAACAATGTCTTACGGTGCCATATCATTGACGGAAACATCAATGTTACCTGAGGGAAGGCAAATGTTAAGGTAATGCTCCATTGAGTATATTTAGGGCCCGAGCACCGACGAAGTCGGAGCAGAGGACCTATGTTCTTCTAAGGATTATTATTATTATTCTCGTACGTATTTGAGCGCAAAATGAGGTGCTTGGGCTACTTCCACTCTTCAAATTTGACAAGCGAGTCAGTCGTGGCGAAAATAGCCGTCTGATATAGGTGACGAGCTCCGGTATGAAACATTTGCGCGATAGACTCCTCTTTTGAGTAGCCCCGACACGGCGCTTCACCTAGCTGTATGGAATTTGGTAGGTATATGTGACATGGTGAGAGACAAAAAGCATTCTGGAGGTATACCGTAAACGCAACAGAAAGTCGGCCATTTTGAATTTGATGTCATTATTTAACCATTTCAAGGCGCTGTGCTTTTGCTCCTCCTAGAGATTTCACCCGATTGACTACAAATTTGGTTAGTATGATCTTAAGACCTTTGCATTGAAAATGTATCAAAAGATGAACAATACATGGAACTATGTTGCGGTGGCGCTGCGGCAAAAAACAAAAAAAAACATTTGCCATGAAACGGGAAGTTGTTGTCACTTGGCTGTACATGTTCTAATTTATTCCAAATTTCTCTTGAGGGAATAAAATGCCTGATGAGATGTGATCTAAAGGTACCTTGTAGAGTTTTTGACGACTAGTAGCGCCGCCAAGCACTGGTTACATGCACCCACAAAAAGGTAAATAATCTGTGCAAATGAAAAAATTGGATTCTTGATTCTCACAGCCAGGATCATTTGGTATACACTATAATTAACACTATAATTAATATATATATATATATATATGAAACAATATGAAAATAATTCCCAACAAACAACATACACATTTCTCACAAAAGTACTACAATATTCCATGTGTAAGGAGGATAGATAAGGCGCATATTGTGCCACTCACTGTCACGAACGAGCCCAGCAGTACGTGTGCACAGTGTCATAATGTGTGAGGCTGTCTGGCACAGTGATCTGTTGTCTAAACATAAATCACAGTGGCAGCAGCAGAGAGAGAGAGACCGTGTTTCCTTGTTACTGTAAACCTACAGAGAGCCGTTCTCCTGAGAAATCAACATGACCTCAAACACGACGCTCCCCGGCCACATTCCAGGTCATGGTGGAGACTCCTCGACACATAATACCTTTTCTGTCTCTCTCTGCCTCAATCTTCCAGAGCATGCATGACTGGAAATATATTAAATCTCATACAAATAGGGAAACACTCAAGAAAAAAAAAAGGACTGGCAAGGAGATCGTCAGACAGGAGTGGCCTGTAATCGGAATGCTTCTACAGTAATGCTGCAAGTGTGTGTGCACCTAATCCAACAAGGGGCTCGTGGAGTAATTTCATAGCCAGGATATTAGTCAGTCTGTTTTTAGAGCGCTCCACTGTTTCTCGGGGCTAAAAAAAAAAAAAAAACAGGACCCAGGAATAAAAGATTTTCCCGAGCAGAGTTCAAGGTTTTGGGGGGGGGGGGGAATACTCTGGGGAGGCCGAGCGAGCTGCGAGCCCCAAAAGATTACATTTCAGTCCTGGCTCGCAGTCAAAAGCTCGCCAGACGGAACAGGAAATTGTGTCGCTGTCAGTGAAAACGCACAGGGAGAAATGTAAATGGCCCTCCCTGTAACGGACGCCTCGTATGCAAGCCCGGTTGTGTCCCCTGGGCTCTGCCTGTCCACCACGTCCATCTTGTGTCAAATAGCTGGTTTTCAATACTGGATGGAGATGTGTGTGTGTGTGTGTGTGTGTGTGTGTGGGGGGGGGGGGGGGGGGGGGTCGGCGTGTGTGCAGGAAGCTCTGAAACTACGCGGTGACGTCTGCTGCTGAAAGCAGGCCATGCTAGGAAACTAATTGAAATGTCATTGTTGTAAGAAAAATCAATGAAATCCATTTCATGTAACAGTAAGAAGATGTGTGATCGCAGTATGAAACAACAGTGTTGGAAGACAGCGAGAGCCAATAAGCATATCAGTCAAGTTAGCAAACTCACATTGTTAAAACATCAACCGCTGCCATTGTTAAAATGAAAGCCTTCATGTTCAAAGTCTGTCTTCCAGCTGACAGTTCCATTTGAGCAATACTGTCAGAGACAAAACAAACATCTAAAAAGGGAACAAATTACAGCCACTGACATTTCCTTCAAAACCAAAGCGAAGCCTCGGAAAGCTATCAGTCACTGAGGAGAATAAATTGACAGAAAAATGAGAAAGGGAATTTTAAAAAGCATCGTGCAAGTGCAACAGTCTCTACAAAGAGTACAAAGAGCACATCTCAGGGAGTTTAAATCACTACTTCACTTTTGACTCAGCCCACCAAACCCTCTTTACAAGAACAAGTACATATCCACATGTACCTATTTTTGTTTCTTTAGTTTGGGGTGTAAACAGGCGGCAACCTCCGGTTCTGCAGAGTGAAGCCAATGTGGAAGTGTCTTAAAACATGCATTCTCTCTACTGACCAGCAGGGGGCGACTACTCTGGTTGCAAAACGAAGTCAGTCACTTCTCACTTGATTTATTACCTCAGTAAAAATTGTAAACATGAGTTAATGATCTCTAGTTTCAAGTCTTTTTCAATACAGCATGATGTTAATTTAGTAAATTATGGTCCATTGAGAGTCAATTAGACATAAAGCAGAGTATGCTTTAGAGCGGGCTTACTGTGATTGACAGGTTGCTGCGGCTACCAGAGTCATATGCATCTCTACGTGACTCTTCTCCATTCCAAATATGGTAACTTCCGTTCATTGGTTGAAAAAAAACAACAACAACATGGCGATGGCCGTGATCCAAGATGGCGACAGTGAAAATCACCGAACTCGAAGCTTCAAAGCGGCTGTCCACAAACCAATGGGTGACTTCTTATATACAGTGTATGGGTGTAAAAGGGCTGATTACATTATGATGGAAGTATATGATGGTGCTTCCCATGCTCACTTTTGTCTCACAAGTTGTTGCAGCAATGTTAGGGTTGATACCATTTGTACACCTTGAGTAACATCATAAAACAAATCCATGCTGTGATTTGACATCTAAAACTATTGACATTTCGAGATTTCTGCAACAAAAAAATGAAAGCATACTTCGGCGAATAGATGGCGAGCACTTCTGTTCTGGAAACTGCTCTGAAACCCCCTTATTGTGACACAGGAAAGCCATCGTGCATCCTCTGTCTGGACTCTGGTCCTGCTCTCTGGCCCATGTCGGCAGTGACAGTGCAGCGGCCACCAGCAGCGCTAAATGCATGTAATAGTTATTTTTGACACATATGGGGACGCCTCTGTTTCTCATCGTGTTTACACACCAAATGTATGTCTTTCAACTTTGATATTCATGTAAAACGCGCCAACAAAAGTCAACTGCGAGCTGGGTCAGTGTTAAAATAACATCAGGAGGGGGGGGGGGGGGGGAGGTGCCAAACGTGATTACCAAACGTGATTGGCTGGGGGAGGGAGACAGGGAGATAGATGTCAGCCAGCCAGATCACAAGTTCACAGCCCCTCTCTCTCTCTCTCTCTCTCTCATGTGTGTGTGTTATTGCTGTTAAATTTTTTGTATGTTTTAAATTATGTCAACCCCGTTTGCGCAGCGGCTCGCCAGGAAACCTCCCGGTACTCCGCCCTTACGTCTTCATCTTACAGCAGAAGGCATTTCTTCGTTTCGAATCGGTCTTTTGTTATAGCAGCAAACCGTTTCATCACGTGCTGATAGAGTAATCATGTTTTTCTCTTGAGTTGGAGAGGACGTTGCAATGCCATGCATGACTCACTCTGAAAAGGGCACCTCATCCGAGTTCACAATATTCAATAAAATACGGTATAAGCCGCTGTCATTGACCACAGTATAGGTAATCAGTATATATTCACTGCTTTCAATGCAAGGAGAGTGAAAAAGTGTGTTCATATTGGGGGGGAAACAGGGAGTGGCCTCCAAAAGGAGCACTGTAGGTCATGTAACACGGGGCCTCCGGGGTTTATTGTGAATCAGGTGTTACTACCAGCACTCTATCCAAAACAGAGAGAGGGGGGAGAAACAAAGACGAAAGAGAGGGGAGCGATTTATCAATGCAAAGTTAATAACATCTATTTGAATCTAACTAAAAATCAATATTTCATTACCAAATTGTTAGCGGGAATGAAGAAGGATTGGGGAAGTTGGGGTGGCTGCGGTGGGAAAGGAGGCGTTGGAGGGTTCGATGGGGAAGACGGGATGATTCATGGGGCCATCAGGGAGGAGGGAGGGAGGGAGGGAGGCAGGGGGTGGAAGGAGGACGAAAGAGGAGCGTGTTGGAAAAACTTGGAGAGGGGTTTGCTCACCAGTGACCTTGGCGACAAGGTGAGAAATATATATAGAAGAAAATGAAAGCAACTGTCACGTCTCCTCCAGTCAGAATCAGCTTATAAATCACACATCAGAGTAGAGGCAGTGTGTGTGTGTGTTAGTGAGTGCTGATTAGTGAAAATAACCTGCTGTTTATAGTATAGGTATACTATGGGTATTATTTTACTTAGTTAGTTTTTAGTTATTTACTAAAAAGCCCCAAAAATGAAGTACAACCACAGTGTTGTGACCAAATCATTGTTTTAACTGAGTCCTGGAGCAGCACAGCATTATAGAGTGATGACATTAGTTATCACCTCTGCACTTCCTACTCCCTCATCTCGAGGTTAGACCACTGATCGGTCAGGGAGAATCGTCAGTAGCGCGACAAGATAGCCAAGCTAGATGTACAATAACACATGCAGTTTATTCTTTTCTTTTGTTATTATTTTATTCCTCAAAGTTTGTCTTTGTGTATATGCCATTTATATAGTCGAACAGATTTTTTTTTTTTTACTTTTTATTCATGAATACCATTTGAATGAATTTCCTCAAGAGGGATTAATAAAGTAGCCTACTTCTTCTATTTCTAACATCCTACAATATTATGTAAATCCCAAGAGTGAGATTATGCCAACTGAATGTAATGACTGTAATTAGCAGCCAGGTGTGATGTATACATACACAATGCCAAGATAGTCCTGGAGAATGTTCTCTCTTAATAATGACAGACTCTGTATTGATTTGATCAAATGAAAAACAATGACTAAACTTTCCTGAGACAAGACTCACAATGCTTTTCTTGGGGATGGGAGGCAGACCATATGGATGTTTACATATCATGATTCATATTGTGATTATACTGAGCTTTGTGTAATTACTTTCACCAAGACCATCACACTTGACAGTTATCACAATGGAAGTGAAAAGTGAAGCGGGAAACAACGGGAGTGATTCGAACTGACAGCTATTTCGGCTCGCGACTAATTGCCAATTTTTCTTATGACAGTCTTTATGAGCTAAAAAACGCTGGTACTTTCGCGATTCCCACCAAAGCGACTTAATTGGGCTCTGCATTAAGATTTGTGTGCGAGCAGATGCAGGTTTTTGTGCGTTTGCCTGATACGGGGGAGGTGTCGCGAACAGCACGATCCCCTTGTGTGGACCGAATATAGTTTAATAAGCCAGGTTTCGGTGGTTGTTCGGTCACGGGGCGTTGACACACAGACAGACAGGACGACATCACACTCGGACTCTGCCTAAATTGGTGAAATCCAGCTCGTTGTGCGGTTTGATCGGATCAAACCTGTTTGTCTTCGCACCTCAATCCCGACACTCCCGCCGGGAGGACGGGTTTTTTTTGTCAGCGTTCCAGATTGCATGCACATCAGGTGACAATTAAGACATAACAACATAAATTGTCTGCAGTCACATCCAGTTATCTTCACTCCCCGACGTCTTTACCGCCAAATACAAAAAAACCCGTCAGGACGAAAAAAAACTTCTGCATTGCCTTGACCAAAAGCTGACAGTTCTGTACTGCATTAAATTAACACCATCACTTCCTCCCACCTCCTCATCCCGTTCACATTCACCTGTAACAAGCAATTACGGTTCGGCGGGGCCCCATCTGTAAAAGTTGTCCCCGTGCCGCGTCTCCCCCTCAGATTCTCTGAGATCCTGCTGCGACTCCCTTCGCCCCACTTACCACGGCACATTTCAAACAATCCAAATATGGCACACGCGCTAAATAATTCAGCTGACGCTAACATTAAACAACTGTTAACACGCTGGAATAATTAGTTATGCTTGCTTGACATGTTTGCATCTTTAATAATTAATGCATTTGTCTTAATTAGCAACAACAGTATTTTAGGCGGGTTACTTCTTTCTCAAGGAAATAAAGGAGAAAACAAGCAATTATACTATAAATATTAATTAGACGCCCTTATTAAAAACCCAGATAATGGACCAATGGGGGGGATGAGTTATACTCTAAAGGGAAGATGAATCTGACTTGCCACTCTTTTATTGTGAACAGGTATCTCAGTGGCAAAGCTTCTATATTGTTTGCTTTAGAAAGACATATAGTTTGTTTTTTTAAACGATGACAGAGCTGATGATTAAATTCACTGAAACATTCGTGCTGTCAATGCAGTCTGCTGATTAATGTCATAATGATACTTAACGTGTTTTAGCTGAATTATAAATGCGATCACATTAATCACACATTGGACCCTTTCTGCCATTGAAACCAGTTTCTCTCCTGTGGGAAGCAACAAAGAGCATTTTTCTCAATGATAGTTTTGAGAAATTACTTTGGTCCTAAACTAACGCCCCATTGAATTTCCAACTCTTTAAGGCAGCTCATGGTGTGACATTCACTTGGTGTGTATATACACACACACACACACACACACACACACACACACACACACACACACACACACACACACACACACACACACACACACACACACGATGCAGCCACTTAACATCTCAGGATCTGGCCAACTCATTCATCACTGCCTGCAATGCATCAAAATCGCAAATGCTCTTCCAATTTGAGTAAAAATGCATTGGAAAATTTAGCATCTTCTTAATTTGTCCCTCTCAGCAAAGAAGGCCCATGTGTGTGTGCGTGTGTGTGTGTGTGTGTGTATGTAAGCGATGAGACGGCGTTGTATTTAAATTTTCATGGCTGGCGTCCTTGTTTTGGCTGAAAGTGCGAGGCTAGACGTGAAAGCGCTCAGCCACTCGGAGTCGAGCCAAAAATGCAGCTGTCAATGAGAGAGGAGAGACGGGCGACAGGCATGACGCCCTACGTGTCGGATGACTTTGGGAAGACTTTGACAGCCACCCAGGAAGGGAAGTTATTTTCCCCCTCCTTTTTTTCCTCAAGCTGCCGCATGATTAAAAGCCAAATGAGTGACACTGCTCGACACCCCAAATCAGCCCACTGCATTAATATTTCACACAGATGGCAGCTGTGTATCAAAACAACATGCAGCTAAAGGACAAGAGGAGGAGGGGAGTGTTGGTAGCTGGGTAAAGATCCTTTAGCTGTGCGCCTATATTCTCCTGATTGGACATGATTGTACGGACAAAACCAGAAATTTGGGTTGAAAAAATGACAAGGAATAGTTTGGCACTTTCCTGCCGAGAGTAAGGAGAGGAGATCAAATCTGTGTACTGTTGATACGTCGCTGGAGCCAGCAACCTCATTTGAAAGTTTTCTGAATCTGCTCTTTTGATTTGTAGAATATGATTTTACAGGGAAAACAGGGACAAATTGTATGTTTGGACAAAGGCTGTGCCTACGCATACATAATAAAATAATTGTTCAACTATAGCAAGTTGTGTTTTTGAGCTTTTGGGGCGATATCTATTAACAGCGGTCCCACTGCGGTACATACTGCATGCATCATGCATTAAATTGGGACATTCTTCAACACATCAACTGCTGACCCTAAGGATTGTTGGTCAGATTCGCCAGAAATGTAGTAAGACATCATTGTATTTTTGGCACACTACGCTTCACATATTGGGACATATTGAATTGTTTTTTGGAACACTACATAGTATGGTAGCATGGGTATTGGAACCCACCCATTATATATATTTGTTGACAGTTGCCAGACAACAATCGGAGACTTCAGGAGGTTACTGAGCCTGGGTGTCCTGACCGCTTCAAAGGGCTCGGCAGCTCCACGAAACTCGAACAGTCGATGCAGTCAATTGGAAGTGTAACCTTTTTTTCCGTTGTTTTCTTTGACACCGATGATGGTATGGGACATGTGCCAGCCTTTCATCACAAGTACTGGAATGATCAGTTATTTTGCCTGTTCAGTTTCAGAGGCTAGCTGGAAAGTTATTTCAATCCATTCCAAGGTATCTCGGTTCCATGTGATGCAGTCAATGTTAAATAGTCAGACGAGTTCAGGATTTATGAAACATCTCTCAGTCTTGTGTTAGACAAGTATTTCTATTTCCATTGGTCGTCAATGGTCGACACGTGGCCCATAAAGCTTATGGTTTGTGGCCATTTAGATGCCTGGGGGTCCCTACCTGGTCTTCTAACTGAAGGTGGGGCATAGGGCTGCAACTAAAACATCAGCTGCTGAGACAAGTAAAAAGAGTGTCTGCTACAGCATCAACTAGTTCCATCTCAGGATAACCTTTGTTTAGTTCATTCTCCATCTGACGAGAAAGGCTGAAAAAATGTCAGTTCATCCTACGGCCTGTTCGGCTATTTGACCATAGATTTTGAAATCGTTACGCTCCACAAAATGTAACTCTCAATCAGTCAAAATGTTCCACAAACACTTCAAAATTATTTCAGCCAAGTTAATATCGACAACATACAAGAGTTATCGGGTAATTTTTCGGTGAGAACTTTACTCCAATGTAATTACACTGTAAAATAAACAACTTCTTAGCATTTTATCTATTTTGAACGTATTTAAAATGTGTTTTTAAAAAATCCTATGAATTGTAACTCATGAATTTAGGGCCTTTCTAAACTCAAGACAGATTCTCACTATATTCTTTAATATTTTCAAACTATTAAAAGAAAATGATTTTTAAACTTTGGTTTTTATGGAATCAAACTAAATATAATGCATTAGTAGTAGAGGTTCTGTTAGGCAGATTTTGTGACCTTCGGACCAAGCCAGGCTAGCTGTTTCCCCACTTCCAGTCTTTATGCTATGCTAAGTGAATAAGGTGTTCATTTCGCCAGGTTTCGCCTTTTAAACCCTGTCTTGTTTCCAGTCTTTATTTTAAAATAAAATAACCGTCTCCTGGCTGGGTTATAATCACCTTTAACCTGAGGTGGCTAACCAAGGCAGCACGGCAGGACACTTACAAGCTACAGTGCTTTTGAAAACTTTAGCTGAGACCAGAGTGGATCTACAACTCAACGAACACGTTCACAGGAGACCTCTGCCTGGAACTGAACCGCACGATGTACAACCGCGTCATTAAACTCTTTGTAATCAAAGAAAGGAGGATGGACTTTGTCTTTAAGTGAACAGCAGCTTTGGTAAGTGAAGTGCTTTTGTGTTTTTACATCTGCAGTAGCGTTACTACTGTGTTAATTTGTCTATGGTGTCGTTTTTATAATATGGTTAATATTGTTCCCTCTGATGTGAATAATATTTGAATGGTGCTTTTGAGTGTGTGGCAGGGTGTGTTTTAGCACCGCAGTCTTGCTGGATTGATTTGTCATGCTTTGTTGTCATATAAATAGATGTGACTGGTTCTTGTGAGTTTGTTCTTGTCATTGTGTTAATTACGTTGATTTTGACTCGATGCATTGACGAAGCATCCCATCATGCGCGTCATTCATGTATCTGTTTTCTTTTACAAAGCAAGAATTATGGTCTGGAGAAATGGGGATTGTGTATAGATTGCGGGCGTGTCAGACAGCACGTTGGATGGGTTGTCAGGTTGAGCGCAGTGGCTCCACCGAAAGAACATTATATTTCCCACAATTTAAGCTTCTGCATTTTCCAAATGCACTAGTATTATTCAAACGTATTGTTCGGTTCATGAGCCTCGTACGGAACGGTTTAATACGAATACGTGTATTGTTACACCCCTAGAAACAGATAATAACCGTAGCTGTGGCATCATATTGAGGTTATTAGGAGGTGGTTCAACTGTAGTAGGACAGCACTGAAGGCCCAGGTATAAAATACACGGCCCGCCACTGCCTTTAATATAACCCTCAGCAAGCAAATAAGCACAAAATGCCTTTTGATTTACAAATCAGTACGGTTTGGAAAAGCTACTTCATTTCCAAGATGTAACACGCTTTGCAGTGGTACAAAGCCGAGTAATGCAGGTTGTAGTGTAACCACCACTGATACAGAACAAATGACAGTGGGTTGGAACGAGTCAATCGGGAGGTCAGGAATTAACTTCATCGCTCTTATCTGGACATTGCTGCAGTGATGGGGGAGATGGGGGGTGTGGGGGGAAAAAACAGCCATGAAACACACAAGCCATCAGCAGCTGAGGGACAGCCTCAATTGGAAATGTCCATATTAGGCAATATGCAAATGCCGTTGATGGTGTTGTAAATTCGGTGGAGGTGACAGCAAACAACATCTCAGCGGCAATGATTAAAGTAGGAATGCTTAAAAAAAGGGGGGGGAGGTAGGGAGGAGGGCTGGGTGGAGGGGGAGGCGGGGGCAGTAATGAGGGGGGTGCGGAGGCAGGAGATAACCATCGACTGAAGCCTGGGCCTCAGTCGATGGAGAAACAAGCGCCATCCTTCCACTCGCTGTGGCTTCTCTCCCTCACCGCTGTCAATAGCTGTCCGTCCTTAACCGCCGTCCGTTGCTGCGTTAGTGTACTCTTACCACGGCAAATTCAGTGGCCATCATCCACTGACCTTCCCACTGGTGACTGTCCTCCCGGCCGGCCTCCACACACAGAAGCAGATATCATTATCAAGACCTCAGAAGACGGATATTGCACCGAAAAGGTTACAGGCATCCAGCAGCTGAGAAAGCCAGGCCTGAAATAAATAAATATACTATATATTAATAATGAATGAATGGCATTTGGGGGTACGTGTGTGTATGGGTGTTCGTGCGATTGCATGGGTGATTTCCGCTGTAAGAACCCCGGCTTTCCTCGCACCACATTGCGCCGGGGTTTCTCGAAAATGTCACAAAACCTGATTTATAGTCTGTCTTCTAAGTGCATTATTTGAGTTTGACAATCTTAATCATTCACACTTCCCACATACTCTCTCTCTCTCTCTTTCTCTCTCTCTCGCTCGCTCTCTTTTTCCTTCGCCCGTCATGGATTATTGAAATATAAAAATAAGTGGTGGAAGGGGGCCCCCCGGAGCGGTATCAAAATGTCAGGTTTGTACTTACAGCCCGGTGCTGTTGGACAGGGTCAAGGGCTTCAATTATTTGTGTACGTACAAGCCTGGCGCTACATGAAAGGTTATGTCACCCGCCGGCTGTTTACTCCTGAACACTAGAAGGTAACCAATGCACTGCTTCGCCATAAACTGCACTGATATGGAACTGATACAGTACAGAGGCAGGGGGGAAAAAAAGATTATAGTCAAAGCCAATGAGTGAAAAGGCCAACACAACAACAGCACTGTGCACATTATTCCATATAATTCAGCCATTGGAGCTATAAGAACCTTATGTTATTCCAGCATCTAACTCCTGATATTTTAAGATATTGAGACATACTCACTATATTTATTTACAAAAAAAAAAAAAGAAGAAGTAAAAAAGCTTGGGGCACACATGAGACTGGACAAAGAAATATGTAATGACTAATAGATCATTCCGAACACAATCAGAGTGATGTATTGCCCTTTATACCATCCTGAGTTTAGAATGATGACATGGAAACCAAGTGACATTAATGACGGGTTGGAGTCCTCGCTCTCTCTCCCCCCGCTTTGCCAACACCCACACGAGTCCTCAGTGCCAATAGAAGAGTTCCTGTAAAAAGCCTCGGAGTTATTGGGAGTGATATGAAATTTTCTAAATGTCATTAATTGACACCTTTTTCTGTAGGAGCTGTCAGTGGGGAGACAGAAAGGTCACAGCTCTGGGGGTGATATATATATATATATATATATATATATATATATATATATGAACCTCCACTCCTGCCAGCCCAGTGAGTTATGGCTGTCGTTAATGGAAGGGAATGGATGGAGGAGCCACTTCAGAAAGCCTGTATCGATCCCGTCCTGCTCCAGAGGAATAAAAGGGCCTAAATGTGGCGCAGGTTTTCCTGGGCAAACAAAAAAGGGACTGATGAGCGAGTTCCCCTGTCCAAGGGCATTGTATTCGCAAAGCAATCATATTTTAAGACAAAATATTTGCCTTTTCAAAACTTTAGGCTTTTTAGATTTTGGTCTGTGTAAGAGGAAAGCGTTGCATTGTTTAGTTTTAAAACTAATTATTTTCAATTGTTTATACTGGAGAGGACCCACAGCCAATCAGTAAGCAGAGTCCTGGGACGCCTCTGACATGTTGACCTGTGTTCCAAAGAATTTCTTCCAAACTAAAACACATGAACACACCTCCCGGCCGCAAAATTGTAAATATTGCGGAAACCCCAGGAGGCAACCTCCGGTTCTGCAGATTGAAGCTGAAGCGGAAGTGTCTTCAAACTTGAATTGTTCTACTGGCCCTGATGTAACCATAGTCTCTTCCATTCTTAATTCCCATCGAACAGCGCTTACTGTTGCTGATCAAGATGCATGTGCCTTATTGTGGATCGTCTGTGCAAGTTGGAAAAAATAATGACGTGAACAACTTCCCACATTTAGCCTCAAGGTAAAGCAACCCATTGGCAACATACAGTGAATTTCAAGTAGATGCTGCGACAAACATGGACGACATTAAATGGACTCCAGTGGAAGGTTTACATTGCAGGGACAATTATGTTTCTGCTTCATCATTATATTATAGTAAATGTTGAATGTTGAATTATTTTCATAAAAACTAAAGCAAATTATGTTATGCCTAGTGGAACCACAGTAAAAAAAACAGGACCCAAAAGCATGACACAGACAGAAACATACGGTAAAGATCTATTTGCAACTTCATGAAAAGTGTCATGTCATCTGAATGGTTGTGCACGTGTAAGGTAGCTATAGTGAGCTAACCTGCTAGCATGTGAGCTAACTAGCTAGTGGTTTTCTTTCAGTCCTCTGAGCCCATTCGAACATCACGAAAAGCCACCCGCACATGACCAATTAGTTCCGCAACCTGTGTGAAAGTGTCTTCAAACTTGCATTCTTTCTGCTGACCAGCAGGGGGCGACTCCTCCGGTGCAAAAATAACTCTGATTGTATCAAAGTCTATGAAAAAATTATCCTACTTCTCACTTGATTTATTATCTCAGTAAACATTGTGAACATGGGTTTATGGTCTCAATCTCGAGTCTTCTTCACTACAGCATGATGTTCATTAAGGAAATGATGGTCCATTTAGAGTTAAATAGACCAGTGATTCTTAACCATAGGGCCGCGGCCCATGATTGGGCCGCGAGCGCCACCTAGAGGGCCGCGAAAAACGTTCAGTTTTGCACTTGTGGGCCGCGAGGGCCGCGGGACTGCATAGGTTATCAATTGAAGACACCAGAGATATTACTGTTATCCATGAGACGCTCAGTTACGATATAGCTTCCCACCACCTGGTGGCGGTAATGCGTCAGTCAGTTGTTTAACAAGCTGCAATAAGCAGAAGAAGACACTCAGCTAGCCGCTAGCCTGTAGCGAAAGTTATGGATAAGTTATTAAAAAGAAAAAATGAAGACGACAGTGGTGCCATACCCCCCAAAAGTCTAAATGTGTGTGCAAGTACAACCCTGACTTTCTTAAGTACGGCTTTGTGAACGGAGGCAACGAGGCAGAGCCGAGGGCTCAGTGTGTAGAATGTGGGCTAATGCTATCAAACGAAGCACTGAAGCCTTCAAAAATAAAGCGACACCAAGCGACGAAACATCCAACGCTCGTGGGAAAGTCTGTTGGGCTTCTTGTTGTGTATGCAGGTTTACATACACATAATAATAAATGTCTTTGTGATCATCACATTGTATCATCTCATTTATTTGACAAGGGCTTTGCCTGTTCAACACCGGCATCCTCGATCCCCTCCCCTTCCGTTCCTACGGCTTGCTTGCGCAAACTACGTCACAAACCATGGCCGTGTTTGGTATCCCAGAATGCCCAAAATCCTCATCTTTGCAAAGAAATCATCGATTTTCTTTCATTTATTATGGTTTCTCCAAAAAGGAGCCCACACACATACTGTCCAAAGTCGCCATAACCGCTGCAAGTCGTATCTTGCAGCATTTCGACGGAAAAAGACACATTACAGACCCGACAACGTGCTAGCGGATGTTACCATGGAGCTAGTGGCTTCAGAAAACGCGAGTACTTATAGTACAAACCTTATCCTCCTCTTCCATAAGCCGTCAACCAACGTTTGCGTAACTGAGCTATTCTCATTCTCGTTCGTGTCGCAGCCATTAAGCGCAGCAAGTCCGCTACTCACACACCATGTCTTTGACCATATATACATAGTTTTTGCAATTTGCAAAGGCTAAAAATAAAAGGAAAATAATATAATATCAAAATATAAAGGGAGAAACACCTTTAGTGTGTCAGAATATGACGTGGGTACCATGTGTCCATTTGGGTCTCCAAATGTCCTTTTAGAGCTCCGCCTGGATCTCTTCATGGAACAAACTCTGTAGAATGATCATACTTTGTCCAATCTTCTTCACATTTGAGGCAGTTGTTCACTGATAGTGTAGTTACAGCCCTATACTGTCCTTTACCTGTACAGATACAGCCACCGGCAGTTATTTATACTGAAAGATACTTTTTTATTTTATGCGGACAAACATCTTAAATTTTTACTGACTCCAAAGGCCCACTGCTCTGTTTCTGTATGACCTACAGGTTGTCTGACACTTTTGATGCATATAGTCAGAGTGGGCCCCGGGACACTTTGTACTTGAAAAGTTGGGCCCGAGGTAAAAAAGGTTAAGAACCCCTGAAATAGACCATAGGTCGGGCTTACTGTGATTGACAGGTCGCTGCCACGACCAGAGTCGTATACGTCACTCCTCCGCATTCCAAATATGGGAACTTCTGTTCAACGGTTGCAAAAAAACCAACATGGTGACGGCCGTATCTCCAAGATGGCAACAGAGAAATCGCCGAGCTAGAGGCTTCATAACGGCAGTCCACAAACCAATGAGTGAGGTCATGATGACTATACCCACTTCTTGTAAACTGGTTATGGTTCTATTTTGTTCTGTAGCTAGCCCAGTAGCTTGCTGCTTTAATACTCGTTAACACACTCGGTTGCGGGCCTAGGCGTAGACGAGGACAGATCCACGCACTGCACTGTGGAAATAGTCAGGAGATTCCAAACAACCTTCTGAGGTCAAACTGTCTTTATTGACCTTTGCCATTCGCTTCAACTCACCTTCCAACTCGAAACAAAAACAAAGCAGACTATTTGATCTCTGAGCGCACTGGACATTTACCAGCTATTTCGGTCGCAACATGACTGAAGTCTGCTCCGCAGTAGAGCCACAAAAAGCCGGTGTTGATCATTCAAACTCAGCGCTAGAGAAATCTACCCCCCCCCCCTTTTCTGCCTCAGCCTCTGCTCCCTCAGTCTCTACTTCTTGACAGGCTGCAGGGGAGAGATGGTTAATTTCTCACTGAATAGTATGCTACATAACCACTTGGCATTTAAACTGAAAAATGGGTTTCTGCTTCGCCTATCGCCACCGCTGTTTCCCCTCCAGAATGCGAGAGGAGGAGGAGGAGGATCAGGGTGTGACAGGAGGATGATGGGGAAAGAGTAGTGGGGGAGTGGAGCAGTTTTCTATTGTATTCTATCCTACCGTATTCTATTTCTTTCAGACATTCCAACATTTCCCAGCTGTAATCGGTTTGCGATGTGTAGATCGCGAGAAATTACGCAGAGATCGGAAAACACAAACGCCTGTATTCAGTGTCGCACACATTCACCTTTGCCAAATGGATGCCGCCCAAACCTAAACACCAGTTCGCTCTGAATCCTAAATCTCATTAAGCTTGTGAAACAGGAGGACTGCCTGTCAGGGGAAAAATGTTGACTCACTTCCTGCCACTTTAACATATAGCTTTCATGTGGTTCTGTGGCCAATCAAGGGGAACAAAGCAGAAGGGTTTGTGGCAGAAGGAGTACTTCAAAGACCACCATAAAGCACACTGTACACTTTGACTGAATATGCAGGATTAAGTGGTATTTCCTCAAATGTAATGGATTTTAAATTTGAAGTGCTGTCACGGCTTAATCTTTTTGGTGGACGGGACTGAACAGTAAAAAAGTCAAGATTGAGTTCAACATGACTGGTAGTCTGAAATAGAACATTATACATTTTGGGATTAATAGATATTGAGTTTTGATTGGCCATGGATAAAGGAGAGCAGTAAAGAGTGTGTCCTTCACCGTGTGATATATATATATATATATAATATATATATATATACTGTATGTACATATACATCAAACCCTCTCTCTATTTATGTATAAATATATATAAATAGAGAGAGGGTTTGATGTACATTGTTTTATACATACCTCAATATGTCATTGAATATCTCACACATGTGCGCATTAGGGCGTGTGTGTGTATGACTGTGTAGCTGGAATCCTTTTGGACATCCAGGCAGTTACAAAGTGGGTAATTCCTCTGGTCAGGCTGATTGGTCTCCAGTAAATAACTCACTACAAGATTAGAGGGGTAATTCCTGGGCCAGAACAGAAGCTGGAAGTGCTAATCAATGGAGCTGCCTCAGTGACGAGACGACATTTTGGCTGCTTGACCACTAACGTATGGAGGGAGGGAGGGAAGTGTGTGTGTGTGAGTTTGTATGGAGGGGAAAAACAACCTGGAGTGTGTGTTCTTTGTGCGACCAAATTATTACTTGTTACAATTGTTCTTTTCCTGCAGGTTGTGAACATGCATATACGTATGTTGTCTTTGCGTATCAACACGCACATGCGCATCTGCGTGTGCACGCAAGTTTTCAACACTTGACGGCTTGAACTCTTTTCAAACGTAATGTGTGATTAATGAGGCTGCTTTGTGGTGGTGAGCGAGCAGGGAGAGCGAGTGAGCGTGGGCGGGGGGGGGTCCAGCGGGCTCCAGAGTCACAGGACCGGGACAATATTGACATCTCCATTATTTACTGAGTGATCGGAGCAGCCAAAGGGCTGCTGATTAGAAAACAATAAATGCTGTTATTGGTGATCGGGGCCTTCGCAGGACATTGCAAATGCATGTCCCCAGCTTTCTAATTACTGCAGCCACTGAGCACTGGACGGTGATAAACCAATAGCTATCTATCTGTCCGTCCGTCTGTCCGCCTTTAATCATTATAAATCACAGAATTTGTATGATTAAACTCAGTTTGTTAAAATTCAACCACAGACAAAAAGTGTACAGATATAATTTCTGTGTACTGTATCTTTTATTATTTACTTCTAAAATATTTTGCAGCAACACCTCCTTCCAGAAAAGAAAAGGCCACATTAATTTGGAATATCTATACACAATCCAGTTTCCATTCGGATAACTTTAATCCAATACTAATGACAGGTCAGTGGCAATGTCTGTCTTTTGGTCCACCATTTTGGTTCAGACTGCATTATAAATGCATCACTATGACTATTTATATAGATATTTATGGTTCCCAGACAAACATCAAATAGTCAGTTGATGTAGTCACCGTTTCTTTTCAGCTGTCACCATCTTGGTTTTTGATCGTCACCATCTTGGTTTTTGGTCGTCACCAATTTGGTTTTTGGTCGTCGCCAACTTGGGTTTTGGCAGTCGCCATCTTGTTTTTTTGCTGCTGCCATCTTGGTTTTTTGGAACCAGAAGTGACATGAGTCATGAACACTGAACAAGGCAGTTTTAGGTGACCAAAATGTTACTTTTAACTTCAATGAAGTGATAACACACTGTGAGCACGTGGCTTCAGTTCTCAGAATGTTCTCTAAAGGATGATTCCTAATGACTTTGGTGAACCATTGACTTTTCCTCTAGCGCCACAATGAGGTTTATTTTTGTCGTTGAATTTGAACGAGTTTGAAATATTTACATTTTTCATTCTTCATTGTGAAAACCTTTTTAAAGTCTGTTTCAATAAAAAATTTATAAACTTTGGGGATATACAGGTGCATGTGATGGATTAATGATACAGATGGGGGACAGTTGGTAAAATTGCATTTTGTTGGCCCATTAATTGAGTGGTGGAGCAAGGATTTGCAATGAAATAGAAACCAGAGATTATGTCATGCTTCTCTTCATCCTTTTACAGCATGGCTAACTGTGGTGGAAATCAGGGTTGTACCTGTGGGAATTGTGAATGCATGAATTGCATATATTGTTGAATTATTGAATTATTGAATCGTAAAGCTATACGTACATCTGGTCCCAGGTGAAGAGGCACCATCAGTCACTGATTTCACACGTCCAGAAATATAATTTACTGATCTACGACTGTAAACATACAACACAAAGTAACATCAAACCAGGCAGCGATTGAACTATATAGACACATGGCTCACAGAAGCTAGGCCTTTTTTTGTTCCAGTGTGAACACTTGTTTTGCAGCATGTGCATATAAGGTCTCAATAATAGCTTGTAGCACTCGACAGGTAGCTTGGGGTGGCATTCAGATTGAAAAAGAGACAGAAAGTACTCATCTTGTTGGATTTATGTCTGCCCGGATAGGGAATCAGAAATATCAGCGCTCAACATTAGCTGCTCCCCTCACTCCCTGTCCGAATTTATGTGTCTGCTAATACGAAGTGACAGCGGCGTCCTTGACTGTGACACCTGTCAGTGGTCGGTGATCATCACGGGCCCAGCACCCCACACGCTGCAAACCGGGATACAAAAATACACTGTCTTGATACTGCAATGAGCCACTAATCAGCTGGCATGTGTCACTGCGCTGTGAGTCTGGATGGGACCAAGTGGACCGACGGGTGCTGAGTCGACAGGTATGTGTCCCCGTGTGTGCTTCAGCTGAAAAACCGTTTTAACGTGTCTTATATTACATCTTCACAACAATAATTGACCTGCGTCGTCAGTCTGCTATTGGCTAAAAAAACTCCAAAAGGAAGTGATGTGTTTCATGTTTCTTCTTTATTTAACAGTAATTATGCTGTCAGTAACATTTTGCTCTTTACATACCTCTAGTGGCAACGATGGGAAACTACAACTTTATTTACAACAACAATATTGTTGATCCAAGACAGACAGAAAACATGTCAAAAGGACAGGAGATGAATACAAAAAGAAGTCACATGGTCACACAAAGCACATAGAAGACATCATCACACTTAACGGGGACTCAAAATACTTCTCAGTAGAAGGTTGGAAGGCAGAACTCTGGATTTCCATCCCACGTTCCGATGCTAACCTACGATCGAGAGCTTTGGGTAGTGACCGAAAGAATGACATCGTTGATACAAGCGGCCAAAATGCGCTTCCGCCATAGGTTGGCTTGGCTCGGCATTGGAGGGTGAGGAGCTCAGACACCGGAGTAAATCCGCTGGTAAGAGGTAGACCCAGAAAATGCTTGAGGTAATATATATATATATCTCGTCTGGAGTGGATCGCCTCAGGTTCCCCAGGATGAGCTGGAAAACATTGCTGGGGAAAGGGGAGGCCCGGAATACCCTGCTAATGCCTGATTTGTACTCCTGCGGTTGCTCACCTATGCGCTCCGGTGCGGGCGTTTTCTTCTGAATACATATTACTGCGCTGGATTGTGCGTAGCATTTCATTTTTGATTTCTTTCTTTGATTTAATTGAAAGCAGGCTCTGATGTCCAATCACAGTTGTGCGGCGAGGTGCCTGGTGAGTACCCACATTTTTCAGGATGTGCGTGTCTCCGCGGCTCTGTTAAAGCTCTATGCAAGCTTTTCCTCAGAAGTATAGATGACATAAGCCTACAGCGTCCCGAGACCTGACCCCAGATAAGCAGAAGATAACGGATGGACGATAGAGCAGCAGGAAATAACCGCCTGAAGAAGAGAATTCCATAGTTTTGGGGCAGCTATAGAGAAGGCTACAACAGAATAGCAAACATGCCAACAGTTACCTGTTTGGTATCTGGTCCGGTACCGCGTTCCACATTCACATCCAAATCCCGCTGATGTGGCAAGCCAATATGCTGTGTCAACCAAATACATTAGCTCATTTGGTTACATCGTTGTAGTGATGGTGTTGCTCGTTTTTGTTCTGTAGAGCGTCCTCAGCACCAGAATTGTATCTGGCCAGACGGGGCAGGTCGACAGGGTCACAATTGCTTGTAAGACTTAACTTAACTTAACGTATCCACTCTGGTCAATGGAAAATATCATAACAGTAAAAAACAGAGTCTATAGCCTTGTAAATGATAATTTTTCTACTTTAAAGCTTTAAACCAAAAGTGTCACACTTATCATGCTGCGACAGCGAGACTCAGCAGCATCACCCATCCTGTACCTCCTGAAGCAAACCAATACCTTGCAGTGAATATTGATGACACCTCAGAGCTGCAAGCTTACTTTATTTTAAATATCTTCAAAGAGAGGCATCTGTACAGAGTGACAGAGAGAAAGTGGGAGCGCAAAGTGGGCGCAGGAAGAAAGTCTTATTTCAGTGAGCTACGAGGAAAAAATCCGAGATCAGATGAAGAGTGTTTTAGAGGTGACTGTGGAGAAAAAATGGATGCAAGAAGATGGAGGACTTGACCTGATACACACACACACACATACACGCACACACAGTCATTAACAGGCACATTTCTGTGGCGAACTGCTTCTTTATGCTTTTCATAGTAGTGATGTAAGTGAAGAGTAGAGTGAATGAATGTATCAGGATGTGTGTATATGTTTTGGCTGCACTAGCTTTGCATCTAAAAATCCAGCGTGTTCATTCAAGAATCTGACCCAGAATATGTGGAACACGAATATGCAGGTTTTTTTTTTTTTTAACATGGCTTTTCCGTTTTCAATAGACGAGGAGTAGATGAGTGGTTTTTGTCTTCTGGTGTCCTACGCTTGTCACGGACGCAGCGGAAGCAGGTTAGGTATTAACCTAGGTATCTGTTTTTATTCAATTTAGTTTTTGGTACTTATGGGTACTTATTCAGTCTCTCTTTCAAACTCTCACGACATTCAGCGACTTAAAATTACTGTCGCCTGAGTGGAGTCTGGTGACTTTGAAGAGATCATATTGATTGTAAGTTTAGTGTGTTCATAAATTAAAGTCATTGACCAAATCCCATATTTATATACAGTATGTATATATATGTTCACTTCAACTCACTCCCAACTTGTCAAACATCGTGGCTTGGTCAGGGGCTTGGTTGGAGTGGATGGGTCACATAGACACCGGTCTTTCCCCCAGGAAGCTGCTGTGTGAAACGAGTTAGTATGTTAGTCACATCAGTCAGTCAAGTTACCGTCAACCACACTCTATTCCTAAACCTAACTGAGTGGTTTTGTTCCCTAAATCTAACTTCCTGTGAAGACAGAAGTTTATTTTGAAAAGACACAATGCATTTAACGAGGGGAGACTGATGTGAGACGTCCAAAACCACCGCCGGAGGGTTTCCTAGAGCGTCATAGTTTGCTGTGACTGACCAAGCCTCTGTATTTGCCGAGTTGGTAGGGAGAAGGCGTTAATGATGCATTTGTGAGTCAGTCAGTTCTTCTTTCATGTTCATGAACACACTGTTTTTAGCCGCAAGTGCAGAGTTGGTCGTTGTTTTGGGTCTGTTTACATGACGTGATTTGGAGCTCGCCGCTGGCTTGTGAAATGCGCATTGTTGCATTCTGCTACTGTTTCTGTGCATTTCAGTCGACATTTTTCTGTTGTTTTTCCGAAAACCTTCGTACACCAAATGCTTGTTAGCTAGTGACCGTCAGAGTGATCTCCATGGACAGACATCTGCATATGAATGCAGAATCTGTAGGCCATTCTCGCGTGATTCCGTGATCTTGTGAGAATCTAGCTGCCGTGCGAGGTAAACTGAGAGGTCTTTATGACAGGGTGAGTTAGGCTTCAGACGTTTTTAGCTTTACCTTTTCCTTTGCCGTTCTGTAATGATTCCCCTGGTCAGGTATTTGAAATTAAAATAATACCGCAAAAAACATACTCATTAATAAGCAAGTAGAATCTGAGCAAAGTGCAACATTGCATGCAACATGAAAATACTTGTAACTGGCTCGTAGATTTCTTTTTTAGAACATTGGTCTGTGTATGAGTTTATCTAACTTAAGCACAATCTACACAGACATGCACTCACATTTACAGCTTACATACAGAAATACACAATTAGTCACATTGAGCTCGTAGGCTGGTGTCTGTGTGTGTGTGTGTGTGTGTGTGTGTGTGTGTGTGTGTGTGTGTGTGTGTGTGTGTGTGTGTGTGTGTGTGTGGCAAGCAGAGAGAGAGGATGAGTGACAGTGTCCCTACCGCTCCAGCTCTCCATATGGGTGGGCGGGACCTCGCGACTGACAGAGCGTCCTGCCTGAAATCGTCCATCTGCAACTTTGCAGGTGTTCCCAATGATTATATTATTAGCTCTGTACGCTGATCTTTGATTTTTTTTCCCCCTTTTTTTTCACGATGCTTTTTAGCGTCCCGAGCCTCTGAGTTGGGCGGGGCTGGAACATAAAATATATAGACGCCTGGCAGCGCCATCTGCCTCCAAAATCTGCCACGAGCAACATATAGATAACGTCTGAGAGAAAAGCAGCTGTAATCTGTTTGGCGGTGGATACACACAAATGCATTCTCTCTCTTTCTGTGTGTGTGTGTGTGTGTGTTTTCTATTAATGTGAACACAAATGGCCCTTGAAGTGATCGCACGACGAGGAGAATCCCACAAAGCGAGGACACTTTGTCTCTTTCCGGATACTCTGGATAATCTGATCCTTTGCTGAAAACCCACCTTGGTGGCTCCTGTTTGGTAACGTGACTGAGTGTGTTAGTTCTACATGCAGAGCTCGTGGCTTTGCAGGTGCAGCGTGTACAGTGAGGCGTCTGTGTGTGTGTGTGTGTGTGTGTGTTGTGCTGCAGGCTCTGCTGTGCTGAGAGCCGGTGCACAGAAAATAATGGCACCGGTTTAATGACGACGGATAAATCAGTGCTGCCTCCCTGCCACAGGGGATGGAGATGTCTGACGCGACCGCACACACATATACACACGTGCACACACTGACGCTCGCCAAATGACCCTCTGATGACCAATGCACACACACGTATTGCCACGATGGGTTGCTCCACATTCTGTACACTAACTCAAATACACACACACAAAATGTCTTTGCATCATCACCGTTGTTTCCTCGCCATTGGCCGACATGATGTGACGTTATCATGACAGCATGCATGAGGAAGTAATGGCTGATGTGAGGCTGCACAATAAGGAATATGAATCAAAAGTGAGTGAGTACAAGGCTCAGATGTCACACTTATCAAGTGACATGACTTTTCACGAGCAAAGTGGGATTTTATTGCTTTTATTAAGTCATTTTCTTCTTACTGTGCCAGTTAAGTAATCGTACGTGTTGTTGTGACATCACTCACCGGGTGGAGCATTCAAATAAGGACTCAGTACAAATTTAGCTAGAAAAATCAATCTTGAGCAATTCGTATTGCAGGTGCTCATATTATGAGCTCTTGTTTATGCCTTAAACTGCAGCTGATGGACATGTGGAACCCCCTCCAGAAATTCTCTTATCCTCCTTTAGTTCATTATTTTTTACTCCAGCTTCTTCCAAACAGATGTTCCAGAACCAAAGCCTGTATGTTGAATTGCAGTGGGGGGGAGGCCAAAAGCTACAATAAACGTGTTAGTGCATCAATGGCTACTGATTTGATAAAAAACGAATCATGGCTGGATGTATAGCCGTTTCCTCCTACATATACCTCCCTCTGTCTCTAGATAGTTAAAGATAGCTAGAGGGACCAGACTGACTTATGTACATGCTATTTGTTGGTTTTTATTTGGGGTTTATCGGTTCATTCACTTTGCTGTCAAAAAACAAAAACAAAAACACTTAACGACCCAAAAATAGAGGAAACAATTTGCAGTGTTGGACCATTTTTCGGCGCAATAACAGGCACTGTTTGAATTAACATGACAGACTATGGACCTGATAACTATTTCTCCCAATCAGCACCCCAATGATCATCGTCTTTTAGCTTACTGCCAACACCATAATGCCCCAGAATTGCATAGAGATCTTAACTGGTGCATCATAGACCAGTTCCCCTACATATCTATATATATCTCTATATCTACATCTATATATCTGTATATATCTATATATAGATATATACATTCTCTTGGTGATACTTAAACCGTTCTAGCATCCATAAATATGCATTTTTCAGTCCATTAGATCACACTTGACTACCTGAATAGAAGCCTTGTGTATTCTTAACATTCTTGGAGGGTGTATTTTTCTTGTCAATGAACCTTTGTTTCTTGCATCCGCAGTATTGTGTAACAATACTTGTGTAAGTAACACAAAATAACAGCAATCAACAGTTAAAAATTGCAAAGCATTGGGATTACACTGCAGTTCGACAGAGGACATGGTGATGATGATATCAATATTTCCTCAACTGCTCCCGGCAGTTTATTATGGGTGCTGCATATCCGTGTCTCTTGGCTAACCTCGGCAGAAACATCAGTTTCCTTTCCGGAGAATCTGTTCGGTCCCTCCTCTGTATGGGGAAACTGTCACCACATCATGATGGGGAGTGTACCGCTCATGGAGGGAATGAAAGCATCGGATTGGTTTTGACTGATGATTGCCCACAATTACTGACAATTTACTCCGATCCAACCCACTTTACGTCTGCACTACCAATGTGCCAGCGGTATCATCAAATTAACAGAAATATGTTGGCTATCATGACCGGAAACATTTACTAAACAAAAAGTGCTTACTCGAGCCAGAAGTCTGTACAAAACCACAGCACAAAATGGACTTGTTCATCATTTTCATTTTGTGGCACTCAACAGCAATTGAGTTCCAAATCAATCATAAGTTGGTCATTAGACTATTGTTTTCGATCGATAAATTGAATATATACAATATTTTAGTTCTTTTTGTTTACAATTGTAGCTTTGGGAGGACATGGAACATCAAACAGAGTGTTGGCATAAGATATATGTGCACAGTCCAGTGGCGGGCCGTGCATTTTATACCTGGGCCTTCACTGCTGTCCTGCAGCTGAAACACTTCATTATGACGCCACAGCTACGGTTATTATTTGTTTCGTGTAAAAATGAAGCTCAACACCTATAAATACACTAAATGCAGAGTGCAGATACATGAATACGCCGAGAGCGTCTCCTCTCTTCTCTGACTGTAGCTGGCACTGCTGCGCGAGGCTGCTGTGAGACTGACCGCCTGTGAGTGCTTTGGGGCGGCTCACAGCAGCACCCGCTGCTCGTTCACGTCACCAACTGCAGAACGGTACGAGCTTTCACGTCAGAGTCAAAACACCGGAAAAGTCTCCAACAACACCAGAAAAAGTCGCTAGATTTGTCACAAGTAGCTTTCGACAAAAAAAGTCGCCACGAGGGTTTGGAAAGCGACAAAGTCGCCAAGTTGGCAACATTGGCACCGACTAAATATGTCCCCAGAGCAACATTGGACGTAACAATGGTTCCTATCACATATAAAACCAAACAAAAATCCATATTCATAAAAACAAGTACAAATAATAATATATGAACAAGCATATTAAAGCTACTGCAGATGTAAAAACAAAAGCAGGTAACTTACCAAAGCTGCTGTTCACGATTTAAAGACAAAGTCCATCCTCCTTTCTTTGTTAATAAAGAGTTTAATCTCACGGTTGTTCAGTACATCCGAGCGTTTTAGTTCCAGTAAGAAGTCCTTTTGCATTCATGGACGCCAGTGAAGACAGTCGAGCCTCCCTAGTTGCATTTCTTGAATATGTTTGAATGCGTTTGAGGGCTGAAGATGCCCGCTCGACAGAGGCAGCAGATTTTGGGATTGTCACCGCCCAACATGTCACGCTAGCCCACTGACCAATCATGTACTTGTAGGCCAGCTAGCAGGCTCTGGCACGTCAAAGAATACGCCCAACATGTCAAACTAAAGATCTGATTGGTTGAACACTATGACAATCAACAATATCGTCCCCATTCACTTAAACTGCAAAGGGATGCACTTGTGAGTCTGCAGGCCTCGGGCCTCTCTTCTTACCTAGAGACACAGAGGTGAGATCTGATTGGATAAAAGCTCTACTTAAAACAAGCTGCACTGGAAGCAGAGCAACTGAGGAAGACAGCAGCTGTGCAATGAGAAGATAATACATGTAGTGTATTTATGAAAGGTTGTTAAATTATAAAATAGCTGTAACTTTGTGATTCTGTGTAGGCCAGCAGTGAAGGCCTTGCTGGCCCAGACGGCCCGCCACTGGTGCACAAATACAACTCGAGGCCTTGTTAAAGCTACGATGAGGAACTTTCATTTTGTGTCAATTTTGGCGGCCCTTGTGGACAAAAGCGGTAGTGTTTCCAAGCACCAGATTCCCTTTAGAAAACCTCTATTTTTACTGCAGCAGGGTGTGACAGTCTGCCCCGCTCAGACTTGGTTCCGGTTCTCACAAGCCTCCCTTCCCTCCAGCAGCTTGAAGTCAGTGTTGGCTCCCAGCGGGGAGCAGCAAGGCAAAGCTCTACTCTTGACCGGAGGAGCCAATGCTGATAGCCAATCTTCTCGCCAATCTTCTCGCTGATGGTTTTGTTTACTGATCATATAGAGGCATCCGTAGTACACTGAGACTGCTTTACAACCAGTTACATGTTCCTCACAGTAACTTGAAGTCGGGGCTGGGTAAACTGAAATACAGCAGATTGTATCAGCCACACATAAAGAAACACATTTCAGATGACAGGGGTCAATGGCACTGGTATGGTATTATGATACATACTTACATAGAAATCAAAGTCAAATAATCGCCTTCATCTTTTTAAAAGATTTTCCCTCACCCTTCTCCACAGGGAGGTCATAGGTCAGGGTGAGTTACAGAGACAGCCCCGAAGCAGCTTGCGATCCATCTCACTCATGGAAGAGACAGGACGAGGAATGTTTTAGTGTAAAATCATCATGATCACTGATATCATCACAGTCATCATCGTGATCATCGACATCATCACACCCATCAGTGCACAATGCATTCTGCAGGATGAGTCATTCAGCTTTGTATTAAGCTATCCAGATGTCTCAGGTTGCAGAAATATTGAGCAAATTCTTTGCTCTTTGATGAATATTGGATCTGGTTGAGTCAGTGAGAGATGATGGAATATGACATGTTGTTTTTGACTCTATAATCATTGTATAATTGATCATTATTGTACTCCCTTTGATTTGAATGGACTGGACCATGTCAATAGCCCCTTTGTGGCAGATATTTTGACTTGTCTGTGCGGGAAAAGCATGGCTCCATTTCATTGGCTTCGTGTTCCAGTACGTCACAATGTCAGGGACGTGGCTCTTTCACTCCTAAATGGAATGAGGCCAGGAAATTGCAGCATCGCTGTATCTGGAGGGACGGTGATGTAGCCTCTCAAAGCCCCCAAAGCAGCTTCTTGGAGGTTTGAGTGTCTTTTCTCCTTCGTCCTAAAAAAGAAAATGTCCACACAAGGCACTGTTTTCTAAAAACAATCTCCATCCAGATGAAAACGCACAAACACGGTCGTGCTCACATTCGAGGGCATAAAACAGACATACATCGAGGGAGAACAGACAACAACAAAACCGGGAGGGAACGAGTGAGAGATGTGCGTTGACCACATTTATGGACCCATAATCTCGTAAACTTTTATATCAGTTATATAAGTATATAAGTAAGTGTTAATTTTAAAGTAAATTTGATGTGTGTGAGAGAGAGCGAGAGATTAACTAAGTCTGAAAAATAAAACTTCCACGAAATGTGTGTTCGAGTTTATAGAGGAAGATTTTAGAGAAGGTCTGATTTATCAAGCGCGACCTTTCATTATTAAAGACTACTTCATTACTCTGTCGTATTTGTTTAACAAAGCAACCAATCTACTTCCTGTTTACACCGGCACCCAGCCGCATGCCCAGTGCACGTGAATAGTCACGTTGTAGGGGACGACCGAATTCACGGGGCCCCTTTAAGGAAAGGGGCGTAACCCTGGTGACAGAGGGGGTTAAAGGGTGACAGGAAGTGAATGTGTTTTATGTTTTGTATGGATGGAAATAAATGGCCACAAGGTGCAGCCAAAGGGAATACTCGACTCCATGTTTATTTCCACACACCTACAACGTGATATTAGTTTTCAGGCGTGTTAGTCTGGACGGAGATCATTTTGAAAACGATGCTGAAACTGCGTGTGGACGGAGATCGTATTTGTTTTAAAACGGCAGACGGCAGCTCGACTCTGTTCCGTCTTGCGCTACCATAGGGTGTGGGTGGGTGGGGGGGGGGGGTTCTCAGGGGATTCCGTGTTCACATCACTCTGCTACCGCACGACATATGCGCCTTCTTGGACACATAAATAAAAAGTGCTTGTCTTTATTTTTTTTGTCTGCTGATGTTTTTATGAGTGATGTTTTTTTCTTTCTTCCTCTTTGGTGCGATCTTCCTTTTTATTCTTTGTCTGTCTGTCTGTCTGCGGTTTGCCGTCCTTCCCATCCACTTCAAATTCAACCTCATGATGATTTCCCCCCATCTTCTTTATCGGTGGTTGCCTCCGACTGAGGCGGCAGGCCTCTGGATGTTTGGTAATGGCCACTTAGAGTAATCAATGGGCCTCTTAGAAGTTGCGAGATCAAAGAGGAGTTTGACGGCTAATGTGTGGCTGTCCTGTGACGTGAACGGCATGGCGATGCCTCTGCGAGCGCTTTGAAGGCTCAAGGATGGATGCACGCACCCGGGGGTGGGGGCTCGGATTCACCCCACGCTGAAGGCTCACCTCAGCAGTGGAGCTGGCACAATGGCGAAGTGGCAGTCGCTCTTCCGCTCACGCTCGACACACAAAAAAAACCAGCACGAAGACACGCGCTCTCACTCTCCCTCGCCCTGTTTTATATATCTGTCACATTTGGCGCACCTCCTCTGCAGCCCCCCCGTGCCAGCTCCCATTCCACGCTCTCCCTCGGAGACGTGTTCGGGTAAACATTTCACGCTTGCTTATGCTAAAGGAAAGTGGCAGCGGCAGGTATGGTGACAGGCAGAGAACTGTCTGTGCCCAGGGCTGCCGTTGACAAACCGAGTCCCTCTCCGTCTTCTCTCCGCGCTACTTTTATCCTCTAAATAATGGATGCGTGCGATCGAGAGGAGAGCATTCGATGATGCATTCGTTCTAATTCATCAAAACAGCTGAGAGAGGACACCCCCAGTGAGGGGTGAAAAAAACAAAGCGATTGTCATGTAAATGATTTGTGCTCAAATGAAAATGAGCTTAGCGGGAGCGGCGCGCTACGACACATGCAGCTGTTGCGTCTTTTTTGACTCATCGCAGCGAGCTATTAGCCCCGCACGTCCCGATTCGCTCGGCGGAAAAGCGAGCAAAGCATGTCCTTTGAAGCGAGAGGGGGGGATGGGGGGGGGCGAATAAAAAAGGAAAACATTGACAGAAGAGGGGGGGATCATTTCCCATAACCACCAGCTCTCTTTGAACATACTACGTGGTGGTCCGCTGGGCCCCCTCCGAGGAGATAGGGGTGGATAGGCCTCTGCTTCGCACATGCCCACACACACACACACACACACACACACACACACACCCACACACACACACACACACACACACACACACACACACACAGTGCAGAAGGTGGGCTATGGACAGGAAGTGATCTTAGAGTCTGCAACACTCTCCCCCCTCTCTCCGGGGGGCTGTTAACTTCCAGCAAAGCTCTTTGGTGTGGTTGAGATGGTACATTTTTGCTGTGTGTGATGGGAAGGTTAAGGCATCAACTGCAATGAGTGACACTTTCTCTTTTTCTTTCTTTCTTTCTTTCTTGCTCTTTCTTTTTTTCTTTCTCACACACAGCGTCGGGTTAATGGTGTCTCTCAGCGTAACTCTACCACGTGCACCCTCTAACCTAAAACACATGATGTGTGTTCAGAGAGCAGGAGCCAGCAGTTGATCCTGGCTTCAGTTACAGTAATGTCAAATAACAGTGGCATAATCACCACCCGACGTGCCTGTTCCTCTTGTTTGAGTTGAAAAGGAAAGCGGAGACGGAAACTGGTTGTCTGTTCTACAGTAATACCGTGGACCGCAGAACGCATCTTGAACCATGTGGGAGGGGGGAAAGCCGATGCAAAAGTGTCTTAAAACTTGTATTCTCTCTACTGACCAGCAGGGGGCGATAAGTCTGATTGTTTAGAAGTCTATGAGAAAATTACTCTCCTTCTCACTTGATGTATTACCTCAGTAAACATTGTAAACATGAGTTTATGGTCTCAATCTCTAGTTTCAAGTCTTCTTCAATGCAGCATGATCTTCATTTCGTAAACTATGGTCCATTTAGAGTCAAATAGAGCATAAAGCGGAGTATGATTTAGGGCGTGGCTACTCTCCGTCACTCCTCCGCATTCCAAATATGGTAACTTCCGTACATTGGTTGCGAAAGTAATAGCATCGCGATGGTCATAGTCCAAGATGGCGACAGTGAAATCACCAAATTCAAGGCTTTAAAACGTCAATGTCTGTCAAATCACCGTAGAAACTGTTTGTTGGCTTTGAGCACTCTCTCCTCTCTCTCTCTCTCTCTCTCTCTATCTCTCTCTCTCTCTCTCTCTCTCTTTTACAACCATGAAAAGAGAGCAGGCTAATAAACCGAACTTATGAACAGCGTTCTGTCTATAGATCTCTTCCACACCGTTTCAGCACAACGGACAGCGCCGCACCAACACGCGCAACCTCTACGCACAACAAGAAGTGCTGTTCATGCTCGTGAAACTAAAGAATGCACGTGATGTTAAATTGCAAAGCAGCAGTCAGTGGGAGTGACGAATATCGATTGGCTCGTTTAAAGTGCAAGTTTTGAGACAACACATATATATTCATTATATATATATATATATATATATATTTATATATATATATAAATATATAAATATATAAATATATAAATATATAAATATATAAATATATATATATATATATATCACATCAGACTCTAAAAGTTACGGGAGCCAAGTAATATAATCCAACCTCCACTGTATCCCGTTCATAAAGTGATTGATGGGTCCTGCTAGAAGACATTTTAAAACAATATATCCCTGACTGTGTCATGAATAAAGGTATGTATAGATGCAGATTCCGTCACCTGTGTTCACCTGTATCATTCAGAGGGGACAAAAGCTTTGGAGGCAATGTGCACCTCATGCAAGCAGGCAATGTCTGCTCATCTCTTGCTCATATTGCAAATACTTTATCAGCCGGCTTTGCTGAAGTTCAAAACACAGATTGTAAAAGGGAAAAAAAAAACTATATTTGCACGTAGACGTATGCTGTACTTTCATCTCGTAATCGTGCAGGAATGAATGAAACAAGCAGCTACATAACTTACAAAAGAGACTTTGCTTTAAGAGGAAACGAGAAGCGCCGGTGCAATGGAAATGACTTAATGTTTGTGGTTTCTGCTCCTCAACTGTCTGAGGCTTAAATTGTGTCGGCGATAGAGAAAAACAAATCCAACCCCTTTTCTCATGTGCTTTCGGTTTTGGCCACGGAATCGCATGAAGACAACCTTTTCTAGTCACCGTAACGAGATGAAACTTTATGGGAAACAGAGAGACTTAGTTTCTTTATTTAACAATGGCTCTTAGCTCGGCCTGCTTATGTATACAGGTACTACCGGGACGCACGCCAAGAAATATTCACACTCATGTTAATCCATTGTTACGCTTCTTATCAGAAATACTGGTTTGTTAAAAATATAAAATAAAAAAGCCTATATGCCGCATCCGAGCCAAGGTTAAACCCGCAGAACAGGGCTGTATAAGAGCTCAATCTCAAATATGCGTTGAAATAAAAGAGGAGAGTTTAGTGAAGGGACACTTCTTGGTGTCCCGTTTTTTTTCTCTCCGCCGTTCTTAATCAGGGACTCTTTAAGTCCTTGGTTTGATCCAACGTCCCCCCCCCCCTATCCTCTCTTTGGTAAGCTCCTCTGTGTAAAAAATCTCTGCGCCAGTAACACCACAAAGGCTTACTTATCTGGGCATTACCTATTAAAGGTTTAAACCCCCGCATCTCTGATAAACACTGCCTATAAGGCTTTTATCTCCCTCGCGGCCTTATCGCACTCTTGAAGGTCCTTCTCCCAAGGCGCAGTAATTTGCTTAATTAAAGTGTCATTTCGGGAGGGAAATATGGCCAGGGCTATGGCACGTGATGCAAAGAAGTTTACCAGCATTCATGCACTCGCCTCCGTCTGCCTTTATTCTTTCTTCTTTTGACTCTCTTCCTCCCGGTCTTTGTCCAGGGCTTAGATTCAGATTAACTCACTGGTGTTTTCGCTCCTTTCCTTATTATTTTTTTTACTGCGATTTTCTTTTTTCCTCAGATATTTCCAGACAGCAGCCATGGCAGGCAGCAATGGAACCGGAAAGAGACAACAGAATCAAATCTAGTTTGCCCCCCCCCTCCTTTAGCTGCTATCTAAATGGAGCCCTGAGAGGATTGGCTTTCTGGCCTCGCAGCTTGTGTTGTCAGCACTTTGGGCGATTTGTGTGTGATTTCATGAGGAAGTAAAATAGCAGCCGGATGAAGAGGAAGAAGAGCGTATATGCAAAGTGCTACTTGGTCGCTGGTGCAAGTGTACACGCTCTTAACACTCACATGCTGCCTTTTTCAAGAGCACGTAAAGCGTTCCATCGCCGTGCACATCGTGCCCACTAGATAAGTGCATGCAAAAAAGTTCACGAGCACATGTTCACAAGAACTTAAATTGATAAAAAGATAGAAAACAACATTATTATTGATTCATAATGAAGCTATAATGGAGCATTTTTGTCCGATTAATACGGATGAAAGGAACACGAAAGGAGGGGTAAAGAAATACATATGCAACAGATGATCAAAACTAGCTGCTCTTTCACTGATTCTTTTGCACCACAATCCCACTTTGTTGCAATCCATAGACTTTGATGCAGGTTTGATTCAAAAGCTTCTCTTTTTTGAGTTAAATATTTGTACTTTTAGTCACAAATAACCACAGTTAACTGCAAACACACTTTCTGCTTTAGCCTCAAGGCTGTTTTTCTCTTAAAGGGACAGTGCTCTCCTCCTAATGGGTACGTTTCTTCACAGCCAGTAGACCTTCAGGTTGGTAGTGTTTTAACCTCGTACTAATAACAATCATTTTTGAAGTGGCGTAAACCCACTGGAGATCAAAATGGCCTCAGTCTTCAGAGCCATAACCAGCACCGTAGTCTCATTTCTGTCTAGACAGAGAGACTCATCTAATACTCCTTCTGGCACATACTGGGGTCAGGAATGCCTCTGCCTCCTGGGTGGGGGGTCACATTGGGGAACATGTAAACCAAACAGGGGGGTAAAATCAACCTCAGCTGTATTGGCACATCCTCCAGTGAACACACAGGGCCTGAGAGTAAAAGATTTATGAGCTGCACGCAGACACCGCGGCAAGCTTCTTTCAAAAGGAGAAACAGAACAGAAGAAACAAAAGAAAGAAGAAGGGAGATACAGAAAGATCAAATGGCAGCGCATGATAAGGCATGAAAAAGGACTCGCCGTGGTCGTAAATGAATGGAGAGTGGAAGCTTGTCATTACCCACACACGGGCCCCGGGACAGAAAGGTGTGGCACCCGGATGGTGGGGGAGAGATAGCCGGGGCCAAGTTTGAGTTATTGATGACTTAGATATAAACCGCTGGCGCTCATCTAGGGAGGGATGGAAGAGAGATTGCCCAACAACACGAACACAGCATCCAGGTCAAGAGCACTCCCTCAACTTCCTTGTAAAAGTTTAAGGAGGGAAACATTTGGAAGAAACGGTGGCACAAAGGAGACTCAGGGCAATGTGTGTTAAGACTTGAATGGGTGTTTTTTTCAAACTTCCCTGCATCCACCATCCTGACTTTTTAGCAACCCAGCACTTCTATAAAGACTATACACATATTGAAGATATTTAATAACATATTATTAACAATGATAAATAAAAAATATATGTAGTTTACCATTTTCCAATCCCTTATAGACATAAATAGACAAATTTCCCTTTTTAAAATGCATAAATATTTTTACACAAAGCTCATTATATCTATGTTTATGTTGCACAATCTCACACATGAGCTACTGTAACGTCTCATAAACTGTCATCTACCAACTACCAACCCAGATACGTCGGCAAAATAATCACCAAACCAATTTACTTGTGGTCAGTGCAACGTGACTCCACTGTTTTTTGGACGTGGATGGACAGATGCCGCATCTCAAACGTTTTGTGGGAGTTGGTAAGCGGTGAAACGCTAAGAAGTGGTTATGTTTCTGAAAAACATCAAAAGACTTCAAGAGCATCCATCAGCTTTTGTAAGTAAAAGCATCTCATGGTTTTCCAGGGAAGTGCGACAATTCTGGCTTCCCAAGTCGGGAATATTATTTATTCTTAGTGACTGTACATTTTTTTATATAATTATAAAGTAATTTTCTGACCTATAGTAAGATTCTAAGAAATGTAGAAATATAAATGTAGTCTGTTTTAACCCAAATGGTCACACTAAGAAGACTTAAGTCATTGCTTCATATAATGTTGAATGATGGTGAATAGTACTTTGGTGTGGTGCTTCAATGTATGTTTTGAGCAAAATATTACTTGGTGGTGAATAAAATGTAGGGGGTGTGGGGGGGGGGGGGGGGGAGGAGGGGCGAGTGTTTCTGTGCTCATGTCCCACCCTGAGAACCACCCGTGTGATGCCGTCTGAGCTATAGCGTCGTCATACCAGCGCTCCAGCTTTGAACGATCTGATTCATAAATGGCACAAAAACAGATTCCTCATCAAACACAAATGAATGCAAATATCTGGCTCCCTCTGCTCCTCTTGACTCCTCGCTAATACAGTATGTTTATTTTTTATTTTTCTCGGCGAGTCAGATTGCGGCCAAACCCAGATGAGAGAAATGGCGAGATAAAAAAAAACAGAAGAAGAGACTTCCTCTGTCAGCATTAAAGGACACATGCAGCCCTCTCTTTCCTCCTCGCTGCTCTTTCTTTCTTCCTTTCCTTCCTGTGTCCTCTTTTCCCCTCCTCCAGCAGCTGGCAGTACAGCTGCAGGTGTTGTTGTCCTGCTGCCTTTTGAGGATTTGTGCCTGCAACCTGTCTGATGATGGAAACATGTTTATGTAGTACAGTGCATTGTGTCCTCCCAGCATTCTGTTCTTGTCAGAGTGGGAACAGCTCTGAAACATAATTTGAATCACTGGGCACTACAATATGCCTGTAATTCTTCTTTTCTTATGTTGGCTTTGAGACCAGGTGTCTAAAACAGTAATGGCAGAATAAACGGGTGGTAAAGTAACAGGTTGGACATAAAACAGTGCAAGTGCCAATATCCTATAGGGGCTTTCATTCTTTAGCATTTGCAAGCAAGCCAGTTAATATTAAACAGTAAAAACCCAAACTAGAAGGGGACGAATGGAAGGCAAAGTTGTGCAAGGGAAAAAATACTGAAATAATTAGGCAGATCTGTGTAAGTGTGTATAAGAGCTAAATGTAAAATCTGTCTCCCTGTGATTGGCTATCTCTGAGACATGTTTTTAAAGCCTTGACGCGTTATTAATAAAACAAACTCTAATAGAAATATCATTGGGCTTATTTTTCAATCAGGCTCAGCATCGTTGCAATCCGCAAAGCGTAACATTAATTAAAGATTGATGGCCGGGCCGTTCATCTGAACCGCATGTTGATCCGGTAATTAAAATGACAAAAAAAAAAAGATTTATTTATAGAAATTTACCCAACTTGTTTAATTTCCCTGTCAATGGGGCCTGGTTTTCTGTCTTTTCACGAAGGGAAGGAAGTGCATGTGTTGTTTTTTTCATCTTCCTCTTCCCCTGCTCCCATTGATGGACGTCGTCAGAATGAGCAAAGGGTTTGTGCTCATAGGTAGTGAGGCAAAATGGAGGCTCAGAGATGAAAAGGGCCGACGAGGCTTCTCGCCCTGCTCAATCAAACCTTCCAAAGGGACAAAACAAGGATAAAAGTGAAAGTTTCAATGACCTTAGTTCAGCAGTAATTCACAAAGAGAAGCAAATACAAATGAAATAGCTTTGCATTTTTATTTTGGTAAAGTAATTATGTAGTCTCTTGGAGTTTGACAAGGATCCTAATGAGTTCTCCCAGGACCTCTCTTTTATTTGTTTGTTTGTTATTTTTAAGCTTGATTAAGTCCCGTTGTATTTAGCGAGCACAATCAAATCAATGGGGAGGAAGATTAACTGTGTATGTTTCTCCAACGTCTTTAAGGAGGTGTAAGCATACTACCGGTACTGCCTTTTTCTTTGTGCTGCACACCGCTAACCCTTCTGTTCTGTTTGCCTGTTCCATTACATACGGCGAATGACATTATTTAATTATTCTCATTTATTTATGCTGAAGTTGGGGTTTTTGAGTAAAAACACCATTAAATTGAAAAGAGCATCCACATGCTATCCATGAGATAGCAGCTGTATGTGACGATACATGCAATACATGGAACCAGGGGAGGTGGAGAGTGATGAAGAAAAAAACATCCTCCGTGTAGTAGAGTTTCCAAAACTCTAAAACACAATATCAAAACCAAACCACGATCTCGCCTGGAAATCTACTGCACGGTGAAATGTCAGCACCTGGTTTCCTAAAAGTTGCTTTCCCACACAACAAAGCTGTATTGTCAATTATGCTTCCAAGGCAACCAACATATTTTCTCCCATGTTACATTTGTTTTATCACAAATACATTTCTAACCAGAGTCCCTGAAAATCCGCAGACTGACGAGGTCGGGGGTGGAAAGTCTTTCACCCTGGAGACCTCTGTTAGTGTCCCATGTCAAGAGTCAACTTTGACCTGTTTCAATTTACGTCCATAAACGTACATATTTCAAGCCATGCCATGATGTTTTACTAAACCTAACCAAGTAGTGTTGTGTCCTAAACATCAGCAAGTAATCATGTTCCATTTTTTGTTTTGTTTAGTTAAAATGAACAATGTTAGCCACGTGTTTAAAACTGCAACCTTAATCTGGGAGAAACTTTAGTTGAATGGGAAGATTTTTCCGTCTCTGATTACTTTTTTACAGCACAAGAAGACACACTTTGTTGTCTAGGCAATTGAAAACTGTCGGATACCTTATAAATATTGAATTGAAACTATGTTTATGTACCTAGCATAGCATAAAACAATCTAAAGCATCACATATGCAGAGAGGCAAACATCTGGTTTCACCAGCTTGTTTTTGGAAAGACTGGATGTTTTATCTTTCGAAATGGCGGGGGCGGAAAGTCGACCGCAAACTAAGTATAGTATACGAACCATAGAATGAAAGGCAGAAACATCTCGACAAAGTGGATCAATGAAACACACACGGACAATTTGTAAAACTCTGGCTGGCTTTAAACACTGTCCCACACCACCCATATCTGACCCACATAGTTCTACATGGCAATGTATTTCCACAGGAAGTACGAGATACAGGATTTGGCACCATCTTAGGAAGCAAACGTAAGTGGATGGAGGGGAAAGAGATGTATTAAATGATTATAATGACTGATGATATTACCTGCTTCTACAAAAAAAATGACTTCAACAGTGCAATGGTCAAATGGCGACCAAGGATGACAGAATGATTAAAAGAGAAAGAATTGAGTAATTCCCGCACATTTATCAGTCTACACATCACAGCTTCACACTCAGTTAATATATATTGTAAATCTCACTGATCCCAAGGATTCTTTTTTTATTATTTCTTTCTATTTTTATCCTATTAAGTCACTGGCTTTGGAGTGCAAGTTCATTTCAGATCCAAGATGGCAACAAAAAGGGGGAAAGGCTGCAAGGAGAAAAAAAAAGGATCTTTCTTTCATATATATGAATATATATAAGATGTGGACAATGCAACAACGGTCCGTGTACTGACCACGGTCCAGGTAAATGGAATCGTGCCTGCACCATCTATTCCCACTGACATGATAAATAGTTAATGCGTCTTATGATGAATGGTCTTTATAACGCGTGGCGGAGATAAGATTGTAGTATTCATATTTTTCGATCATGTTAATGTGTGGAGATAAAGCTTTGTATCCGGAGTGCCGCTTTGGGGGCAGTGGGCCGGCCCATTGCGCTCCGTTGGTGGATGAAAAGATGAAGGTGTGCAGGGATGGAGGTCTCAGGAAGTGCAATTGATGCTGGTGTAGTGGGCCTTTGCTGAGACTGCAGATAGTTTCTACTTCTACTGGTCCTATTGGTGCACCTTCCTATCTTAACCACGATCATAACAATGGTTATTCTTGATGAAACATGGATGTGACACATTGAAATAACAGCTGTAGTGTACTTGAAGAAGCTGAATACAGAATTGAGAGTACATTATGGTTAAAGGATTGCCAACATGGCGACGGCTGAGCCGGCCACTAGAAGCTAACAGTACAAACATTTCTAACTGCAAATAATGGCAACAGTGCTGATAGAATTGTAATTTAAAATATCCAAACGTGAACTAAAGTCAACAGAATGTGAAGAGGTTACAGAATATCTATGCATTGTGCATCTACTGAAATGCTAACCAGCTCGACCCAGCCCATCTTGTAACACCACTTCTTCCTCGAGAGGCGGTAGTGAGTCACTGTAGCCTGGACAAAGTAGAGCTGCCGCCAAGGGCTTGTCAATCACGTTGAAGGTACAGATCCTGTGTGCGTTTTCCGTTCTGCATTTGTTTATTGAATTAAATCCAAAGTGGCAGAAAGGAGAAAATGACTCGTATTTTCTCTATGACAAGGAGGACTGAATGCAAATCCTGTCGTCTTTCTGGTTTCTGCCACATCAGATTGAATCCAATAAACACACGTAATTCTAAAATAGCAATGTTATTGTGACCGGCTCTCAGAGTTTCAGCAGTTTGGACGAAATTGGCATATTCTTGCCCTGCTGTTAGTTAGTAGTTGTCTTTTTGTTTATACCTGATACAACTTACACCTTTAAAAGTAACTGTAGTATCACTTAAGTACAATATTCAAGGAGTCTTTCCGTCCCTGCTTACTGCTATTATTTACAAGTTATGCTGCTATTAGCGAATATGTCTTCGCTTGCCGTCTCATTTCTCATCTCTTCCTCTTTTGGATCTTATTTCCTTTTTCACAAACAAAAACCGAAGAATCTAGATTGAGAAGGAGACGGAGCCGAGCAGGGAATTACATCATCTCGGTCTGCTGCCGTGGGTTACGACTGCTGCGCTGTTCATTCCCTTTTTACGGGTCCCGGGTAGAGACACTGGCAGATGTGTGCAGTAAAAAAATATATATCTCCATAGCTAACATGTGCACATATGCACACCACTGTGCACAGGCACTCACTCAAACACACTCTCTCTCTCTCTCTCTCTCTCTCTCTCACTGCACCACACTCTGCTGGACAATAGGCACAGATGTGTGCATGTCGCACCTGAGTCCAATAACGCTGCCTCGTTCAGTGCCGCCATACGGCCTGTTAGGCCCGGTCCTGCTTGGCCCCTCTGTTTTTCCCTCTCTGTCTCTCTTTCTTTCTCTGCCTCTCTCATGCCTCTATGGCACTTTGAAGCTCATTCAGTCATCCTGCCCTCCTTACATGCACCCAGGGCCCAATTAGCCCTCCATACACCCTGCAGTCAGCACACAATGCATAACCCCGCACCAGTAATGTGGTCAACATCGTGATGCTCTCTTATATATTAGCCTATGGGCGGGAGGGGAGGGTTTCAATGAAGGACTTAGTATTGATTAAAGTGATAGGATGAATAAAATACTGTGACATTTGTTTTTTTCCCTCTCTGGTCAGTTTTAACATAAAATGTTGTTCAGTATTCACAAAATAGACAAATCTCTGCATGCTTTATGAGCATAAAGCTTTCTCTTTGGACAATCTTGCAAGTGAGCGTGACTTTCATGGTGCTCTTGTCCGGGACAAATGAAGAGATATGACTGTAGCCGGGCCCTTAGAGATTGCAACTGGGTGAATTAAATGCCTTAATTGCCATTGTTGCCTAGGAACCTTTACATTTCTAAATTATTGTGTACCATCATCATCAGTCAATATTATGACACAATGAATAATTTAATTCAGTATTCTGTGTTTTCCTCTAAAAATCAATGACGCCTGCCACAACGTTTGAGCAATTTTTAGCTTTTATTTGTCCTCTAAAACTGTCTTTTGCTAAATGATACTGACCCTTTGAATCTTTTAACAGGGCAATCAATAAAGCATGTTTATGCGCAGCTTGCGAAACCATCAGTTTGGGACTTTTGAAAAAAATATGCCAGCGGCTGCAGCTTGCTAAGTGCAGAGCGCTAGCACTAAATCTTGGGAGTTAAAGTTTTACTGGGGCGTTATGGGTAAAAATGCCTTGTCAGCCATCTGCCACCTCCTCTCCTGGCTGCCATATTTCCAGGTCTGCTCAGGTCCTGGGAGAGAACACTGCATCGCCACCCAGGGACGACCGCCACCATTACAGCCCTGCACCGAGAGCCGTGGAGGAGTGAGTAAAAGAGGGAGGGAAAGAGAGTAAAACTGACACGGATGAAGACTCATGAAAGACAGAAGGCTGTGTGATGATGATGGGGTTCAAACAATATGATACAGACTGCATGTTGAACACAATTCAAATGAGGCAACATTCCACCCTTATAACATCAGTCTGTGAAGTTTTCCAGAATATGTTTGTGTTTAAATGCGCTATAATCCATATTTTCACATTAATATGACTTGTAATGTGAAATGAGTCACTTCCAGTGACTAACGCACAGGTTCACCTGACTGCCCTGTTCCCCTCAGCTCTGTGGAGCCCAATAGCAACATTCAGTCTCAACGCTCTCATCACTGTCGTTTACAGACATACAAGGCAGCAGATTTCAGCAGGAAGCCCTGATAAACCTAATGTACACCACCTTCCCACTAAAGGCATGCAGAAGTTAGCAACTAGCTGGTGAGCATAGTGGAGCATTTAGCGGCTACAAAGGTTTTTCTTTTTTCAGGAGTTGGTGGAGACCAAAAAGGAGCTGAAAGGAGTCTGAATATCGGACCAGGTCACCTGAAGCAGGACTGTAAATAACTGCTATCTGCTGGATGTGTAAAGAGGTAACTCTTTGCTGGAACGTTCGCCATAAGAACTTTATAATACTGCATGTCAACATTGGGTTAACACCCACCAAATACATGTTGGGTGGAGAATGGGCACTTCCGGGTGCTCCAGATTGACACCTCTGACCTCACAATCAATTAATTGCCTCGGAAAGACAAAAATGTCTTGGCAAACACATCTCTATTATGATTTCTTTTTAGTGTGTGTGTGTGTGGGGGGGGGGGGATAGTTAGTAGCATTCTAAAATGAAATATGTTCTTATTCTACATAAAATAAGATAAAACAACTATAAATGACTTCGTTGGTAGTTGTATCATACATATTGATGATTGCTGGGTATTCTGTTCATTGATGTTGTCCAGTGTCAAGTCATTATTGATCATGTGACAAGTTGAGACAATACAATATGCGGTAGCTAGTTGAGGGACAACATCTGTCAAGACGAGCAAACTGAGCATCTGCAAACCAGCGAGCAGTCACGCCTTTAAAACAAAGAGAAAGAGCAGCAGTAAGAAAATCCAGTATCCTCAGTGGTGTGTCAGCAAGCATGCAGCAGGTAACATTAGGATAGCAAGCTACATGTAATCAGTCAGGCTGTTCTTTTAGGATTCGATTGCAAGAACAAGTTATGCATTATGCTTCATAACTATCATTTTATTAACTGTGTAAGATTGTGGTTATTGTTAAAGGAATAGTTCTATATGTATGGATATAGATTGATAGCACTCTCATGTCTGTATGCCATGAAGATACTGCCAGTGGCGCGGTTAGCTTAGCTGAGCATAAAGACTGGAAAACAAGAGGAAAGCCTGGCTTGTCGCATGATAACAAATCTGTACTATTTAAATGCGCTAAGGCCCATTTGAAGCTATAGGCCAGGAGCCCTTGTTTTACAAGGTCAAAAGAAACCGGTGTTGACTAATGGTGAAGCTGGGGTTTGAACTGTGGTTTCCTAAGTCACACGCTCTTGCCCTGAGACCTAAATTTAGTGGTATAACAATGTCAAACTACGTCCGCCACACCACTTACAAATGACAGCAATCACTCTCATGACCGCAGCGTAAACATGAGTCATTTCAAGTATTAGAATAAACAACCTTGTGCTGTCACTTTGCTCGTGAGAAGAGCCTTTCTATTTTTCTATTATATCATTCTAGCTTGCTTTACTGACAGCTTCTATGCAAATCCGTCTTCATTAACCCATATTGGTTGACCTTACCAGATATGACATGTTCATTTACATGCACATGTGTTTCAGCTCTTATGTTTAGATTGTCAGAAACTGAGAGGACGACACATGAGAGACACAGCACGGGGAGGCTGAGCATAGACAGCGAGGCATCCAGCGAGCTGTGAGCCCCGGCAGGCCCGTCTCGTCTCTCTCCCCAGGTCCCATAATGAACGGTGGCGCTGACCCTGTCAGCCTGACGAGACTGGCAGCTTAATGCGTTTGAGAAACAGGGGGAGGGTGAAGGTATAAAAATGAATAAGAGGACCTACATCAGGGCCCCGCGTTCCATGAGGCCTCGCTAAATGCTAATCATGGCTGATTAATCAGGCCGTAATTCCACTGAACCAAAAAGGTTTCGCGAGTCAATTGTGCAAAATTAGCCCCCTCCTCACGTATGCCGTCACATTTAGTGATGGCAGGGCAGCGCATTAAAGCCCCGGATTCAAGGCGATAGATCACAGCTGACTATCGGTGCACGTACAGGACATTTGAGCAGATGCAGCTCGGCATCGCGTTCTCCCGCAGTGATCCACTTATTCAGTTGTTTCATCGAGAAAACTTAGATGAGAGCGTGTCCACGGGCTTTCTGTTTTTTTGTTGCAGAGTGCTTTGAAGCTGAAGAAAGCGTTTTACCTGCAAAGCGCTGATCAAAACACTGCTTAATACACTGACTTCTCCTTCTCATATAGCAGCAACAGTGGAATTGATTCTCTGATGTGTCAAGTGCTGGATTTGCAGTTTAAACTCAGTCATATCATAATTGCTTCCACACTGCAAAAAATGTCGATATGACTTCTTTTCTAATTCTCAATCTCAACGTCTTATTTTAGAGGCAGAACCTTTTTTTCGTGAGATTGTATAACTTCTCTGGGTCACCAGATAGCAAAAAAAAAATATGAATTATTGACCGAAAAATTGTGCACTGCATGTTAATAAGGGTATATCTTGAAGTGCGCCAAAAATATAAAATGAAAGAAAAAAATAATTGAAAGTTTTAAATATGTTTCATGATTTAACACAGAAACTATAAAATAAAGTATGGACCTGTGCGCGGTTGTGGAACAACTAAGGCCTCTGGGCCACTGACTGATCCTTCCAACACCTTTTCTGTGTGTTTATGTTGTGTGTGTGTGTGTGTGTGTGTTAATATGTCTGTTTACCCATCCAGGAATTATCTCAATGAAGTAAAACCCACCTAGTACATCGGCAACTACACATCCCACCCACACAACACATGCCTCTCCACCCCTTGATATGTCACAATCCCCATCGCAAACCCCCCCTCCACACATACACACACACTACCTCAACCAAGCCCAGCATAGCATGGTGGAGAATTAAAGACCTAAGCACTCATAAATCAGCAGGCCCGCTGATCTTTCCTCTTCCTGGAGACAGACATGGGCGGGGGTGGCGTACGGTAGGGTTCAAGTTGGTGTACAGAGGAGAGGGAGGGAGAAGAGGCGCAAAAGGGAGGTGGTTTTAAATCTCCTACGGGTGATAGGGCGTGCGGCGAGGTGAGGAATTGGGAAAACACCTCCACACGTGGTGTTTATACATGCCATGATGAGTGGAGGGGAGCAGGAAACAGTGGCTGCGTCGAAATTTTATACTGCTGATACTGTAGTTCAGCTCAACTGAATACACCCTTTCTAATGCACGTAGCATGTGGTTACTGGAAGTATGCCCTGCTGTAATTTCAGCCGTACTGCCACTATTACTTGGCATGACTGGGACTTTACTGTTGTGACACTCAACGTAGTTCAGATTTGATTCCCTCAAGAAATAAACTGACCTGAAACTCAAAAGCAAAATCAATGAAGTCTTATGTTTTGACCTGGTAAGAGACTGATTGGTCATAGTATTTAATATCACAGTAGTAGTAGTAGTAGTAGTAGTAGTAGTAATAGTAATAGTAATGGCAGTAGAAGATGTAGCAGTAGTAGTAGTACTAGTAGCAGTCATACTAATAGCTGTAGTAGTGTTACTACTTTTAGTAGCATGAATAGCAGTAGTAGTAGCAGTTGTCATATAAGTAATAGTAGTAGTGGTAGTAGTAATAGTAGCAACAGCAAAAGTTATAGAAGTAGTAGTAGCAGTAGTAGTAATACTATATTAGCAGCAGCAGTAGTAGTAAGAGCATTCATTTTTTTTAACAAAAAAGCCTAATTTTGAGCTTGTTTAAATATAGTTAATCCATGGGGCTTTTATTTTGAAAGGGTGGGGCTGGGTGGGGGAGGGAGGGGGAGAGGAGACATAATCATAATGTTTGACACACATAAACAGAGGTTATTAAATTACAGGCTTCATCACAAGCAGTTCAGTTAGAATTGGAATTTATTGGAAAGTGTAAGGATGTTTCAAAATGTAAATCTAGATTTAAAATATACTGTGGTCAAGAAAACATCAAAAAGTGATAGGATTGCATACCTAATGACTTTCCTGTCAACTGTGCAAACCACAATACTGGATCAGAGCATTTAACATCAGATCACCGTTTAATATTTCAGATTTTGTCAAAAATATGAACACACGTCAATGTTAACAGCTATATTGTATTGTTCGACTTAACTGTCAAATTAGTGATCTCAGAGATGAAAAGCAACAGAACGTTATTGGGTTTTCACACTCAGCGTCAGGCTGTGGAGTTTTTCCATGTCTGGTCAGACTATTGTCTTAATGTCATCAAAGTCGCACATTGAGCAAAAAAACAGTAATGCATACTTTTATCAAACTGTCATCGTTCTACTTTACTTTGTCATTACACTTAAATAGTTTAATAAGTGTAACTTTGGTTTTCAACATTTCCAATCATGTGATATCTGCAGAAAATATACTGACCAAGAATGTATTTTGACTTAGTAATTGTATTGTTACAGAATGGGAAGAGAAAAAAATGAACCTTAAAAAGGGGCTTTATATTGATTTTAGTGTTTCTGTAGAATACAGACCAAGAAAACTCAAATGTTTTAGAAGATGACGTTGGGACGGTCTGCTCAAGTCCAACAACAATAAGCATTGCCCTGGTTATTAAGGAACATATTTTCCTGGATGATGTATGTGACTTCTCAATTGCATTTCCCTTTCTGTTTGGGCTCATCTATGCTCTTAACCTGGACTTTTGAAGTAACTCAAAAGGTGTTCATGAACCTTGTTACCCAAGCCCTATAGAACAATTTGCTGAGGTGGCTGTGTTGAGATCTGACCATGTGCTTTGAAACAAAGGGATCTGGGCCTTCCAATTCTGCAAGCAAGGCAGAGCCTGATTTGAGTTTGATAAGCATTCAAACCCCCACTAGAAAGAAGTTCACATCAAGGTGTTCCTTCACCCAAACACTGCAATCTAATTGGCCGAGGGCCACAGACACCCCAGGACCCCTGTTTTTGCGGCACGGTTTACATAAAACAGTCTCTCCCTCAGCTCTTCGCTTATCCCACTGATGTTGAGTCGGTGAAAGGAGGCAGGCAACGTTGCTGTGTTTAAGAAGAAGATCCTAGGTTTAAACAGTTTAGATTCGCTGGACGTGTCGACTGGACTGTTCGTTTTGTTTTTGTTCGCATCCTGGACGAGGAACAATTTTCCTGCAGAAGTGAAGAAACGGACTTCTTCAGAGAAAGAGGACGACTTCTCTTTCTCCTCAAGTCGATTCATGCCGGTTACGAGACGAAGAAATTCTCTGCTACGGAGAGGATTTATTGCGCAACGCACGGAGCCGCGACGTCGGAGGACCGACAGGTCAGACCACGAAATCAACTCAACGTAAGGCAAAGAGTCTGGGCAGAGTTAGGTTATTGTGTTTATTATCTTGTTTGCGTTTTTATAACGTGGTGTGTATGCTCAATAATCGTCGAGATTAACGAACGAGATTGTTAATGTTGTGTAGAAGTTACCGGGTATCTGCTACAATTGTGTTGAGATGGTTCACCGCTGGTGAGGCCGGAAGTTGTTTCTCACCAGTTCAGAGGTCAGAACCGCGGCTCTGCGAATCAGAGAGTCATCAGCTGTGTTTCTGTAGATGAGAGAACAATCTTCCGTACTCCACCGCGGCGGGGAGAATCTTATTTTGACACGTGCAGATAACGCAATCTCTCTTTTGTCGATCGCCATGTTAGAGTCCAGCGCCATTTTGTAGTCTCGCGAGGTGGTCACGTCCAAACTCCATTTTGGTAGTTCGGCCTATCTTCAACGTGTAGTTCACGTGACGTAGCTACGTTTAGATTACATCATACGTTGTCTGAGCGGTGCTCTCTCTCTCTCCCCCCCCCCACACACACATATATACACACACACAAATATACAAACACACAATCTCCCGCTTACCAGTTTGTTGATTTTAGACAGCGTGCTCATGAATGTATAGTATTTGTTGTTAGTTGTAGATGTTAGTTGACGAGATCATTATTGTTGGAACTTAATAAACTCTGTTATACTTTAAAGAGCAGCTGTCTGTGACTACTTTGTGCATGTGTATTGTGGTTATAGCTGGATATGTGGCCTGTGCTCGTACTCATCACCTTCACTTTTCACTCTGAATGTGGAATAGTACTTTGACTATTGACATTGTGAGTGAATACTAATCATGAGACTTTGGTTATTGGTCCCTGTTCGCAGGGTGGTGACCCATTAATAATAGTTAATAATCTTACTGACAATAATAATTATATTGATGTCAAAGTTTTAGTTTTCTTATGTGCTAATAACTCAAACACGTTCCTAACACCTGCCATGTTAAAAAGCTTATTGTCTTGGCTGGATTTTCATTAGGGACTGAAATGTCGCTGACCTGACCAAATGCCGATGGTATGAGTTGACCTAATTGGTCAATAAAGTGATTCTAAAGGCCAATGTACAGTTTTCAGTTGTTGTCTTGCTACAGAGGATACGATACAGTTGTTTCTGATCACCGTCATTCATTGTAAAAGCAAAAAAGCAATATCTGAACATTATTCGAAGAACTGTCTCAATGTTGATGGTGTACAGTGGCCATAAAGATAAAATAATATTGGTACCAGCTTTTGTGTTTGCCCAAGAAAGCGTAACTTGGTAAGTGATTGTTTTGGCATCTTAATTAGCAGTTCTTGTTAATACAGTTTTCACTTGGTTGCATAGAGTGCTGTTCATGTGCATTAAACAAAAGAAAAGATGAATTAATATGATTGGATGCAGTAATGGTCAGGCAGGCCACATACACTTTTGGATAAATTGTTTTCCTGATGGCCAGTTCATCTAGGATAAGGATATAGCTGTACACTATATATATGAAACCACTTTACAATATGGTATGTACTTACAAAAGATAGAGGAGTGAGGAATTAATCAGGAATTTGTAGATAATGATTAATTACTAGAAAACCAACTGGGAGTAAACCAATAGGTAATGATTCCTTCATAATTGTCTGTAAATCCCCCAAACTCCCCGCTTTCTTAACGAAATCCACTACTGCACTTAAGGTATTTTATCATTGAATGTTTTTTTTGTTTATTGTTGTTACTGTCACATAGAGGCTTACAGACAGATTGCAGTTTTTTGCTTTTGACTGAGCATTTACACAACAGAACTTTAGTCAGTGTCATTGGATTTAAAATGGTGTACTGGAAATTGAGATTTAAAGGATGTGAATTGACCCTCTGCTGTCTACTATTCAAGTGTTGCCACCTGAAATTGACAGATGTCAATATTGTTTTACAAGTAAATATGTAATCGTTATTAAACATTTCATGTTTGAAGATGTTTTGTTTTCTTTAAGTATTGACTCCTCCAAACCAAACTACATTTTTTATTCTTTAACAATGAGGGGAACCTTGCTAACTATTTCCGAGTATACTCTGAGTAACAAAACATTTTAGGTTTAAAGTAAGGTTATCTCAACATAAAATGTGCAGTGCTGTTGATGTATGTTTTCAATCGATAAGAACATGCAATTCCAAGTTCAGTTAATTTTATATTCTAACTTATCTTAACTTAAAAACACAAGTAGATGTAAATAATTTTAAAATAGTATTCTCAACATACCTAGGTCGGTCTGAATAGTTACGTTAAATTTGAAAAACTTAATAAGATAGCACTTTGAGGGAACTTCTTATCCTAAGTTGACACAACACATTAGCCCTTAGTTAAGTACATTTAAAAAAGCTTTGCAGCTGTTTGCTTTACTTTTTAAAGTTTTCTCAACTTGTATCTTAGAGTGTTGACAAAGACGTGTCTCGAATAACTTCAGACTGGATTTGAACTTCTTCAGAATTACATGAGATGAGAGTTGACATGGACTTGTCCTAAATAACTTAAGACTTGACTAAGACGTGTCTCGAATGACTTGAGACTGGGATTAGATGAGACACGGTTTGTGATTATATTAAAATCATGTGTCTTTGAGTACCTTTTAAAGCGCTATACAACTAAAATGTATTAGTATTATTGTATTGACGTGATTTGGAATTATTTTGATTGTCTCAAAATGACCATGTACTTGATTTACAACTTGAGACTTGATCTTCTCCAATGACTACACTGGTATAAAAGGAGTTTTGACCAGACTTTGACCTGTCTCCAATTAAAAGAGCCTAGACTTAGAGACATCAAAAACAGCCTCACGATCAAGTCCAATTTAGTTTCATCTACAGTGACATATTTTTACTGGAATCTGTTGGTGCCGTTGCTTTCTTTAACTCCCCTTTTTGTGCGATCCCTGCTATGCTAACCTCATATTTAGTTTCTATTTATTCCGAGCAAGCCATAAATATAAACGTTGCAGGTTATGACTAGCCTCAATGACCCCACACCCACCCTGCTTATGTCTCCTCTCAACCCGGACTCTTCTGAAACAAATATCATCTACCTCGTTTGCCAAAAACAGCCTCGTCTGTCCACTTGTCTTCGAATGTGTCTGAGAGCGAGGGAGAATTAGCAGTGTCTTGTTCTCTCGCTCTTGTCTGTCTACTGCTCTGGCTGTGAGCTGACAGCACGGCAGCCTGGTACATGACATGTATGCGTTCCTTGTTGCTCCGCTGTTATTAGCACAATGCAAGGTAGCCGGCATCGGCCTTGTAGGGTAACGCTCTGTTCACTTCCTGTGTAGCTGACAGAAAGCTTCTGGATGTATGTGTGGCGGGAGAGACGGTCGAGAGGGACGCAAGGGAGAGGAAGGGAAGAGACAAGAGAAAACAGGGAAAGAGATAGAAAGAAGAAGACAAATGGGTAGGATAGGAGAGGAAAGAAAAAAGGAAAGGAAAGAGGAAAGAAAAGGCGTGGGATGGACAGCTTACAGGGTGATGCAAAAGGGTAATGATTGATGGAAGAAGGTTGGGGAGGCGAGGGCTGTCACATGCTTCTTGTCATATGTCCGATGATTAGAAATCAGATTCATTGGCATACATCAGCACTCCCTCTCTCCCTTATTCTCTACCTCACTCTACCGTAACCTTTCCCCAGGCTAAGGTTTACTCGACAAGGGAAGATGATGGGAAACAAAGGCCATTGTCTTCTCATGCCCATGTCACCCTCTTTCCTCAAACCTCCATCTCTTGTTATTCTTGTGAATAGAAACGTATGTCAGCTGCTACCGTGGCAACTAGTGCAAGGCGGGAAGCGGGTTACTCCTGATGCTTGCTAGCCACCCAGCTGACGGGGATAATGAGGGTGGAGATGTTAACGTGTCAGACTGGTTTTGTAATGTAAGGTTGGGCTATAGCATATAGATCTGCCCATTAAACTACACATCATATGCTTTCATCAGTACCCAAGATAAATATGGTATTGGCAGTATAGTACTCAAGATTGGTCTTGTTCAAGACCAGTTAAGACCATACCGGCAACTAACATGCGTCGTGTGATTTACGTGTTAATATTTGTTTAACATCATCATTTTATCATTATTCCTATATAAAAGAGTTGAATGATCCATGGATCGTGGTTATATCTGGACCCTGGGCCTTCCTCCCGCCATGGCCCTGGACTCCCACTGCTGATATCATTTTTACTATTACTCACATTACTATTCTATATTACTGATACCATTAACGCACATTACTGACTTTGCTTCTTCACCGGAGTCTCTGTGCTTTCTCGCCTCGCAGGTTCCCGTGGATCCTGCTTATACCTGGGCCTGGTCTGGCCTCCTGTCGTGGTTCTGTCATATGCATTGAATGTGTTGTAACTCTGTTCTGTTGTTCATTCTGTACACATGACATCTATTGCACTTCTGTCCATCTTGGGAGAGGGATCCCTCCTCTGTTGCTGTCCCGCAGGTCTCTTCCTCTTTTCTCCCTGTTAAAGGTTTTTTGGGGGAGTTTTTCCTGTTGTGAGGGTCCTGGGACAGAGGATGTCGTATGTGTACAGATTGTAAAGCCTTCTGAGGCAAATTTGTGATTTTGGGCTGCACAAAATAAATTAAATATAATTGAATTGAATGAAGAGGAATCTTCATTGTTTTGGGAATGTGGATCTTTCAGATCAATTTAAGGACTGCCTTTATGGTTTGCATGTCCCACATTTATTGAAAGTGTGTCATGCCTCACGTCTTGGTTTTGATTTTGACATGATCTCAAACTCTTGTGTGTTGGTTTTGGTCTCGACTTGGTCTCGACCTCCCAATATCTAGGCCTTGTCTTGGTCTCGATACACTGGTCCTAGTCTCGACTTGATCTCGGCCCCTAACAGTCTTAGTCTTGACTCAGTCTTGATACACTCTGGTCTTGGTCTTGACTTGGTCTCGGTTCAGGTGGTCTCGACTACCATGCTGGTTATTTCTGCATAAACCAGTCAGAATGTTGTTGTCTACCATCTTTTTCTACAGCTGCGAGTTTTGTAAAATGTATCATGTAACTCATAGATGTAACAGGTTGCTCCCAAAATGTGTATAAATATCAATTTACACCTACATTTCAATCGTAATTTATCTGACGGCCTCCTTCTACACACGATTCAGTTCAACTGAATGTGACGTTCTGCACATGTAAGTATTTATTTAACTTTACATGCCTCTCTCACAAAAACTAGTTCCACGCATTGTTTTCAACCGCTATTTTGTCAAACATAGAGGCTTTACAAAAGCTCCCGACCAAATAAAGTGAGTGGTTTCCACAATCAGGGGGATTCGGAGCCTATAAACAGGTACATTTTCTTTAATAAGCCTGCAGTCTTTCTTACCTATTCTCAAATTACTCCTTGATGGTTGCCAAATGAATTGTGCAGCCAACCACCACATAAATGCACGCCGTTAAGCACTCAAGAATTTTGTGATCACATTAGCAATCTTGCCATGTACAAGCTAATTGGGTTTTCCATTAGAAAAAGCTGGGTCTTGTGGTATAATGAGTAGAAATGGTGGCGGCACAAAGAGGCTTTTTGCCGGAAATTACGCAATGCAGTAATTTTCCAAGCGTTTTCACAAAGCCTATAATTGTTATGAAGATAAATTCAAAGACAGCAACAAAACAAGAGGAATGTGATTTAGGGGGCTCGGCCGCTGATGTCTGTTTCCGATCACTGTGATGCTATTAACGGATTTCATGAAGGAGAAATTTCTCTAAACCTATTTGGGGCTACCTGGAGTTTGAAGTCCACAGTGACAGCACTTGCTGTTTTGTGGCAATATTATGCTCTCTCTCTCTCTCTCTTATTCACTCTCTCTCTCACACACACAGGCGCGCACACACACACGTGCATTGCCGGACCTGCACAGTGTGATGACAGCAAGCTCTTAGCTGTCTGTTCTTCGCTGATGTGAGAGAGAGAGAGAGAGAGAGAGAGAGAGAGAGAGAGAGAGAGAGAGAGAGAGAGCGAATGTGTGCATGTGTGAGTGTACGTGTAGGTGTGTGTGAGTGTGTGTGTGAGCGCTGAGGCCTGGGCAGATGACACTTCCATGGCCCAGTGAGACAGGCGTAGCTAGACAGGCGTCAGAAAACACTCAGTCCCCTTCAGCGTCCACAAACACTTGACACGCAGGTGTACACGCGCACACACTCACTTGCATGCATGACTAGACACATGCAAGCTCACACCTACACATTCATGCACACTGAGATAGGCAGATCTCCAAAAAGGCCCAATGTGTGCGAGTTTTGTTAATCAGCAGAAATATTAAATAAATGGAGGCAGGAGGATGTGGAAAGTGGAGGCAGGAAGAGGGCAGAGGAACTGTGGGTACAGGAGAAATAAGAGCAGCAAAGAGTCGAGGATAAGGAAGGTGGGGTACTGAGATAGGAAAGGGGAGTAGTAGAAATAAGTTGCAAGAATGTCTGAATTCACTGGTAGGAATATACATGAGAGTACCAGAATGCCTTAGGGCTGTCCAATTCCACAATTCATTCAATCAACAAGGGGCATCAAGCGCACAATCTGTGTCCTTTCAGAGAGTCTACTCTGAGGGTACATTTAGCTCCTTGCATCGATCAAAAGTGATACAGCGGAACCAGAGATATTGCAATATTTATTCCACGCACTCGTCTTCCTTGTCCAACCCTCAATTACCCACAATGCAACTCGGTCCACAACAATTCGGGTCAGAGATTTGGGTGTTTTGCTACCAGCGGCTAATGTAGCCTCAAGCCTCGTTAGCCTCAGATTATTTCAATTTTCAAACTGGTAGGCTTTGGTACTGACCGCCTCTGACTCAAATGACATCACTTGAAGCAATTGATCAGATTCTGAGCAGCTCCCTCTGGAGCCGCCAAATGCTTTACACAACTTTTATCACATATTCACTGCTCCAATACCAATTATAGATCTGTTGCGCCGCCAGGTTGTCTCGGAATGCGGCCGACAGAAATAACACCAACAGAGGATTATACATGGTTTGTTACTGAAAGAACAGAATGGACACGAGAGAGCTGTAAACGCTCCAAATAAAAAAACTGTGATTTGTGAAACGAGTACGGTAGCTCTTTTCAGGCTGTTATTATGGGAGCGACAATAACTATGCAGCACAAATACTTGCATGTTGTTCTTCCCTGAATGAGCCAAGATACACCTGGAACGTATGCAACTGAATGTAACTGCACCTCACTGTCTCGATCTGTCTGCTGTCACCGGTCTGTCTGTCTGTCTGAATTTGCCGGTCGACCCTCATCTACCTGCATATTGTTTAGCTGTGTCTGACTGATTTATATATTTGACATACTCTGCATGCTTTTATGTTTTGTGCCTCTGACATGATGGTTTATAGTGTCTAACAATGCAGCATAATATTGTCTTTAGTCCATGTTTCTATTTTCACATAGTTAACCCTCGTTTTATTTAGCTTCGTATGTGTTGCATTTGTAAGCCTCTGTGTTGCATGTCTTGTTAGTACTTGACAATGTAGTATAAGAGTCCTGAATGATGATACTACTTATATTTTAATATTCTCACTTCTTTTATTGTTCGTGCACGCATTGTAAAGGGTCAACATTGTATAAACCTTGTAAAATTGTGTTTCCAGGATTCATGATTCAGATTAAAACACACATGATAATAATTTTAGTTCTATGAACAAACATGAAAGTGAAAGTTAAAGTCGCTGTTATTCCTGTTTCATGCAATTATTTTAATGGGTTACGACAGATGTACTGTTGTTTCCACGTCAGCTGGCCGCTCTTTTTACTGCTTATCAATCATAAAACAGATGCTTATTAAAGTAGTGTTGCTATCCGGTGAAACACACCTGTTCCTTCACTCCAAGCTCCTCTAGAAACCTCATCTCCCCTCGTCCCCCTTCAGACTCTTTGCGGGAGTGGATCGTCCTCCTTGATGAAAGAAGATCAAGAAGGACGGTAGGAGGCACTGTTTAGCTGGGGGTGCAGACTGTGCCACACTTTGTTGGTAAGATTACTATATAATAACTGCCAATGTGGATGTGAAATAATAATAATATGAAGAGGTCAACTCAACGTCCACTTATTACCTTGCAGATGGAGTTCAGCAGATTCCAACCACTGAGTACATTTTGACACAGTTGAGATCTACAGCACAATTTATTCACATTCATTTCATGAAGCATATGTTTATCGAGAGGCATCATATTTCACAAAGATTTCCCCGTTCAGAATCATCCAGAAAATTATGAATTACAGGGTTAATATTCTGGTATTGGACACATATTATGGTTTGAGTTCCTTCATAGTGCTGAAGGCTGAAGATCCAGTACAGGTGGGGGGGAGGGGGGTGGGGGTATTTAGATTCAGTCAATGACGGAGTACAGCAGAGAAGAGGAGATGAAGTGGAGGAGGGGAGAAGTGAAGAAAAGACGAAGGAGAGATTGAGGAGAAGAAGCAAGAATTTTGTAGAAATTGAAGAAGAAAGAGAGCGGGGAGGGAGATGAAGTCTAGAAAGAGTGTCGAGTGATGTCAGGGGGAAGAGGGGGAGATGGGAGAGTGGGAAAACAAAGAGGAGAGAGGGAGAGAAACACTTCCTATGTCTCCCAGATCTTTTTTGTTCAAGACATCGATAGAAAGATGTAAAAGCCATTAAAGGAAGGCCAGTAAAAGACATTAGCACACATTACAGTTGCTTTGTATGTATTTTAATGCCAGAATTGCACCGTAATAAATTCACCTCGGAAGTCTATTAAGTGCAACTGATCTGAAATCACCTGAGAACCATAAAGATGCAGTGAAGGAGTGCAGTTCCCTCTAAGATGCATTGTTTTTCTTCCCCTCCCTCTGTTCTCCCCGTCCTCCCGTCTGCTTAACAGAGCAAAGTGCTTATAGCGCGCCTCTTTGCGGAAGACGTCCCGTTTTCCCATTTAAACAAGCACCTCGATTGGCTCGCCTCGCCCGCAGCAGAGCGGCGGCAAACACTTCGGCACCCTCTGCTCACTCCTTAATGGCCTCCTCCGCTCGGATCCATCCCCCGGTTTTTTTATTTCACACTGGAGACGGGGCGAAGCGTCTCCTCAGCACTTCTACCGCTCCCGTCCTCAATCTCTTCGCGCTTAATTCCCCTTTAACTGTGTTCGCTGGAGTCGTTAACTGATTAAGCAGTTTAATTAGGCCGCGCAGTGGAGACACACCGAAGACCCAGCCAGGAGCTCTGGATAAAAGTGCAACGAAAAGACCAAACAGAGAGAAACAACAAATGAGGATTAATAAAACCTAAAATATTAGATTCCCATGGTGCTTTACAGTGTAATATCGTCTTTAAGTACTCGTGAGGTACAAATATGACAGTAAGTGCTACAGATCAAGGATGAAAGAGAAGTGTTGGCGTATCTGTGTGTTCTTGAAAGGCTTGAAAACTTCAAATATCAGAATTTATGACTTTGAGGAGCTTTGAAATACCTGAAATGTGTCTGTAGAATAGAATCTGGATCACAGATTTTATTCCGACTGCTTTCCTTAAGACAACTGCATCTGTGTGATTTTGTCCTCCTTTTCGTATTCTTGTTGCATGTCTTAAATATCGGACATGTGTGATTCAGTGCCTTCTGTTACGTTGAACACATCTACAGTTATTCACACTTCAAAACCAGGAAGTTCAGCCCAGAGATTTGTGCCTCATCATGACCTAAATGCACGTTTCACTTCATTGGTCAAATTTACATTGACAATATATTTTTACATAAGCAACGCTGCCTCCCTCCAGCCAACCCAACCTACGTGCGGGCCTGTCCTGCCGTGCTGCCGGATCAAACACCTTTAATTGAAAGGGCCTTGCCGATGGATGCTGGTCTAACCTCTGACCCTCTAAGTGGGAGCAAGTCTGGGTCAAGAGGGTCCACAGCAGGTCAGGGAACAATAGCAAACACTAAGGCGTCTCATAAAAGCAGACGCCAGATGATGTGTAGGGATGTTTTTCAGACTTCACCCCATGTGTTGGACACTTTAAGACACAATTAACACAAGCAGGCATGGTAATCAGAATGCTATCGCATGCTGGAACACACAGCGTTCAGGTGATTCAAAAAACAATAATTAACGAGGAAATTTGGCCATCGGGAAAAAAGTTGACCATTGGAGATGAAAATCTGGGAACATGGAACGCAAAATGACGATTTACAGTCAATGATGATTAAGAAATGAAGAATAGTTGGCCAATGCATGTATATTGACTCAAAAGGTCTCAAAGGGTATAACTGTTGATCTATTACTTGATAGGCAATCCACAGACTATACACTAAACATTAATTCATGTAGCAGCCCGGTCTCATTGCCAGGGCGTCAAATACCGAGGCTTTGTCACGCCCCTCGGTGCCTCACATCGCATACAAGGCGCCCTTTAGCGTCTGTATGAGACGCACAAGGCTGTCAAGTTCTTGTTTTTCTACAAAAGTCCAGCAACATGTGTCAATTTCTGCTCGTTACATGAATACGGTATTATCAAAATAAACTTCCGTCTTCGTGGGAAACAACTTAAGTTTAGGATATAAAACGACGTAGTTACGTTTCAGGGAAAGATCAGGATTCGGGTTAAAGGAACATGTATGACATTTAGCGGGATGTCTAACTATGTTTCAATCAATGTATAATCACCTGAAACTAAGTATCGTAGTGTTTTCTTTAGCTTACAAAAAGCCATTTATATCAACTTATGGAACGGTTCCGCCATCTTAAAACGCAATGTTTTTACAGCAGCCCAGAACGGACACGTGTTTTGGGTCCTGACCAAAAGTGAGTATGTGACCAGTTGGGAGTAGAACATGTTAAAGGACTTTGCACACATTTTTTGTACACATTGTTGTAATCTGTCATCAAATAAAAATCATAATGCACAGGAAACCTTGCACACTGAATGCCTGATATGAACTACTCTATACATTGGAAACATTTGCATAACAATACTAAAATGGATTAACGACGTGGGTCCCATCAGAAGCCTAGCGCTAATCCCAAACAGGGCTATCGAATGAATGACATTAGCGAGAAGCTATCATTGAGCTGCATTGAGCACAATCACCACTGTCTAGCCCTTCGTACAGCCTTTGCTTTGCTATCGTCCCCAATCCGAAGCGGTTCTGCAATCGTCTGCCACAATCTGTCTAAACATTCTGCATCTCCGTTTTCTTTATATTTTCTGTAGTAAGTGATTTGTGCTGGGAGGCCAATGAACGAAGAGAATGAGCTCATCAGGTGCCATTTTGGATGCTGAAGTTTGCATTTACGGTGGCTCTGAGTGGTCAAACAACTCTGATGGATGCAAAGAAAACGTAGAAAATCAAACCTCTTTCGAAAAATGCAATGATTGACTAAAGTTTTAGAGTCAGCGTGTAAACTTTATCGACACAACGTGAGGTTGTATTTATTTGCAATAATTTCGGGTGAAAAATACGAAGTTGGTGTATGGCCTTTTATGCATGGATGATAGCATGGCGTATCCACTGATTGTCCAACATTCAATATTCAGCAAATTCACTTTGATTCTAAATTCTCAGTTTTGATTCATTTTTTTAAATGATTTCTTTCAATCCGTCTGAAGAGTTCCTTTAAATTGACACTGTGCGTAACGCATTGCAGCATCTCTGTGCGCTGAGTCCGAAAGTTGAAGATGTCTTTACATTTCTCTCTGTTGTGGTGATTCTCCAATTCTAGCTGCCTGGTTTGATTTCAGCAAAGGCATAGGGGACACAGTGTAATTTATGGCTCCCATCTCGCCGCAGATGAAAAATAATCAAATCCAAATAAAATGCAAAGAGGAGGAAGTGATTATCTAGGGTTTGGGGTTTGGGGAGTTTCATCCGACAGCTGAGCGCACCGTCTTTATGGACAACAGGAGGATAGATGGAGGAGGAGGGGGGGGGGAGGAGAGAGAGGAAAAACGCAGGCACAAAGGGGTGGTTTTAGGGGGTTGAAACGGTGAAGGGAATAGGGGTGGGGCGCTCTCTCATTTGGGCACTTTACAAGAGGAAAAGATCAATTCTGAACACACACACACACAGGCGCGCTGACAGCCTGAGACAGAGCATGACATTTAAAAGGAAAAAAGCTGACATTGACTCCATCACTGTCACCCCGGCTGCCATAAAGCAGCTGCAAATATTAAAACATTTTTCATCTGTGCCGCTCGGGGTTATTGGCACCAGAAATTGTTTTCCTCTCCGTCTGCTGCTGGCCTGCTCTGCCGCAGCCCTCCCTCGAGACCCTCGCCTGTTACCGCCGCCTCACAACATATTGGCAGTTGATGTGAAGCTATCCATGTACACTTGCCACTCACAGAGTCTTTATCGCCTTCCACTCTCCCTCTGCAGCAAAAACCCCTCCCTCCCTTACACACACATACATACACACACAAACGCACACACACATTTTTGTACATTCTCTGCTCTCTGGAATAAATAGTCAGACAATGAAAGTACCGTTGAATCACTCAGATAGGAGGCCATTTTTTTTTGTGTGTGTGTGATGTTGTGGGCATGCAAGCGAGTGTTTGCGATGGCGCCGTTGATAATACCGCTTTCCCTGCCATCAGCATAATCCCTCAACAATCTGACTGATTACTTTTCCTGTCTGTCTCTCCACTATGACATTTTTTTTAAAAATGTTTTTTCCAAAACTGGTTTCCCCCATGGAGAGATCTTTCATTCATTCATTTCTTCAGCATTTTCTCTATTTGTTTGTTGTTTGTATGCTGCACAATCTCGCAAGCTTTGAGATGCTGATTGCCCCCCCCCCCCCGTTCTGGCCAGCATATGGTGTGTATTTAAATATGGTTTGAAAACATTTGAAGTTGGGCTGTGCTCAAATTATTTGAGTCCAATGAAGACTCATCACTTGTCACATGAGTCAAGTGTGCCCCGTGTTTCCAAATGTATTCAAATGTATCTGGTTTGATTGGTCTGTAAATAGAATGGGCGCCTGCATGTTTTCTTTGGAATTCAATTTCGTCATTTCGGAGGAAATCATATAAAACATATCACTGTCGTTCTTTTTTGCTCTTGTCTGGGTTCCATGACAGGTTTTGTATTATGAAACACACCTGAGTACAAAGCAAGTTGCCCCTGATTTGCATGAAATAGATGGATACGGTAAATAGATGGATACGGTAATGGTGTAAGTACAACACGGATTCCTGAGTTGTTCCTCCAGCGAAATGGAAGAACTTTGGGGGGGAAAAAGTCACGGCCCCTACATGATAATTGGATAAATGTAGTCAATTTGATTGACTATTATATACAGTACATGCCAATGCATTGGTAAATGATTATGACATTGGACTCAAACTGAAATTCAATTGCACTTTTTGTGTGTGGCTTCAATGGTGCATTACTGACTAGAGAATATCATGATAATCTGTGTTTCCATTCAATCGTCAAACAAATGTTAAGCAAGGTTTTAAAATTATGCAATAAGGAAAGCTGTGAATTAGGCGTGTTGCCATCAACTGGTTTGGAGCAAATAACTCAGCTACAGCGTAGTTTGGTCAGAAGTAGTTGGTATACGGTCAGCCCATCTACGAGAGACAATAGAGAGAGGTCTTCAGGAATTAATTCCAACTGGGAAAGTTGGAACAAAGTTGTTTTTTTATGTCAATGTTGTCCAGACACGAGTACATTCGGTAAGCTTCTCTGATGCAATACTTCAAAATGCACATCAAATATGTGAATGGAAATAGGGCTATATAGTACAAATATTTAAACTTTTTTTCCCCTTTTTCATCAAGTCAGTAGCTATCAAACAAAACATTTAAACTGTGTGTAAGCTTAACGAATGACCTGCTTAAGAAACTGACAGAGTGAAGTTATTTCTTCCCATGCATTGTTGCCAGTACAATCGCATTCCTGCTGGATACAATTATGTTTGGGTGGCTTGGAACACATTGGGTTGACATTGACATTGGGTTGTACCATTTGGGAATTATCCCATTAAACAAAAACAAAACAATTGTCACCTTCTCTTCACCAGATGTAATAATTTGGACTCTAATAGGAGTGCTGAGTTCAACAGGCTTGACACACAGTGCTGACAACTGATGATCATGCTTTTGGGTTCACTTAATTCGACGAATAAAACAGAAGACAGAAGGTGTGTGTTTGACCTAAATGTTACTTTTAACCTTACACTCCACAAAACAGATGTGGGATATCAGGGGCCACAACCCAGTTGCCAGAAAATCTGTTGGCATTGTGCGTTTTTGCAAAACACGAATTATGTTTAAAGTCGATGTTTCTGAACCAAAAACATGTTTAATTTAAATGTTTCTTATCAGCCTTGTATCATGCTTGCAGAAAGGCGCAATGACACATTGTTAATATTGAGAAAAACGATTGGTTACTTGGTTAAAGTTAGAAGAAAGATCATGGTTTTTGTTAAAATAAAACAAGAACGTAGCATAAGAATGTAGCATAAGAACGTAGCATAAGAACGTAGCATAAGAACGTAGCATAAGAAAATTGCGTGAAAACGCTGTGTAACAAAGTAGCAGAGCAAAGTAGCGTAACAACCAAAGTCAATAAACCTACAGCAAATAAACAACAAGAACCCTCAGCAGACTTTTTCAGGTAGCATTAAAAAACGAGCGTACACTCAACATTTAATTTTAGTTCCACACAGGACACTAACAACAATCTATCTATCTGTGAATCCTGTGTTTGTTTGACTCATCCACTACCCACTAGGGGTGGGAATCGCCAGAGATCTCGCGATACGATATTGTCGCGATACTTGGGTCACGATACGATATTATCATACTTCGATATATCACGGTGCTGCGATATATCACGATACTTTCACGATACTGTGATATTCTGAGTATTGTGATAACATATATTGCGATTTATTACTTTTTTCAACTTCAAATGATGTCCCCAAAGGAAAACTGTGTCAACATGTTTTATCTAATAAGATAAAGTTTTCAGTCTGTTCATCTCACTTCAATCATTTTTATTGCAGCAGAATAGGATTGTCAAGCAGACAGACTGACCAACAATGTCATAAATGTTGCATGAACCTGACAAACTGAACTGTTTGTATTACTACATGGTCCAACTGAACTAAATGCAAACGTGTGGACTCAGTATATCAACTATAACTTATATAAGTAGGATATTAGAGTTATATAACTCAGTATAACTTGTGATGCGTGGACGTCGAGGGCAGAGAGAGTTATGCGCTGCACTCTCCCCATGAGCCGGCTGCTGTTGGCAGATTTAACCCCGTTGTGAGGCCAGATGTCTCTCTTTGTTTTGACCAACTTCCTACCAATCACGCTGACCCAGGACCTTTGCTGACCTCACCAGAAAATAACGCAGCACCATCTAGTGGAAAAGCACCATCGAGTGAAAAAACAATTGATTTGATTTTTTATAGTTTATAAAATGAAAAAATCGATACTTGGCGTCCATGTATCAATATAATATCGCCACGCAAAATATCGCGATACTATGCTGTATCGGTTGTTCCCCCCACCCCTACTACCCACCCATAGAGGACTTGCTTGTTATACTCTTAAACCACATAACTCTCAATAATAGTCGCCATACTACATCACTTGCTCTGCTCATTGCTTGCTGTACTCCGTCACTTGCTCCAACAGAATGCAAATACATCCACATTCAACGTATCTTGGCTTTGCAAAAATGTACAATCCCCCCAAAATGTCCTGTCGTTCCTGGCGACTGGGCTGGGGGCCAAATCCCGTTCCAGCACCGTAGAACAAACCAAGGTATGATCTTTATTAATAAGTACATTGTTATTATTGAGCTTGGGTTTCTCCTCAAAGTCCAGGTCAGGGGAACTGGCCACTCTAAATTGCCTGTAGGTGTGAATGTGACTGTGATTGGTTGTCTCTATGTGTAAGCCCTGTGATAGACTGGTGATCTGTCCAGGGTGTACCAGACAGCTGGGATTGCCCATCCCCCCGCTTCTATAAGAGGAATAACCCTTTCCTTAATGGAAATGTAAAATTGGGCAATTCTTATGATGACTGGGCAGGTTTGAGGCTCTGGTTGGGTTACTTACTGTCAGTCAAACCTGGCAACACAGTTCCAATGTCATTCCTGAAGACTTTCTTGAAAAGGATGATAATATCTTCCTGGCAAAAAAAGCTAGATGATTTCCTGCTATTGGCAGTTTCAAAGAAAAACACAATGGCAATACTCAGTCAATATTAACCGATGTTTTGAAAAGGACATTGTTCCTTGGTGTCGCTGTACAAAGCCATGGAGCCTAATCAAGTGTGTACAGCCTGACAACAACTCACATGACCCTTGACCAAATGAGGGGCACAGCTAACGCGGCTGTTTCTTTAGCCCCACGGGCTGTCTTTAGGGCCACCGAAGATATTTGCAGCTAATGCTCTCCAATGAGAGGCCCAAATGGTCTTATTACAGCAGCTCCCACAGCTCGCACTATACATCAGGTAGGAACACACGGCAAAATGGAGACCCTGATTGTTCTGGGAGCAACAGCGCTCATTACTCAAGAACGCCTTGCCCTCCCTTGCTACAAGCAAGTCTCTCTCTCTCTTTTTCTTTTTCATCACCCGTTTTGCCCATCACACTTCCTCTTTATCTGCCTTCACCTTCAGTTCTCTCTTTCTAGCTTTCCATTAGTTTCAGCGACTGGTGAAATGCATCCACCATTTCACATTTTACATATTCGACAGAAGATCCCGAATGTGTATCACTGTCGGGTTAAATCACCTTGTCTATCTATTGAACATGTTCCTTACTGTTTCATTATGTGTAGCTTCACACGTCGTGTGCACTCTTTTATTTATGGTATTCCCCTCTGGATCGTGTGTGAGAGTAACATTGGACCTCAGCCTGGTGAACTCTGGTTGACCTGTAAGGGGGGGGGGGCACAGCTAGGTCAGTTGTCTATTGGTCAAGATAAATGGCGGCCAGCACCAATCACATTACACGCATCCCCTCCAGCCGTCAGCCTTGTTAGTGCAGTAATCACTCATTGTTAGGAACCTATCCTCAGGCCGATCTCAGTCTGCCCTTTAAGACTATCTGCACACCATTTATGCCTGCTTCACATGCATATTTCTACCTCCTTGATCTTTCTATCTATATATTGATCTTTCTGTCTATCTGGAATGCGTGCTTATTCTTTTTATTCTGTCTGTATGTATGAAGGGAATTCCATTGCCAAAGTTGATTCAGACTCTCTCATTGATATGCTCGCATACACACTCACTGCCGTCAGCTGTCTCCCTCAGCCATCTGCTAGCTCTGCTACATCCGATGAGCTGTCAATCAGTCAAGCCCAGCAACAATAGACAAAGACACACAGAGGGAATCCGTACATACGCATATTGTTAATAAAAGCATGTACCGTCCTTTGTGCGACCGCGCCATAATTAATCTGCGTGTAAGTGAATGATCATGAATGCAGAATGTGAGAATCGGTGCATAAATGTTGATGCAGTAAAATAAAAGTATAAACCTACAAATAGTAAAAGGTAATCTGGCATATTTGACGGGACATTACAATCATTTCCTGGGATGGACGCATAGTGTCTAAACCTTGCATAAGCCCATGATGGACAATCTCTGCTATTAAGTGAAACTAAAGTAAAAAGACAAAGCAACAAAGATAAACTTTCCATACGAGAACGAAGCTATTACACAATAAACCAAACGCACACCCATCTACCGCAACCGCACACACGAGCACACACAAACAAATGTCCGAAACTCAATCACCAGAGGTCGTGTTAGTGAGTGGGGGGAACAGATTCGATTAGCGCTGTATTAGATACGGGAAATGATTTCTGTCAAAGCCATCTTTACTGCAATTATGATATGATAATTATGTGTTTCATCATTTATACGTGGGTCTGATACAAGGCTGGTGGCTTCTGGCTGGAAACACCACTGGATAGCCAGAGAGGTAGAGAGAAGGCACAAAGCCGGGCAGATGAACATTAAAGTGATTACGAGATGAAAGAGGAGATGGAATAGAAAGCATGGGAGGGTTCTCAAGTTCTATCAAGATGTTGCAATCCAACTGCATACATTGGGGAACCATCACCTCTCACATGAAATAAATACAGACCTCATGAAATTAGAATTATTTTATTGCATCTACCATATGTATTTGTACAAAAAAACAACATGCTATATAAGCCTAGTCTTATATAGAAACGTGTTCCTAAATCTTACATGACCGGCTTGGTTGGTTGGTTGATGTCAAGCATGTTTTGTCATATCATTGAGGGACGTTTAAATGCTCCTTCCATCAATGCTGTTAATCAGCTGCCAATAATCCAGATGGAAGCAATGCGCCTTAAAACAGTGTTACAAACTCAATGTATGTGCTCAGCATTCAGTATAGTAAACCTGTTCAGTTTTCCAAAAACCTGAATGGATCCAACTTGACCGAGTACCCAACTGCTACCCATATACCAACGAATACCCACTATACCACAACCTGCTCTCACTCCTAACTCATTAAATACAACCACGTGGTCAGTGCCCCTTGGCGTCCAATGCCGATGCACTGAGGCACCCTGTAGTCTGCATGACACGCACCAGGCTTTTCAACTAACTCTGATGTAAACGCTTTTGCTCCATTATTAGACGATCAGACATCAGCGGGAAGACTGTTTTTTTCTTTGCTGTTCCTATATATTTATTCTTAACGCTGGTCATCTGTGCCACGCACAAGCGTGTTGTGCCCAATACACTGCTTATGATAAGATCCACTGCATGAACACACAGAAATGCACAGCATCTCCTCTAAAGCAATTGAACCAAAGGCTGTACACTGACAGTCTTTGACGGCAATCACAGTCGACAGCAATGAGAGCCACGCTGACATTTTCCACTCATAAGCCATTGAAATAAGGTCGGTGGAGACACAAACATACCTGTCCACGCACAAATCTGCATCCACACATTTCCACATGTGTAAACACACACAGTCACACACCCGTCTTGTCATTCTGCATTGGAGCTTCCAATTTGCCTCTCATTCCAGCCCTCATCTTCAATGTTAGCGGTATGAGAGTCCCATGCCACCTTAACATAGCGAAACCCGCGGCGGGCCATCGGCATCTGACAACCAAGCCTCTCTGTGGAGTTCACTGGTGGTTTAGGGAGCTGTATATTCCAATTAGCCGCCAGAATCCCGGAGCTATGGATAGTATACAGAGGGAGTCACATTCAATTACAGCCGGTGCCCACTGTGGATTTGTGTGTTTTTTACCTGTCCTCATGCATAAAGTAAATACCGCCGCTACCATGTGTACTGGTGTCAGAATGTGAGTGCACATCAGTGTGTGTGTGTGTGTGTGTGTGTGAGAGAGGGGATGGTTAGGCGAGGATAACTGTGCATCTATGGGTATTTATGCTTATGTGCACATGTTTATATGTGTGTATTTAATGGCTCCTCATCACAGCGGCATCATTTACATTGAAAACAATGCCAGTTTTGTGCGTGAGATTTGTGCCTGACAGACTATTTGCAGAAATGCCAACAGCTTGTGAATGATGGTCAGCAAGCTGTCCTACATAACTCCAGCTTAATGCAAATAAAAACACGGAAAAATATGGTAATGTATTCAAGTTAAGGGAAAAAAATACAATAAGAGCCATGTTTGTGCCCATATATCATTATATGACTTCCCTTTTGATTTCCTCATTTCTCTGACTTATTATCATATGAAAATAATCAGGAATTTATTTTTAAGCGGCTGCAGCCTTTGCTTTATTCTTTACATATCAGAAATCGTTTGATGTGATTTTTTTTAAATGTGTTTCGTGATGAAAACAAAGGCGTGCATAAATTAGCAGCGAGGACTGCAATTAGACAGTCACAGTGATTGGAAAAGAATAATTATCCAGAGGCTGGCCTCAGCGAGAATGACAAAAAAAAGAGGGGCGATGTAGATAACAAAAAATACAAATAAAAAAGAATGCATATTATGTGACCAGCAGGGATATAACTGAACATAATTATCAATTATTATGTTACTACTACTAGACAGGCTAGTTAGGCTACTAGACACACCAAAGCACTTGGCGATTGCCAGGGGCTTTGTCTAGCTTTTATTCAACTTTCCAATAATTATTTTTTCCAGTACCGTAAAGCCACATATGAATGATGATACATGAATAAGTTGGTTAGGTTGCCTTGGTTTTGTGATCGTCTGGGGTCGAGTGAACAAGATGAACGGGAAAGAGGTAGACGGATGTGTAGCGTTTGCATTAACTGCAAAAATTTGCGATTCGAAAACAAGGAAGCTTCTAACTAAAATGTTATCAAAAATATACATTTTAATATTAGTTTATCTCAAATATATGGCTACATATGGGCTGCTGTGGCTCAGCAGGTTATGCAAATCCATATGTCAAAGTGTCCTCGTAAAATCTGAAATAAAGTATTGTATGATGGTCAGATCAAATATTTCGGGGATTGTTCGATATGGATTGTAAAGGCTTGAATGTAGGCTATGCAAAAAAGAGGGAAAGACAAAATAACAACCTCTTCCGCAAGGACTATTTGACTTTGTCGACTATCTGGAAGGGTCCGTGTGGAAGACACTGAACCCCAAATCTCTGACATGTATGTATTTATTGCAGGTACCTGGGACTGTCCTAGGGTTAGATTTACATACATACTAGCTGTAGCAACAACAGAAAAAGAGAGGTGGGACAAAACATGCATTTCCCCACACCTAAAAGAGCAGCATTTGCAGTGTCATGGAGATCCAAAATACCGCACTTGCTCACAGCAGCCCGTTCTATGTCCACATTTTTTTTTTAACAAATAATGCCGTGAGCCAATGTGGAGAGATTTCTCTTGAATCCTATCCACTCATCAAACACCAAAAAGACATGCCTGTTTTTTATCCTCATGTCCATTACTCCATGGCTCCAGAGCATGGCCGTGGCCATCCTTCTCACTCTGCCCCTGAACTTGGAGCAAAAACTGTCTAATTCACAGGGAAAACTTTCCCTTCTCCGATACGTTGATTTGATATACTCCAATAGAGCCTTTCTTCCAGACACCATCAATTGTCTATAGATTTTTCTTAGCTCTCCTCGGAAGAGAAACAAAAGCAGGCCCTGAGAAGCCTCGAGCCTAAGAGGCTTTATTGATATCGATGTTGGCGAAATATCGCCCATTTTCACCAGGGGATCAATCAGCCCGTCACCGCTTGCTTTACGAGCTGCAGCCTCTCTGCTTGTGGGCCCGCAATATGTGTGTCTGTGCTTGTGTCCATGAGCTACAGAGATAGACAGAGATAGACAGAGATGGATATATATATATATAAGTAGATTTGTCTTTTAACTAAGGGATAATGCCAGGTTAAATAGTTCCACTAGCATACTGTGAATCTCCCTCTGTAGTGTCTCCAAGCACAAGGGAGAATAACATCTCTTCCACAGTCCCTGTCTGGAGTCTGAAGTGTACTGTCCACCAAAGACGATCTGCATATCATAATTTAGAGAAAACCTGAGCAAATCCTTTTTTTTCCATTTGGTTAGCTGCCTCCCTTATCTGAGGGGCTTTGCGGCCGGTTTATAACTCAATTACAGAACTGGATATATTACATTGAGGTAATTCAGGTTAAGCACCGACGATGAAAGCCTCGGATTCCTGTAAATAAATTCAGACAAGTGATCTGCCATGCGGTATGTAGTGGACATCAGACAAATTACATTCATCCTCGTAACAAACTGCTTTACTGTGCACTTTTTTGGGGTATGTTTTTAAAAACCAATACTTTCACTTGCATTTGAGAACAAAGTCACGTGAAAAAGTCATGATCAGTGTTCAGCAGTAACGTGTTACTTGTTAACACACTACTGTTGAATGAATACTTTCCCCAGTTACCAGTACTGTATGGATTAACATTTTCAAAACAGTAATCACATTACTGTTATTGAGTAACAAGTAACAGCGACAGTAAAATAACAAGTAACGTAACTAATAACGTTTGACACCAAGTAATGAGTAAAGTAACATTATTGAAGCAGTAATAGGTAAAATAAAGTAACTACACTTCCTGAGTGACTTGTCCAACACTGCTAAATACCACACTGCACTGACACTCTGTAAAAGATACATGCTGTATATATTCATCATGTTCTCATTCACTGGTGTGTCACTGAAGTGTATGTGTTTGTGAACTGTGCACTTGCACCTGCTGGGACTAGCAGTCTGTAAATAGTCCCCCCCCCCCCCCACACAAAAAAAAAGCACAACACTGCAATTAAGTCAATATAGACTTTTGTTGCATCTTTATTTATCACAGATATAATGCACCACCCGGAGAACACGCTATGTGACCCACATCAAACCCATCCACAATGTTATATGACCATCAGGTGCATCTTTGTCTTTATGATATGGTTAATATTGTTCCCTCTGATGTGAATAATATTTGAATGCTGCATTTGAGTGTGTGGCAGTGTGTGTTTTAGCACCGCAGTCTTGCTGGATTGATGTGTCATGCTTTCTTGTCATATAAATATATGTGACTGGTTCTTGTGAGTTTGTTCTTCTCATTGTGTTAATTACATTCATTTTGACTTCATGCATTGTCTGTTAATGACGAAGCATCCCGTCATGCGCGTATTCATGTATCTGCACTCTGCAGTTAGTGTATTTGTAGGTGTTGAGCTTCATTTGTACACAAAACAAATAATAACCTGTAGTTCGGGTTCGGACATTTGATTCTCTGTTTGGGCTTTTGAATCAGTAGGGAACAGCTGCCTAAACGCTGCAGGGAGAGTTGTAGCCTCAGCAGAGTGCAATGTTCTTCCGTGATGGGCGTGTCAGACAGCACGTTGCGCAGTGGCTCCACCGAAAGAACATTATATTTCCCACAATTTAAGCTTCTGCGTTGTCCAAATACACTAGTATTATTCAAACGTATTGTTCGGTTCGTAAGCCTCGTTCCGAACGGTTTAATACGAATACGTGTATTGTTACACCCCTAGAAACAAATAATAACCGTAGCTGTGGCGTCATAACGAGGTTATTAGGAGCTGGTTCAACTGTAGTAGGACAGCACTGAAGGCCCAGGTATAAAATGCACGGCCCGCCACTGGGCTACACGATACATACAAATAATTTATTGTTGATTTGGACATCACACCCTGGAACAGTGCATTGTCCCGCTAGTGTATGTGTTGATAAGTTAATGCTCTTCATTGTGTAGCCTAAAGGCCTTTACTCGTATTGAAAACATACAATATAGTGAACAACAACAGGGAGGCTCCGTAGTGCAAACCAAGATGGCAAACTTTATTACTCCTTTGAACCTTGACAAAGGCAGCCAAACCAGATCCACTCTACATACAACTATTTGCTCAGACAGACTGCTATCAATAATTATATATCAATAATAACTTGAAAATGATTCAGGGACCACATGTTGGTGCATGGTGTTGCTTAGTTACTACATTAGCTTGGAGGAATTACAAGGAGAACAATGTTGATCAGATGAAAACTATTTTGTTCCACTTTAGTTGCAGAATATAGTGAACACTCATAAAGTGTTGAAGAGTTCACTATATAGCTGTTTTCTACACCCTCCTCAAAGACTTGAGTTGGTCTGAAGTAACACGAGGCACGTTTATTTGTTCAAAAACAAGACCATTTAAGGTGCTTTCCGTAAGACACACGAGGCATTTAGTCGATATTAAAAAAGCACAATATATCAAATAAAAGAAAGGACACATTTAAATAGAATTTAAGCATACAATAAAATAGAGGATAGACATGTGCCTTATTTGAATACAACAGATGAAACAAGTGCATACAAATCACACAGCAGTTACAATGCAGTGACAGATATATACGTCTTACCCAAATTGAATTTGATGAAAGGCAGAAGAAAAGTGTCAAACCTTGGTTTAAAGCAACCTCTGGGTGGCTATGGCAGTTCAGAGCGGAGCCCTACCCATTCAGTGCTTTACAAACCAACAGTCGTATTTTAAAATCAATTCTTTGACAAGAAGGAAGCTGGAGTAAAGACCTGAGAACCGGAGCGATGTGATCCTCTCTCGTGGTCTTAGGTCCAGGACAGCGTTTTAGTGAGACCTGTAAAGGCAGCGTTACACGAGTCAAAAACAGGTTTCCAAAATACTGCTGAGACGTACAGTTAGTCCATTGATTCAAATTGTTTTGATGTGGCTAATAAGATTCAGGTCTTGGTTTTTTGGCTCGGTTTGTTGTCTTTTGCATTGGCGACTAAAGCTAAGCTCTGACTTTTAATCCTTCGTCTTTCACTCTGTTATTCACTTTGTTGAAATTGAGAAAATGTGAGCAACAAAAGGGAAGAGTGGTAGCAGTTCGACTTCGGTGATTCATTCGCCTACTGAATAGTTTCAGGTATTTATGAGAATGTAGCGGAACATCCCACAATAAATATTATACGCCACAGCAGTGGAAGAAGTATTCGGACCGTTCACTGCAGTAAAAGTACGAATATCAGACTGTGAAAGCAATGGATTCAACACATTACTTAAATACAAGTATTTAAGTACTATCTGCAAAGTATACTAAAAGAATGAAAAGTGAAAGTACTCATTGTGACATTTGTCATTGATGTACATCAGTGCTCTGATAAATAAATGTATTCTTTGAGCCTTATGTTGTTGTTCGTTAGCCTTTCTGAGGCCTATATCATGGTTAAATCAATGCTTTTTATTTGACCTCAGTAATACGGGCCTATGTCTGCCCCCCCCCCCCCCCCCTTCTTTTGGAAATACTCAGCAGGACAAGCTAAACTCTGTTTGCACTACCAGCTGTATTCCATCTTCATGAGCCCTTATGGGTGGGTTAAGAACTACAATATTTCTGTCTCTTTGATTTTTCAAAGTCTGGCTCCTCACTTTGTCCCAAAGTCTGCTATGTCATTAAGAACAAAGTGTCCTGCACCTCCACATCAGAGGAACAAGGACAGGACAAAGTGTCCTTTATAAAGGATGTATCTAAATAAGAAATACCTCTTGACAGGTCGAGGCACTAGGGCTTGTGGCTACTGTGCTTGTGGTTTTTACTGACACAGGCAATATATTTCAAAACAGCTGTTAATACAAGGCATAAAGAAAGCTTTAAACTTCCTCAAATATGCCATATTATTACCAAATGTCTGGTTCTGTGTGTAGATTGGACTGTTAGTGAAGCTTAATGTCACCCTTTAAACCTTTGATTGACCCTGTAAACTGCTCACTGCCAGCACACTATAGAGAACGTTTCTGTTTGTAACCCGGGCATCATGGAATACTTCTGTGCCACAGAATCAATGGACAGCGTAAGGCCCTGTTCATCAGGCAGGCCAAAGTGGCTGGTATATGAATCAGATCTTTTATTTTTATTATTTCTTAAATTATAATTACTTTTACTGTATTTGCTGGTATTCTCGTTTGATTACGATACAATTTTTATATTTTATTTCTTTTCTTCCTACCTACTCTATTGCCCCCCTTTTTTATATGTATTCGTTGATATGTATACATGGATATTTGTGCAGTATTTGTGTATCTATGTGTGTCCATGTGTAGATTGAAATATAGCCGACATTACTACCTAACCTCAATCGACACCCCTCACTCAGCCATTAATCAGATCACACATAAGACGGACAAAAACGCACACACACATCCATCTATATACATTTTGCTGGCCCTCCTCATCTCACTTTTATACTCTTCAGTCTAAACCTATGTTTTTCTCCTCAGTTTGCTTTTGTCCCCTTTGTTTTGGTCCCTGTCTTACTTTGTATAACCTCTCGGCTCGTATATGTGTTCATCTACTTGTCTGCAGTCATTCGCCGAAACATTCTGGGCTATTTGGTTTACATCTACGTTGTTTTGATGTCTTCCGTAGCATGGCGGGAATCTTTCCACTAGGTGGGGCTGCGGCCCCTACAGGTTGTTCTGTATATTTTTTTTGCCATTTTTTAAAGTATTTCAAATGTCACAGAAACCACCGAGAATGAATCGTGTGTTTTTGTGTTTTAGATGTTATTATCATACCGTCTGTGTTTGTGTGACAGTGCTCCATCCATCCCCGGCGCTGTCGGCAGCACGGAGGTCCCCGCGGACAATAGGTTGGCTTTAACCTCTGCTGCCTCGCCTCCGGTTTAGAAACACGACACATTTGGTCTTTGCAAATGGAAATTATGTCGGGGAACGAAGAACGAAGATCCGATCACAAGTGATCACTCGAGACGCATTCTAATGCGTGAAGAAAAAGTGGATTGACGTACTCGTGGCCGTCCACTTGTGATCACCCAAGATGCATGTTGGTGCCAGGTCTGAACAGGGCCTAAATATTCAGGCATCGTAACCAAATTTTGTTCTGGTAACGAGAATGAAATGGCAAAAAGCGATACCATTGGCATGTGTGGCATGAAGCCTGCCGTCCTGGCTACTATTCCTTTAAGGAAATGTTCCGCTCAAGCAAATTCATCCACAGTATACGATTCAAACTATGAGTGAAGCTAATAGAGGAGACGAAAGATAGGATGCCACTAAATAGTTAAGAGTGCTTACGCACATGTCGTGGTCCACATGGATACTGTCATCAAACACAGGGGGGAAAAGCTAAAGAGGCAGATACATTTACATACACAGGCACAAGCGGCCGCCCCTTCATGGCAGTCACAGCGACGGCGACTGTGGCTGTTGCCTTTCCTGCCAGCTGGAGAGTGCTGATGGAGTGTGATTGTATGCAAGTAAGTGTGTGTGCATTTTGTCGTGTGGGTGTGTGTGAGAGGGGGAGAGAGATTCGGCAGTATAGGGGGAGAGGGAGTCATCATGAGCAGAGGAGCAGAGAAGGGAATGGGGGAGGAGGGTTGCACACCTGGCATCCGCCACGGATGGGCATAATCATCTCCCTTTCCCCCCCATCACTCCACACACACTCCCTCTCCTGTCCCCCCACACCCACGCTGAGGTATTCACACACACACACACAAACACGCATTCATTGTTAAATGACTCGGCTCACACAGCACCCTGATTTCGGGCAGCAGTCGTGCCAGAGTTAGATTGTCTGAATTGGTCCAGCTGACAAAAGCAATTGCCATCCATTAGAGTCAGAAAGTCTCATGTTATGTTTGTTTGTCATCCAAACCAAATGTCTGGCTGTTATCAATGATGTGTGTCTCTGCAAAGCATTTATGAAGCAAATTTTTTCGTTTGGCTTTACTGATTGCTCTAACCAAACAAGTGGAGCACGGTCCTCTCCAGATACGATACAAGTATCATGTGGATTAATAGTGACATGATTTTGCTGACATTCATCAAAATCTGTCCTAAAGGGACAGTTCAACCCCACATCGAGCGTGTTTTACCTCTCACGTGTTGTGTTATTTATCAATCTAGATCGCTTCGGTGTCAGTTGCAGAGTGTTAGAGGTGTCGGCCGTAGAGAAGTTAGCCTTCTCTCCAATATAAAGGGACGACATGGCACTCGGCCTGTGCTGCTCAAAGCACCAAAAAAACAAAAAAAAATACATTTGAAAAACTCAACAGTAACGTGTCTTTCCAAAAATCCTGACCCTATTGGCTCAAGATAATCCACAGACCTCGTTGTTTGCAGTTTCATGTAAGGACTATTTTCTTTCTACGGAACTACATGCGCCAACCGTATCACTCATCAGAAAGGTGTCCAGTTTCTTCCCAGTGTTTTTCATGCCAACATGACCAAAATAGCATAAATGTTAACAAAAGGCCATATGATTTATCTGTCAAAAGGAAAAAAAAAAAAAATATTCCAGAGGAAGTTTGGCAGGCCGAAGAAGAGCATGTTTCATTTTGCTCCCCCCCTCTTATCTTCCTTTTCCCTCTCACCTCGTCCACCCCTGAGGGGGGCAGCCCGCCATTTCCAGGCAACAAAAGCGGGACACGACAAGCGGGCTTTGATGTTTATTTTAGCAGCCGGTCCCCCCTGCTGCTCGGCCTTTCTTTTGTGTGCGTCCAGGTACAACAAGCTCCCCAATCCCCAGAAAACAAGCCCTCCCACGGCGTCCTCTGCGCTTGACCCCGGGTCAGGGGATGTCCTGTACTTAAACTCTTAACCCGCCGACCCCCCTCGCCCCCGCCTCCCAGTCTTTCCTCCCTCTTGAGTTGCATGCCCCCACTCATCCTCTCGATCGCTCGGTCACCGATTCCCTCCTCACGGACTTCACAGTGACCTTCACCCATGCAGAGGGAGAGGTAGAGTGCTGTTGACACCGACGCGATCCCGCTCTTCTTGACTTTTGTCTGGCATTTCTGTTTTTATGTCTGCATGTTTTTTTGGGGTTTTTTTACGCCGCAGTTGGACATTATGTCCAAATTCCCACTAAATGCAGCTGGAAATTGCGGTATGCATCCATGTTGTCGTGTGTCTCTCCGTCCGTTTGTGCTATCAAAAGCATTTGCATAATCTTAGCAGCACTGGAGCACAAGAGAGAGAGGGGGGGGGGGCTAGGAGGGGAGATTGGTGGAGGTGCCGGTTGTTGTGGAGGGGGTTACGTTTCCTTTCAACGGCTGCCAATCCATCAAGGCTCAGTCTACCGCTGTGCGGGGCCGACAAGCAGCGCAGAAGAGAACAAGGCCCAGCAACAGAGCCCCCTCTCCACGGCCATCACTCATCCCCCGGCAGGCCCTGAACTCCGCGTGACCTTTCTCCCAGAGCCTCCTCACCAACTTCCACTCCTTGCAGCGCCTAGTTGGGCCTTAAAGACGCAGACACAAGACGCAGACACAAGACCCCTCAAGAGTCAAGAGTCCGGCCACCGTCGGCACTTTTTTTTTGCTGTAAAAAATGTGTTTGTCTGAAGACTTTTTTTTCAACAGAAGAAGATGAGAGTTTGGTTGTTTCGCCAGTTCTTTGTTTATATATGTGTGTTTGGCGATAGGGAGAGAGGAGGGGGTTACGTCTCATCCATACAGCAGTGCAGCCTCTCCCTGACAACCAGATTGTCAGACAGCAGAAGAGGAAACACACAAAAAGCTGAAATAGACGAGCTACACACACACACACACACACACACACACACACATACACACATGCTGCAGAAGGGGCGGCGAGGAGCACTAGTTGACATCATTAGGCCGGACACATTTTTGTCACGCTTCCAGATTCGACGCGTCTGCATTTCGCTGACTGCCGACTCGGTCTCGCTGTTTCCTATCCCCTCCCACCCAGACTCATTCCCCCTATCTCTTTGTCCTGCTTACATGTTTAATACCGGAGACGCCCCGGCTCATCACGCCTGTCCAGACCACACTTTGTGTTGGTGTGGGAGGAAATGCAGAACCAAATGGGAAAAAAAAGAAAGAGAGAGGAAGAAACAGAGAGAAATAATGTGAAGACAGAACAGTGTGCTGAACATTTCAAGCCTCTCTGAATGCAGCACAAGTTATTTTTCCTGCTTTCATTTCTTCCAGGTTTCCTCTCTTTCCATAACAGATAACTCCTCGTCTGTCCAGTCTCAGCGAATTAAGACACATCAGAGGAATTCATACTTTCTCTTGCACTTTTTTCTTGGGTTGTTTTTTATCTTGTGATGAAGACCTGAGTGTGTGTCCGTGAGACTCAAACAAACGTCACATCTGAGGCCTGCACGCCACAAAACAAGCAAACCGTCATCGTTTAATGACTTTTTCAGATGAATTTGAAACCTCCACCTGCATCAGTTCTGTCCTGAGAACTTCCAGGTGATGTCAAACGCTTTAGACGGATTGACATAGGACTTTGCTGATATTCCGCCTGCCTTGGGGCCCAAGGAGGAATTTTTTGGGGGAAATTACAGTTGTAATTTGTTTGGGGGATTCTTTTGCTGAGGACACATTTAATCCGCTCATCCCTCGGGCTCGCTAAGTTTCAGCAGGCTGATGGACAAAGTATACGCCTAAAGGCCTCGGGGCACGCATGCACGAGCACGATGCATCTCAGCTCGCGACCGCATGTGTGTAGCTGAGGACACATGTCCGACTTAAAACATCTTTTTATGCGTATTTCAGCCCTGAGATGGATGCGCCGGCCTCCGGAGTGACGGGAGAAATGAATAACTCACTAACATCTGGGCGAGCGACAGTAAAGAGGGATTTAGCGTTAGCCCCAGGAAGGCCGGGAGAAGCTGTGTGTCCATTAAACGCTGTATTACAGAGCCGGCAGCCTCATGCTAACTCACTTAGCCCAGTGTGCAGGAGGCTCTGCTCAGTGGCCCGACTGCCTGTCAGACTGCCTGCTACTCAACACCCACTATACTGGAGGCGGTGCCCCCCCCCCCCCCTCACACACACTCTGTTTAGCTTGGCCCGTCTGATAGCTTGTCCGTTTGTCAATCAAAGTACAGAGAGTGGTCTGCGCTGTAATGTGGGGCAAAAACAAACGTCTGGTACTGAATTCCTCTTTTACTCAGTGAAGGAAAAGCTGAGCACTCCGAGCACTACATTAAGAAAATAAAATAATTTATTCATTTATTTTGCTGTCCGTGTTGTTTTATGTTTGTTTTGGTGGTTACCAGCAGGTGACACGAGAGTTAGGAACAACCAGACGTCCCGACACTGAACACGATCCCAACAACCGACGCTCAACATCCAGGTGTGAAGTTTGACACGTTCAGTCATGGTTACCTTCCCACTTGTCTAGTTCACCCACAGGCTATCAGACTGTGGCGGTCGGAGACGAGGTCGACGAGAGCGATGAGACCGAACCAAACTGTTAACGCAGTAAGGCGCTAGTAAAAGCTAAACAATCAGCTGGAAGAGGCTTGAATGTCTCGCAAAGCTGAGGGGACCTGTCAAAATCCTTTGTGCTCACACTCTAGCTCATCAACTGATATGAAGTCCAATCTTAAAAATCGTCATTTACACACAAACGGTGGCCTTTAATGGGCCCTGTTTGGTTTGTCAGTCACATTAAACCTCTGAGAGGGCCATGTTTCATCTCCACTTCCTTTTTAGCAGAGTGCATTTTGAGAAGTGACAGATCTATGTGCTAAGGGCCTGTTAGGGCCCTCATTCATATTGCACTCGAAACAGGCCAGATAGCAGACTGGTAACAGATTGTCACACCATGACACTATGTGACGGACTGTCTTATTATGTGTCCCCGCACCACGAGCATCCACTCAATGTTTGCTTCTGCATATTTTCATCTTGCATATGTGTGCACAACATTAATCTGTACACCTTTCTTTGTCTATATATGTGTGTGTGTGTGTGTGTGTGTGTGTGTGTGTGTGTGTGTGTGTGTGTGTGTGTGTGTGTGTGAGCCTCTGCAGCAGGAAGAATGAGTTTGGCTAATTAAGACAGCAGTCGACACAGAGAGAGAGATGGGAGATGACAGGGAGGTGCTAATTCATAATTGACGTACTAGATGAAGTCTGTCTCTGAGCTTTTTAAGACACGCACACGCACGCGCGCGCACACACACACACACACAGACTTGGTGTTTTAAATCTGATTAGCTGGTGCAAACCGTTGTGTGAATAGTGAAAATACACACCGTGTACCAGAATCCTTAATGAATAGCAAATCTATTTTACACAACAAAACACACCACCAGCACATGGAGACGTGCAGGACACACACACACACACACACACACACACACACACACACACACACATACTGTGTCACATTCCTCTGCTAGATCAGGGGAATAAAGTTGGTTTGACGTTGAGACTTTATTCAGTGAAATCAGATGATGTTGTATAAGGTGACAGAATGGCAGAATGTCCGGCTAAAGAAGGGACAACCATTCTTCATTTCCTCTCTGCGGCGTCACCACTGGAAGTTCATTCCTCTCAAGTGAGCCTTCTGGCAAAAAATAACGCTTGCTTCTTCTTTAAGCATGAGTCATTGCTGTTGTACACTGAGCGTGAACTTTTTTTTTTCTTCCCCTAAATTGTTCACCTTCCTCCCTCGGTGTAAACAACCCTTCATTGTTTTTGGTGATTGACCATTACACACACACACACACACACACACACACACACACACACACACACACACACACACACACACACACACACACATCTATTATTTGAGTCAATCCATTGAGCTGTTGGGTGGTCATTCTGTTCTTGAACAACACCTATTTCCAGTAATAGCACCATTATGTGATGGCTCAACTCGTGCACGGAGACCCATTTGGTGAGTGAGATGTTTTTCCTTTCTTTTGTTACGTAACTTGAAGTGTAATTCAGGCACTGTAAAGAGTCACATATAGCCACAGATATAAAGCAGTGACAAGAGGTCAGTAGGTGGAAGTAATGCACAGTGTTCAAAATGTGCAAAATGAACTATTACCAAATGAATGTAAAAACAGCTGAGTGTAAAATAATTAAGTGTAATGTGCAATTTGCTTTATATTCCATTACAAATAACTCACACCTGAATGGAGTGAAAAAAAAATATATATATATATTAGGGGTGTAACGGTTCACAAAATTCACGGTTGGGTTCGGTACGATACAGTGGAGCCACGGTTCGGTACGTTTCGGTACAGTAGAAAACTATAAATGCCAGAGAAATGTACTTGATTTTAAAATATATATATACGATACAACAATGATGGAACTATACCTGAGTGACTCATCTTCTGGGGTGTCTTCTTAGCAACACATAAGCATAAAAAACAAAAACTGCTCCTTAATGTTATGTAGTATTGTTACTTACATCTTGCAAAAGAGATTTTTAATGGGACTACCTGGTTAAATAAAGGTTTTTAAAAATCTTTTTTTTTTATATATATTTTTTTATTCAAACGTATTCGGTTCGTCATGTGTACCGAACCGTGAGCCTCGTACCGAAAGGTTCAATACGAATACGCGTACCGTTACATCCCTAATATATATATATATATATATATATATATATATATATCCAACATATTTATATATATATATATATATATATATCCAACATATATATTTATATATATATATATATATATCCAACATATATATATTTATATATATATATATATATATATATATCCAACATATATATTTATATATATATATATATATATATATCCAACATATATATATATATATATATATATATATATATATATATATATATATATATATATCCAACATATAGGGAAGGTGAATAATCATCAAACTGGGAAGCAAGCAAGCGGGATAATCAATACTGGAATAGGGTGCATGTGGACTAGACAATCTGGGGAAGGACGAGCGGCAAAGAACTGGAATAACTAGTGTAGCTGCTCCTGGGCTGATTACGGGATATGGGGAGCAGGTGAGTAAGTGGGTGTTGAAATTCAGGAGGTGTAAACAATTGGTTTGTGGACTGCTGTTTTGAAGCCTCGAGTTTGGTGATTTTGCCTCCGCCATCGTGGATTATGGGCGTCGCCATAATGTTTTTTTGCAACCGATAAAGGGAAGTAACCATTTTTGGAATGCGGAGGGCGGACGTAGAGATACCGTACACGGCTCTGGTCGCGGCAGCAACCTGTCAATCACAGTAAGCTCGTCCTAAGGCATACTCTGCTTTATGGTCTATTTGAATCTAAATGGACCATAATATACGAAATGAACATCATGCTGTATTGAAGAAGACTTGAAACTGGAGATTGAGACCATCAACTCATGTTTACAATGTTTATTGAGGTAATAAATCAAGAGAGAAGTAGAGTCATTTTCTCATAGACTTCTATACAATCAGATTTGTTTTTGAAACCAGAGGAGTCGCCCCCTGCTGATCAGTATACCGGTGTGCTTTTATTCCGTTTGATCTGTTATATAGACCATAAACTGGAGTAGTTAAAGTGTGCAGCATAAATTACCAGGCAACCTACCCCGGTAAGGAGTGAGCCGCTGCCTCAGGACTGAAAACCCAGGGTTAAATCTGATGTTAAACCCAGATCCTGCTTTGTAGCACAGGCCTCTGGCTGGAGTTTCAGCAGTGTCACAGTCCTACGTTGTCACTTCTGATTGGTTGTCAGTCTCAAGAGGGCCGATCTTACCTAATATGAGTCTGCCAGAAGGATCTTATAGAATCTTAAAGAACTAGTGATGTTATTGAGGGTACTTGGACTCCAGACATCATTATTTTCTAAATCCTGGCTATGGCCTTACAGAATACACAGGTGATTAAATTGTGGTGCATGCATTTGCCACACGGCTTTGAGATCTGATGTCAGGCCTGCTATTTTATTTGCATTCATGCAAATGCAATCCAGATACACATTACGGCAGACATGGCAGATAGGGGCCGTGAAAAATAATGCAGACTCAGATTCCAATAAATCCAGCAACAGGAATCACATGGCAGCCATTTACAGGCCAAGTGTGGGTATGCCGCCATGCAATCTGACAAAATCCCATCTTCACCATCAGGTCTTAAAACTCAGGGCAAAATGACAAGTGTAACCACAGCCAATGGCTATTCTCCAATCATTTTTTTTTTCTCCCCCATGACATATGGATGGATCCTGTCTTTCGGAGCGTATTGTGTGATTGTAGGCTATCACATACTGTCAGTGCGGGCTGATGTGTTAGATACACTGAATACAGAATCGGCTTGTCTGCAGTGTGCTGAGGCTGTCTTTGACAGTGTAGCGCTGTCTGTGTCACACTCTAACAGACAGCCAAATAACCCCTTGGCAGTGTAAACAAAGAGAGATTACACCCTGGTGAGTGGAAGGAGTCTGCCTGTGTGCTCCCAGCATTGAGGGGAGAAACTGGCGATGGGTGGTTGCAGCAGAAAAAAAAAAATAAGGAGAGATGCTAGGTTGACAAACACTCACTGAGATGCCAAATATGGAGGATAATGGTTAGAAATACCCCCCCCCCCCCCCCCCCCCCAAAAAAAATACCCAAATGCACAAAAGCCTCAGCCTTGCCTGACTCCTTTTGGTGGATAATATTGAGTCATGGCTGGCACCTAATGGCTGCATTGTCATTTTAAGTTTTATGATTTTGTTAAAAGGGATTCTGGAACAATGCTTGGTATCTAAATATGTCGTAATAATAATACTAGTTATGATGTTGAGTCTTGCACAGTGCTTAAAGGGAGATTTTCCAACTGCAAAAATATCTTCTTACTTCCACTTACAAATGAAACGTTGAATGCATGAGCTATATGCAGGGGGGTAATTGAATAGCCTTGTCTGCTCCGGTATGATCAGTAGCTAACGGTGGCTAACATAAGCTGATATTAGCAGTTAGTCTTAAAGCGTGCATCTTTCATGTTCTGTAAGTATATGATGTAAGTATGTTCTGTATAAATATATATGTGTGTGTGTGTGTGTGTGTGTGTGTGTGCGCGCGCTCGCGTGCGTGTGTGTGTGTGTGTGTCAGCTCTGGCTAGCTAGCATAATATGTACTCCAGTGAGAAATGGCAGCTAGAAGCAGTTATAACACCAACCCAGAGTTAGTGTTACCCGACACACGTCCGCATCCATGTTCACACATATTCATTGATAATATAGGCGACTATAATTACACAAAGCCCTTTTATGACCTAGGTTAAAGGAACTGTTAATGCTCGCACATTTAATATCATGAAAAACTGGACTGTGTGGTGATAGTGTAATGAACCAAATAAGTCTTGTGCACTGTGTTTTATATGAAGGTATTAGTATTAGCACAAACTTTTAACAAACACACTCAACACACAACTTCTGTCATGATATCGTGTTGTTACAACACATTGTGAACAGTCACCATGGCTATTGTTATTAATAGCATGAAGTGATGTAATTGGTCTCACTGTGTAAATAGCAGTTGTGTTTTCAGGCAGCCGTAGAAAAAGTCTTATTTCCTTCAAAGTCTTTCACACTTTGCACTATATTATATAACTTATGAGCTCAAATGTAGGCGCAAGGTGATCACAAGCCGATGTCTATATAGGCAGCACAACACTTCCAGTGTAGACAGGAATCCATGTTATGGAATACATCGGGTGAATAGCCTCACCTGCTTGAAACATTAAAAAGGCAGGGAAAAAACTCTCAATCAACTGGACTAAAATTAGCTCAGCATGCGAAAGCTGCTGAAATCTGCGAGTGACAGTTGTCATTTCAGCTGGAAAACTCAACTCGCTGGCTAGAAAGACTCCTGCTTTTGTCTCCGTGTCTGCTATCAAGGGCCCATTGCTTCAAAAATGTTTGTTTGTACTGGTAGATCTCCCATCACTGTCAATTGATAATGCCCGGGCGTTTGGTGGGTACAGCCAAGCCACTCGGCCTAATTTGACATAGTGGCCAAACCATGGAATTACAACTTCCGCGTCAGTTGTGTATTGTCATTTTTTTTAGTTAAATCAAATTCCCAGTACGTACCCTTAAATAGCCATTACTTAATCACTTATCATCAGGTCATACAAGTTGTGAAATGCCTACTTGCTGAATCCAGAGTTATTTTCATATCTGTGAATGAGCCCGGATGGCTGGGAGGCGGGGTTAAAGGAAAATAAAGTACACTTGCTCTATGGGGCCCAAGTGCGGTAGATCCGGGTCATTTTATAACCAGAAGTCAAACTTTTTTTTGCTTCACTTTCTACCGAGATAACTTTCATAGGAATGAGCGGGGCCCATATCCAGTACTCTTTATACATCCATGGGTTTACTATCCACTCCAATCCAATCTGCTTGCAAAAAACGCTGAAGAAATAAACCCCTTTCTGAAAAACTATTCTACACACAAGCCAGTGCTGAGACAATAATGCAGCTCCACATAGCAATGTTGTGATGAGCAACAGAGATGAAGTGTGTCATTTAGCTGCTGCTGCTCTTATTAGGTCCCGGTCGTTTTTTCGATCATCACCATTACCTGCAGTGCGACGCATCCCAACGAATGAGAGGGTGAGGGGGATGGAGTTTTTGCTATAACCATCAACTCTGTGCTTGTGTGTGTGTGTGTGTGTGCTGCAACCTTGCTGTCTTCCCGGGCCAGCTGGGGAACATCTGAGTGTTTGTGTTGGTGGAGCATGATTGAGATAGTGTCATCCCGCCTAGCCTGGAGCCCAAAGAGCATTATGTGTATGTCACATCGTTATCCTAGACATTTGGCATATCTGAAAAGGAACACTGCCTTCTTTCCATTTCTCTCTCCCTCCCTTGCTCTCCTAGACCCAACGGTTCATATGTTATCGTTCGAGAGCTCTCTGTTTCAACATCCCCCTTTCTTCATTGAATCACCAGACTCTGCAGTTTTGATCCCTCAGATCCTCTTGCCCCTTTTGTAGTCAGTGTAAACTACACGGCATCTTATGGCCTGCCAACCTCCCTTTACTGTTGAATGCTAACATGTTTGTGACAGTGCAATATTTTGTATTCTGCTAGTAAGAGGTGTGGACTCGAGTCATATGACTTCAGAATCAAGTCACAATTTTAATGATTTTACACTCCAATTGACAAAATCATTCCCTAAACCCAGAGATGAAAAAGTAGTCCAAGAGTCTTCACAACATTTTTTTATCAAACAAAATAATTAGCTTAAATCCATATTTGATGGCGTTTAGCCTTGCAAAAAAACATTGTTACTGTCAAAACACTGTTTGCTCTCCGGCTGGTTTGCACCTGTTGTGTGTTGCCCTTCTTTTGCAGGCTACTCACCATCAAAAGCAAGTTCAACTATTTCCCCAGATTTTGTCTTTATGTTTGTTGTCTTAATAATCATTCCTTTGTTTATCAAAGAGGACTCTTATTGGCGAGATCAATGTCCATATTGTTGTGTGACGTATAAACAGAATGACAGAGGAAATCTGTTGAGCATGTGAGCAAATGTCATTATTTTATTGGTTGGCTGGTTTTTTATCGGCATGTGAATGTAGCAGAACTCGAAACAGCTTTAAAAGCAAAAAAACCTGTTGGATACATTCTGACTGATCCGAATAACTTACAGGTCAGGAGGCATCAGATGTCCGTTTCTTTCTGGGAACTGATTCCAGATTAGGTGCTTGGTCCCCTCCACAGCTATCCCTCATCCTCCTGTTACCAGGTCAGGTTGGGTCAGCTCATAATTTCATCTCACAAAGTCCATTTCATGACAGGATTCACTGTTGACGGAATAGTCTGATAAGGACACAAGTGCAGATAAAGGCAATCAACTGATGCTGTGCTCAGATGGAGATTCATTGATTTAGCACAACAATCATAACCCGCCAACAGGCCTCAATGAACTTGACTTAAACCGTCACGTGTACGAGCATAACTGAGGATGCGATGACGAAGGAGAGCTTTTTTACCCAAGACTTGCCATTGAGTATGACCAGGTGAAATCGATGATCAGACATAAAAATGTATGGAACTGCTGGCAAACCATTACCACCGGTGCATCGGACGATCAGGACCTTGTGTACCGCCATGGCTTGTGGTATTGGCTGTGTAGGTCAAATTTGCTGGGATTTTCCAAATGGCATAACAGCAAAGCAAATAAACAACAGAAATGTATATGTATTACTCCTTCGAATAACCAAGAGATCACATAAAGAATTTGCAGTTTGAGAATCACATGGTATAATTCCAGATGCAAATACTTAACAGAGGGTGTAAAACTTTGCAAAAATCCCCAAAACAAGCAAACGAACCAAAAGATAAAGCTACAGTGTGTAAAAGATCCAGAGAAAGATTTATCCAGTGTGACCCAATAGAATATTAATTATGTTATTCCAAAACCCACTCCTCATAGCATACTGATGCTTCGATTCTATTTCTTCTTTGCAGTATTACTCTATTACTGCTAATATTTGGACTTGCTGTTGGTCTCAACAGCACTATGCCTGGCCATGCTCGTTTAAAAGGAACCACTCAGCCGTTTAGAAACTGGCATGTTCAGCAAACACCAAGTTCTTTTTTGTAGTAGAATAATGCAAATAGTTGAAAATGTTATATGAATCCATTTCTGTTAACCTAGCGATATATAAATAATATAATAGTCATACTGCGGACTCCCTTACTGTAGTCATACATTAGGATTCCATCTTTTCCATCCCCAAACTGGGATCCATTGTTCTTGACCAGGCCAGGTTCAGATTGTTGCTACAAAACCATGTAACCACATTGTTTTCTTGTGAGTTCACTGGGGGATAAAATGTCTTTGCCATTTGACTTCCACTCAACTATCTGTTGACTTACAGTCAGACTCATGTTGCTTCTCTTATATATATTTCCCCCCCTACCGTTCTGTTCCTATCAGGGGCTATCTGTGTCAACAGACCCTCCCGTCTCCTACATCTCCCTCTCCATCCACCACAGCTAATAGGCCTGTCAGCGCGGTGACATTGCGGGGTCGAACCACGTGACAGCGCTGGACGTCAGAGCCGTTGCCCATTAGCGAGCATGACTCGCCTGTAATGTCAGCACCATGGCACGCCTGATTCACTCGCTTACACACTGACCATGATATCATATTAGCCGAGAGGTCAAGGAGTGGGTGACCCTCATGAATACCAATAGGATACGAGACGTTAAGAGTGGCACATGGTTTCGTGTCAATTGTTGTTGTTTTTTTAAATCGCTGGTGAAAATTTCACCTTCCTTTTTTGCAGGAACCGGAGACACGGCGAGGTCACGGTGAGCCTTAAACGAACGGGGGAAAGAGTCAGCAACGAGATGATTAATTAGTTAGCAATTTATATTAATGTTCATTGAAAGACCTTCACTTAGAGCGCAATTAATTCTAATTAAAAGAGCGGCTACGGTTATGTCGGCTAGTGAAAAAAAAAAAAAACCAACAATATAATCAAGCTAATTAAATGGGGGTGGTCTGAAACCCTGCAGCCATCAAGAGCCGACGATGCCTGCAAATCAAGTGAAGTTGATCCATGTGTTTATGCACAAACACGTGAAAACAGCTAGTTTTACAAACAAGGCACACGGCCACATCTCAATTCATTACAAATGCAAGCGGAAAAAAATAACTACAAACAGATGAGGGTCATGAAGCAAACCCACATCGTGAAATTAAAATAAAACTAAAGAGAAGGGTAGGTTCATATCCATTTCAGACATTGTTTTTCCTTCCTTTTCATCTTCCTTCACCCCCCCCCCCCCTGTTTTGTTGAAGTTTGAAGACGGCGGGAGATTGACGTTTTGTTCAGCAGAGTTCACAGTGGTAGGAGCCGGTGTGATACACCGAGCCCACCCGAAACTGTCAGAGCCGACAAAATGGCTCGTCTCCGCGCCGACGCCGGCTGAGATATCGCTACACGAGTCACCGCAAATGGACCGCATCCTCAGTGTGTGTGATAAGGCCACTCACCTCCATGTGACCTGATCACTCTTTCTCCCTAATCTTTACCTCCCCACTTTTTTGTCGCTTTAATTCAACACGCCCTCCATTCCTCCTGTCGCACACACACACACACACACACACACACACACAAATGTTAAAACAGAGACAAAACTCCCAGATAAGACTCCCAGTGTCAATCTCCCTTCACTACTTTTACCCGCTGTGACAACCTTCTGTCCGTCAAACGCCACGATCGTCGCGTCGCGTCTGAAGGTGTTCCCGGTGTCACACACACACACACCAGCTTCGGCTTGTCACACTCCATCTGTCTGTTAGCACTGTCAGTCCTCGGTGGCCCCGCTTTCAATCAAGCCTGTCAGTCAGCTTGTCCCCGAGCCGTCTTTTTGGTCTCCCCCGTCCGTCAAACGGCAATTTAATTTGTTCGTCAGTTTGTGAGTCCTTTCGCCGGGTTTTTTCTTCTCTGTATCACGGGACCTACTTTAAAACTAACGTACGCTAACGCTTACATAACTGACTGACACCCGTTGATTGAACCTGTCCGGCGGTGACATGTCCCGGGCTTCCTTGATCTCGTGGCTGTTTTGGGAAATGATGGAAGTGGATGGGAGAACAACTCCACTGCATTCTCTCTCTCCCTTTCTTGCTCTCTCTCTGTCTCCTTTTTTAAAATCTAACTTTGCGTGTCAAAACGTCAATTGTGCACCGAGGGGATGTGACAAGCTCCAGGGCCCCGGGGGGGTTGTACGGCTCCAAATAGAGGGCCCTGCTACAAATTGATTTGGATTTTTTTCCTCCAAATCAGTCAAAGTGTTTAGCTTTAATGCGAGCTGATAGAGAGAGCCACTTGGAGCACGGCAGGACGAGGAGAGTGGGACAGTAACCGGGGAGATTAGCCCTGTCACTCCGGAGATCAGTGGCCATCACCGTAGCTCGCACACAGCGACACACACACACACACCCACACTGAAGATTCTGGAGTACTGTAACACGTCTAGTAGCGCACATGAAATTGAAATTAGTTGCAATTGCCTCCCTGATTGTGGCCAATCAGGGAGGACCTCTGGAATTAGTGACACTTTTATCCCAGGTGTCCTCAATCTCACCTCGGTCGGAGCCAACTGGTCAAGTGGACTTTGACAAAATACATTGATCAAATGTACCCTCCAAAGAGGCTAAGCCTCCATATGGGTTTGGTCCTAATACCCTTTTCTTCAAATGAGTGCAGTCCTTCCTGTCTTTTGTAACCAAAGCTGAAGCAACTATAAAGTTTTCTCAAGGTCCGGTTTTCACTAAAGCAAAATGCATTTCACTTTTTATTTGGCCTTTATTTGACCGGCCTATCAAAAGTGTGCGTTCTGTGCCGATGCACCAAAGAGTGTATTTCCTGCTGTCAGCGCTGTCAGCTGAAGAGCCAATCACACTGAACACAACGGAACATTCGGCACCGGACCGGAGACACATCGGAGCAGCAAACAGAAACGAGTCACGCTGCTCTGCGTCCCTCCATCGTGCTGCCCTCTGTTTCCATCACAGTTAGTTTTTGTAGTTCGGTAATTGTTAGAAAATTGACAGTTTGTTCAAGTTTACAGCCTGCCATGCTGCTGTCTTGTGTTACTGTACTGTGATCCAGCTACAGCAAAGTGTAGTGATGTGACTGAGCAAATGTCTCTGCTGGAAAGAGGTTTCTTTTCATACTCTTGTTCACATGCAGACATTGTAGAAAGGAGAATGTTGTAAATGTTGCCATTGATCATATAGAAAAGAGTGTTGCAATGTGCAGAATAATCAAACATCAATGTTCTTGTTCAGTGACATCAATGTTCTTGTTTAGGATTCAATCCTGAAATATTTAAAGGTGTGTTCAGAACAGCGTGCCTTACTAAACATTGTAAACATGAGTTTATGGTCTCAGTCTCTAGTTTTAAGTCTTCTTCGATACAGCATGACGTTCATTCAGTAAATTATGGTCCATTTAGAGTTAAATAGATCATAAAGCAGAGTATGCTTTAAGGTGGGGCTACCTTGTGATTGGCAGGTCGCTACCACGGTGTTGTCTGGTCGAGGAGTTTTGAAAATGATTTGTAACCATTTTGTTCCCCTAAAAATGTCTCATTCAGCATTGTACTTAGCTCCACCCTCTCCTGTCACTTCAGGTTGCAAAAACTACAAGATGGCGAGAGCCAAAATGTCGAACTAGAGGCCTCAAAAGCGTAGTCCACAAACCAATGGGTGACGTCACAGTGCCAACATCCATTTCTTAAAATAAAGTCCACATGGTGATGCCAGATTCCTTGGTGATTGGAACTCAGAAGTGACACAGTGCTAAATCTAAGCAACTTTAAGTGTTCATGTAAAGTGACTGTCTGGCTTTTTGCTCAGTGTTACAGCTATTTCACACCTGGAAAAGTCAATTTATGTCAATAGGCCACTTCAATCTCTCTGACACATCAGTTCGTCTTGTTGTTGAGGAGGAAAAGGAGGATGCTGCTTTCTTCTGCATACCTTCATTTCGCTTCGATTCAAACACTGTAGAAGGCAGAGCACACCATCGCCCTGTAGCCGAGGAAGTGCAACGTTGGGCACGGACGAGATGCCCCCCGGCATCTCCTTGCGCCAGTGTCTGCTCATTTGCCAGAGCTTGATGGCCTTGAACTCCTTGAGTGGATGGGAAGTGACAGCATCAAAAGCCTGAGCTGAGCCAGTCAAACTTCACAGCCCCTCCTGTCAACAAGACAATCCCATGAGGGAGGAAGAGAGAGGGAAGGAGAGAGATAGAGGCAAAGGGGTTTTGCAGGGAGTCAACGCAGCTCAGCTCATCGTTGCTGCGAGCCAACCAAACACTTCCCATTACCACGGACCGCGTTAACTTAGCGGTCTTCAAACACTAAGAGGTAAAAAGCCTCCTGCTTGACAGCAACACTTTTAACACTTTGAATATATGCATACATATCCATGTCATATATTTCTCACTCCTGCCCCCCTCACTTTCATGCCAGTTTAAGTCGCGTTATGTTTTTTAAAAGGCCGGAGAGAGGATCAGAGGCCCGTTTCCCATGAGGTCAGCACTTTCCTCCAGCGCCAGGGATGAGCTCTTAGGTGCCCTGTAATGTGCAAGGAGACGGGATCTAAGAGATTGATACACAGGTTTTGACATGCTATTTGAGCGTGCAGGCCCCACTGTAATTGGCCACGTCATCATGCATTAAATTAACGATATATAGAGGAGTGCCCTGAGACGAGTGTCTTGGCCCGATCCATCAGCCATCAGCGCCAAGTGCATGTGACAGGCCTCTCTGAGAGGAGGAAGAGAGGGGTGCTTTTTTAAAGTATTACTCTGATTGACGTCTGAGCTCAAACTCTTTGTGTCTTTCTTTACTTGCTGGCTTTCTTTCTAGTCTTCTAGAACCCATCCAGCCATCAGGGAGTCATGCACACCTGCAACAGTAATCTACTTAACTAACTAGAAAGCAGTTACTTTTAGTGTTGAGGAACCATGAGGAACTTTTAACTGGTTATGAGAGAGTCTTGATTTAATTCTGATGCCTCTGTATGACCTACATAAGTAAACAAACCATCAGAATGTGATGACAAGCATGACAATGATACAAACCCCCAAAATGAGTCACATTCTTTTGGAAGACAAAATGAAGACAAAATGTAAAGAATTACAACCCAAACTGTCCGTTGTATACATCACCCATAACATACAGCCTATATTGTCCTATCACACTTAGCATTGTTGTGCATACTCACGGTTATGCTGAAGCAGTTTTCCTTTAATTTTTGTTCCCTAACCCATAATAAAGAAGTCATCACATAATTTGTGATCGGTACTTAATCCAGGTTACTGTAGCGAAGTCGCACCAAAAATTAACTGGATCCGGTTTACAATCAAAAAGTATTTAATAAACAAGAGAAGCTAGAACAGTTGCAAACTGAATTACTCTATGGATATCAATATGTCCCCAGGGCAGAGTTCTCACAAGGCCCACCGAATAGCCCAGCCCAACTGGTCAACTACACAGAGTTGTAACGGCGCAAACTCTATCCAAAACCCTCTGGAACTAAGCCTATATTTAAAAGTCTCCGTCCGAAAGTTTAAATGTCCAGTATCAGCCTCTGTGATTGGCCGAAATTCAATAGCCCCTCCTGGCTTCGGGCAGTTATCGTCTCAGTGTTTGGTTGAAGTCGTCCGGACTCCTCTGGTCCTGGTGGTCTCTGCAATGCCTATCTCAAAATCCCTGTCTGTCCCTTGGCTATTCTTCAGTTTAATACATTCAATGATAGTCTTGTATGGCTTAACACTTCTATGATAAACATAATGTAAACATATTATACACTCCATAAGTAAACATATTGTGACTTAACATATTTTGACATTCTTATTATTGTGACACTTCTACTCACCACTTGGGGTGTTATTAATCATACTAATAATATTTCTAATCCTGAAATCCTTCACATTACCATAACTGGCAATTGTTTATTTTTGCGTTTATTCAAACGTTACCTAATCTACCCAAATCTGTTGCCAGGAAAGGGACAACGACAGAACTTGAAAGAGTTAGCTTGTTTTCCAGTGGTGCTAATGATGTAAGCTACGGTGTTTTATGTAAAACAAGTTAACAGTGATGGACTTCTGTCAACAGACAAACAAAATGACCTCAACAATAACACAACGGTTTAGAATTTGGACCCTATTTTAAAATCATTGCTCAGCCCGCACTATTTCTTGGGGATGTATTTACAAAATGAAGGTATGGTTTTGATATTTAGTAAAGGTCATCAAATACAAAGCAATCCAAAATAACACCGTTTTTATTCTAAGATTGGAGGCAGAACCCTTTTTAATGAAATAGTTTGCATCAAGCAGACAAATGTAATTTCCGTGGGCTAATCCAAGGCAGCAGAACGGCGGAAATAAGAAGGTTATTTATTTGTGCAGCTAAACTAAAACTTTGGGGGAGATCATTTAACTTTGAGTCAGTGCAATTAAAGAAAAGTTCAAAATACTTCATCGAAAGTGAGCTGGACACAATTCTTGTCATTTCAAGGGTGCTATCGGGTGCTACAACCACATGTAGGCACCTTTATTAAGCAAGTCAAAGCTTCCATCAAGTCAGAAGGTGATGCCATTTTTTGGCAGGCCCCTCACACCAATCAATGACAACATCTGGAGCTTCTCAGCGTGGGCACCTTTTAATGACATTCTAATCCGTCAAACAAGACCTCGATTCAGAGAAAAGAATGGAAATTATTTTATTCGCTGCTTCAGGAATTAGAGCCGGACTCTTGAGTCCCAGGTGTAAATGGCGCCCAGATAAGTTTGCGCGGGTGAAAAAATTATTAAAAAGTCTCACCTCGGGCCCCCTTCTCACCTCATGCCTGCTTTATGTGAATGGCACGTGTGCGTGTCCGTATGTGTGAGGACATATATATATATATATATATATATATTTCCGTTGCGAATGTGTGTGCGCGAAAGCGTGATGGACACACTGACTCCTCTAATCTTTAAATTACCTCAGAAAAAGAGAGCGCTGACCTTTACACAGAAGTTATATAAAGTTCAATTTAACAAGCCTCTCCTCTGATTTATTAACTTGAAATCTGAAGTGGAGCCCATTTCCCTCACCACTGTGCCACTTGGTTTGCAGCAAGAAGTCGCGGGCAGAGAGAAAAGTATCACCTGTAGAGAATTTTCAAGAGTTCGCCACTCTTCGCGAGGCCGTATCGGGTGTGTGTTACACGCTCGCCTTCTGTTTTGTCTCAGCTACTCCCCAGTTGAACAGCACTTGTATATGAGCTCAAAGTGGCAGCTCGAAAATGACTCAGGCATTGAAAAGCAATCATGACGAGTGACTCATGCTAGTGTGCCGTATGTGTCAGTTCATTTCCCCCTTCTTTGGTCCGTGGTTTTCTTTGGTTGCCTTCTTCACCTCTTGTTAAAGAAACCCTCCCATCCTCCTCCTTCATCCCTCTCACTGCAGCGTGGGCTCAAAAGAGCGGGTTTGTTTTCTTAAGACGGGGTGGGGGAGAAAGGAGGGGGCGGTTGCAGAGTCGAGTAAGAGCGAGACAGGCCGAAAAGGACAGAGGTAAACAATCAAGATGAGAGGGTGAATGACTGGGAGAGGGAGAGAAAAGGGGGAGGACGGGGAGGAGGGGGATCTCCGCAGAGCAGCAGCCATGCCGTGTTTGAAGCAGGAAGCTGGCGAGACAACACAGGCAGCTTTATTCCACAGACACAATGAGCAGTTGCCACAATGGGAGTCCTGCCGAGAGCGGGCCTGCACTACACCGAGGAGGTACGCACGGGATTAAAGCGAGCGCACGCTTCCAAGATCCAATCCCATGAAAGGAAAGGGAGGGGAACGTATCTCACACACAGACACCGACAGAGGAAGAACACTAAACGCGATCTGGTACGCCTCCTTTGATGGAGACAGATTTTTGTTTTGTTTGTAAAAGTATGATGTTTGCTCACACTTACACTCATAACAGCTGTATGTGCATTGTGTTTACCGAGCACCTTTTTTTTCCATCTTGAGAGATGATCCCAGTACCAGGGTGAAAGCAAAAGGGGGGCGAGTGGGGGAGCAAACATGGTAGGTAGGGTGCTGCTTCACAAACCTCTTGTCCAAATGGGCTGTTTGTCATTCGGAGGGGATTTTATACACATAAATATATATATATATATATATATACATATATATATATATATATATATATATATATATATATATATATATATATATATATATGTATATAATGGTATCCTCCCTTCCCTCTCTACACCTGGGCCTCGAAGCCGCTCTCCACTGCTCTGTGTTCCTAAAGCTGTCGAGACAAATTTGCATAGAAAAGCTGTTTGCATATCAAACAGCCGGGATGCAGCGCTCGCATCATCTTTCATTGATTTACAGGGAGATGCATGTTGCGCTGACACGCTGGAGTGCATGTCCCCTTTACCTCCATCTGCCCTTTGTGGGCACATCTTAAATGATTACCGACGGCGAGAGCGTGTGTCGCCGTGCATGGGTTTGTCTGTCCTGTCGCGGTGCCACGACGTGAGTTTGTGTGTGCTCTTGTGCGATGGACGATGTGTGTGTGTGCGTAAATGCACAACAGCGGACCTTCACTACCTCTCCACACACACACACAGACACTCAGCCCTTTTCTTGACAGGGTGTACTGTGGCTGCTAATAAGGGTATTCGTCACGCCAGCGGGCTCACCCGTGACAGCGCTCTCTCTCCGACCGGCCGCCTCACAATTGTCCCTCAAATATGAACTTATCATTTAATTACAAGTTGGGTAGGGACTTGATTGCCTTGTCAAGATGCAAGTTAGTTAAGAGGAGAGAGATCTCGGCTGGCGAGGACCTCGCCGTCCTGTCAAGTGCTCGGCTCATCAGATCTCGTTTCCCCGCCTCTTCTTTTCCCGCTTAATCGCATGTTTTTTTTAACTCACCACCCTTTTTAACAGGCCTTCAGGATGCGAGGCGGTTTCGGTGTATGTTCCACTGTACCTTTCTACATTTTTCAAGTCGCACAACCACTCTCATGTCCACTAGTTTACTGACAACTTGGGCTTTGAATTCAGAAAATCTGAATACAAGAGACCTGGACCTCCGGGATTCCTGCATGTACCAAACCAAATGAAACACAAGCTAACGACTAAGGCCGGAGCACATCCCCATTTCTTTCCAATTACGAATGCCGTTTTATACGACTCCTGCGTTATGCGCTTTCTCTGGTGGGTGAGCATTTCAACAGGCTCTTTTTGCATGTTGAAATCCCATTCCTTCACTTGAGCCTAAATTGGTAGTCCAGTGTATGAGGTAATGAAATCTCTCACGACATTAGGAAGTAACTTGGCATTCCTTTTTATTTCCTGTGCAGTGTTTAACAGTTCTCCTGGGGGAAACGGGCTCTTACCAATGAAAGTTCCACCCTGGCATGAACTTAGCCCTCACAAATGAAGACATATGTCACTAAGAGAGAGAGAGAGAGAGGAAAATAAAAAGGCCTGGAGAACTTTTTTAAACCGGCACATACCTCTCTGTTAACAAAAAGGCCTCATAAATTCAACCTTTCCAACGAGACACAAATGAAATTTGGAGCCTGAAGTTTTGGCCGTTTCTCTCCTGGATGATTGGAATGAATATGGGGTAGTTAAAGTTTAATGTCTTATTATGTGTGTCTGTTTAACTTGCCTGGTTGTCTGGACCGTCAGGGTAGTCTCTCTCCTTTCTTTCTCTCTTTGTCTATCGCTCTCTGGGATTTTCCAATGTTTTCCAGAGCTTATGAGTGTTTGTAACGGCCCAAATATGCTTTTTCTCTTGACACGTCGTGCCTTCAGAGTAAGATTTGTGTCATTTAGGGAGGGTTGGGTCTGTAGACGCTGACGTGTCACACAAATCAGCCATCATGTGTAAACCAGCTCAAAAATATGCGGATACAGATGAGTAATTTCAAAAACAAATGGAAAATATCATTCAATAACTGACAGTATGTTTCAAAAATGTGTAATAATTATAAGAGCAATCCATGACAGGAGAGGAATTCTAATAATATGAACCTTTTTTCTTTGCATAGCACTTTTCAAAACAATGGGCTTCACGAATACAAACATTAATATAGTATAAATGATGCGATAAACATGTAAAAGAAAATTAAAGTCTATAATTATAAATTAACAAACAGCAAAAAACAATTTGACCAGAAAGGTTCCACAGTTTGGGGGCTGTGTGAACAATCCCCCATAGGTAGCTTGGTGTATTACTAGCAGAGTTTTTGTTACAACATCTAACGTTGCGTGCAGGTGCATATGAGCACAAAAGCTCACAAATATGTGCTGCAGATCTTAAAGTGACAAGGATAATCTTAAAATCAAATGAAGACCAACTGAATGCCAATGAAAAGAGGCTAACATGGAAGTTAAATAACAGTCTGGCTGCAGCTTCCGTTAGAACTTGAAGGCACCTCTTGTCGGAGTGTTTTGATTTGCTTTGAATGGAACTGTGTATGACAAATCTAGTAGCTTCTTAAACCAGTTTTGAGTTCTTATAAAGCCCAACTCATACTTGACTTTTGAAGCGGATACTGATATCCACGTCTAAGAGGTTAAAAAACAGGAATTATAAATTGTAAATTACAGCCAGAAGGATTTTTCTGCAAGCTGGCAATCCAAAATATTCCTATACCTTCTAAAAATAATTAGTAAATGATTTACTAACAACTAATAAAGCCATATAGCTACAACTACTATAAATAAGGGGTGCCTAATTAGAAAGTGGCACCAGAAAATGCAATATGAATATGTCAGATGGTAATAACCAGAAGCAGATTTGAGGGGCGATGAGGGAAGCTGAGAGGGGGATGCCATACCCCTTGGTAGCTAAATGACCAAAATGCATGCCCCTTGTTAACCTGCCACCCCCCTCTCCACCCCCTACTAGCAGAGAGAGTGCAGGGGAAGATGGTGTGTTTAGTTGAACATGTTAGTCTGGTCTTTCTGACTCATTGATCCTTTATCTGAATCAGGTTTGTGCGAGTTAGAATTGATGGCCTCGACCGTGTCTCGGTTACCTAACTCTGCTGTGTTTTGATGAGTCCACGGTGCTGAAGACGGACTTTTTCTCCGAGTCACGCCCTTTGGTCAGTGTTGTCTTGGCTCTATGATTTTAACGAATTGCCTACTATTTTATACGTGCAACATCGTTTCTCATCAGATTTTTACTTGAGTGCATGTGAATGGCAAAGACTTTCGACCAGGAAAGAGAAGATATTGAAAAAAAAGGAAAGATCACCTTGTTTATTGAAGTAAAAGCCGTCTAAGTTCTATTTCATCGTTACTGACCGCCAGAGTCAGTGCTTCACACTGGATATCTTCCGTCTCGCGCATGCGCAGGTCGAATATTTATATCAACAAAGTCACGTGTGACCTTGGATGACCCCCGTCGTCTATAAGTTCCGGTGTCATCCTGAGCTCAGTCCTTTTTTTCTTCTCGCTACGCAGGTTAGCTACCATGGTAGCATAAACAAGGATGTGTCTACGATCAAGACATATTAGAGCTCGTCGCTGTAGCCTTGTGACTACCGGTCAGAGTTGCGGTTCTCTCGCCCTCCAAAGGCTGCGACGAGCTGTCCCTCTTCGGAGGGAACGGTGTGTTCGCCGTTCGGACATCGAGCCCCGGACTGGTGGACGCCCCTATCATCGGTCGTCACCAGTCTGATAAGGGCCACCTAAGCAATCGGTAAGATCGATTAACATTGTTTTCTATAACAGTTGTTTGTTCCACGGTTGGCAGAGCGCTTCCGCTCTAGTTAATCGAGTGGCGCGCTAACGAGAGCGTAGTCTCGACAGCCGTAATGCGTAAAAACATCAATGGGCACAACCTCAATGTTGAGTTACTGTGCTTCCTCGTGACTCTTTTGGTATAAGTCATCCAGTGTGAAGCACTGCCTCTGGCGGTCAGTAAGGATGAAATAGAACGAAAGTTACGAATGTAACTACGGTTCTATGAATCCTGGATGACCGCCAGAGTTCTTGGTCACTCGGAATCCCGTGAACTCGCAAGAAGATTCCATAGGACTGAGCTCAGGGATGACACCGGAACTTATAGACGACGGGGGTCATCCGAGGTCACACGTGACTTTGTTGATATAAATATATTAGGACCTGCGCATGCGCGAGACAGAAGATATCCAGTGTGAAGCACTGCCTCTGGCGGTCATCCAGGATTCATAGAACCGTAGTTACATTCGTAACTTTCGTTATCTCTTACCCGTTAGAGGGAAATTGATTGTGTGCAGGGTTCTTCTGTGCAGGTCACACTCCTCATCATCACTCCCATCACCAGCCAAGTAGTGCTGTCTTCGCATTTCCTGTAATTGAGTCTTGTTATGTCTTTATTTCATTTATTTTTAACCTGGGCGCCTCTCCTTCTCCCCACCATGGGATAAACCTGGTAATGCGCTGAATGCACCGCACACACATTTCCACATCTGCATCATATTCCGATGTGACAAGCGTGGAGGAGTAATTGATTACATTAATAGCTAATTGCCAGCGCGCAATTGGATCTGACTCAATTAAAAAACCTCTGGGTGATAGTAATGAAACAGGGCGCTGCGGCTGAGCGGGTGGTGGCGCGACCTCGCTCGCCAGTGTGCCAAATAGAGAGAGAGAGTTGTGTGTGTGTGGGGGGGGGGGGCACTTTATACACCTGCAATGCTAAATCATAAGCGCCTCACTAGATAGGGGCCCGGCCTGGGAATGCTTTGTGCTGTTTTTGCAATTCCTCAATGCGGATTTATATCTTTTGCTTTGGGAAAGGTTGTAATATTTCACTGGATGTGCGGCGGCGGGAGTGCACACGCGACGATTCGGAGTGGAGGTGTGTGTGTGTGTTTTTGGTTGGGGTTGCTGGAGTACGGTATCAGCATATATTTTAATTTCATTTTGATAAGGCCATGCTTATAGCCTGGTATGGCTCATCTTGAGCAGAGCGAAGCGGGGTGTTATTTTACATATCTCCCCAGCTCGGGGACACTGAGGTGCCATCATTAGCAAGGCTGCGCTAAAACGGGATAGGATCTGCAAATTAGGACAGGGGCTCAGCTAGTGTCGCGAGCACAACACACTGGGATGTCGTGATAACACAAACCCGGCTTGAAGTCGGTTTATTTCCTGAAAATGCAGATTTGACGGGTGCTGATATTTCTCTCTGTACATGTGTTTAGTTGCGTTTCTATGCAAATAGGTACACATTAATATTCCTGCACACGTGTGTATCGTGTGCTTTAATCTTCATGCATGTGTGTAAATGTGAAATTGCTGCATCTTTGTGTCTTTCATTCCGTCTGCATGCCCTGGTGTGTGTGTGTGTGTGTGTGTGTGGGGGGGGGGGGTGTGTGTGTGTGTGTGTGTGTGTGTTGCGTTCCCTACCTCTGCCGTCATGTCAGAAATTACTTTCAAAGCCGTCTGATCGGGTCGGGCCTCGTCATCCTGTCACCGAGGCCTATTTCATTAGGGCCGCCGCTCTCTGTCCGTCCGCCCCGCCGAGCACGGGAGCTCGAACACATGCGCAAATTAAATCAACATCCAAACTCACTCCCATACACAAAGCAATTTAAATGATATTCATTAGAGCGATGACAAGTCCTGATGAGCCTTTCAGTACTGCAGAGAGGAAGGGAGAGAGAGACTGAGAGATAGAGTGAGGGGATGGTGGACTCTCTTCCCCCCCATCAGATCTTTGCTAACTTTGCATCATGGACACTGAAGATGTGGCGGCCATCAGTGCACCACCACTTAAATAAGAGAAGAGATTAAAAAGTAAATACCCTGACAGTCCACCTCACTCACTCTGAGAGCCTCTCATTTCATCCTGCATGTCCTTGTTTCCTAAAAGGTGTGGTGTACTTGCTGGCCACTTAGCCACTTAGGTTCTTACTGAAGATGTAAATATAAGAAATATTCATAAATATAAAATTTCATTTAAATAAACAAACAACAGCTCAACGCTGTAGTTGTCAGGAGGGCAGTTTTTGTGTTATGTTGCCTCAGTACAGCTGGGCCTGGACCTCTAAATGTAATGAGTGAAGATACAGATAAAGAGTGCAGATAAAGCAATATGCTTCATTATCTGCAGGCTACATAAACATGACAACTTATGAGATGAAGCGTTTATACTTAACTTACGTGTTACTTTGTTGTTGCTGTGTGCATATTATTTTACAGCTAAATAACCACACATTTTATGGAGGTTGTATCGTGACAGAAATAAGAAACGACCTGGAGACAACAAGTATTGAAATCAAAATGCGGCACTAAAGCTTTCTGACAAACAACCAAACTGCAGCAACGAGTCTCGCCAAAGTCTGCAGGCAGCCAGGAATAACAACTGCAAACTCAACGGGCTAACGAGCACTGAATCAACCGTCTGACACTGGTAGCGACCTGAACTCATCTGGCCATCCTCCATCAGCAGTCTGTATCATACAGAGTGAAGCTCGGCATGTACAGGAAGGAAGTGTCGATGGCAGCGAGTATATATGAGGGCTGGTATCAGCAGCCGAGTGGAGTACACAGTAGAGCCCGGCACAGGTCTAAAGCTCCAGCACTGGCCCGTAATGTTCAACCTCTAGCCTGCGATGTGCCCTTGCCTAGCCCTAATTTGACAAAGTCTGCAATTTTTCATCCCATCCCCTCACTTTAAGGTCTCTCCGATACACTCAAAAAACACACACACACACACACATTCTACACTGTAAACCCGAATTTATTTCAAATTAAACTTGTCAGTAGTCATTACTTATACTTGCGTGTTTTGTAAAACAACTGTGTCATTACTAAATCTATTTAGTAGTTTGCACTAATCAACTGAAATATTGAGTGCAATGATCATGTTTAGCAGAGATAACTTGGTAGGTTACGTTTCTGTAAGGGGGGGAGGGGCCCGTTTGAATTTCACTCGATTCAGCATTAGTGCCGTGTGCAGCACAGTGATGAGCCCAGAGGAGTCTGCTCATCCTGCGTCTGAGCACGACACCTATCCTGGCTTTGACGGAGCTGCGGGACTTCTGCAACAACTTTGAACCAAGTGGAATGGTGAGTGTGTACTCTCACCATATTGACTGTAACGTTAGATATCATTCTGGGAGCATTTATTTCAGCAAGTAAGCTAAACGCTAACGTTAGCATGCTAACGATTTTCTGTGGGTCGTTTATAACTTTCACACGTGTGCTGTGTTTTAAGCTAACGTTAGCTGACGATAACGGTACGTTAGCTTTTCAAAATGGTGCTTGGTTAGGTTGCACAGGAGTTATTTATTGCATTTATAGCAGTAACTTAGCTAGCTTCTCAAGGCACAAGGTCATGAGTTGGTTATTAGCAGAGGCTGGGTAACGTTTTGCAGTGGAGTTAATGTTACTGGAACTGGGTTGTTGAACTGAAAGTTGAGCCAATAGTTTTCTTCTTGTTTTCACAGGTTTTTGTGAAGATGCAATGGAAGTGTACATATTGTGAGTTCATAAGTCGACTCAGGTCGCCCCCGGATCGCGCACCGTCAAACAGCAGACTCACTGCAGACACCGCGGTATCCGCACATCAAACGCGCCTCTTTCCCCCGTTCAAATACTGCAGGCAGGTAACAGGCAGCCTACCATTAGGACCCAGGCAACAGTGGGCATACAATAGGGTGGGAGGTTCACCTTTCCTCCTGAACTCAGACAAACCTGAGAGAGCAACTGATCTACCTCGAGGCCAGCCTTTGTTTGGTAAGTTCTCTTTCCTTTTTTAAATATGTTTAAAAGCATGATTTTAAGAGTGAAATTGTAGAAAAAACATTCTGTAAAGTGTTAGCAGTACTTTTTTGATCCATTTTAGATTTCCTCCCTGGCAACCATCGGAGGACATGACACAAAATGGGTTACATGGAACATCCTTTCCCGCATGTTCAACGGTGATGTTGGGAAGAGAATGAACTGGAAAGGGATAAATGGGAAAAAGTCCTTCAGCCAGATGGAGTCGAAGACTTTGCTCCTGCGTAAGTAACTAATATTTAACAATTTGAAGTCACCCAGAGGTCTTAGGTTGTGTTTAAACTTACAAATTCTCTTTGCAACTTCAACTTCATTCTCTGCTCAGGTAGATATTACTCGACTATATCTTCACATAATAGTTATATGATATATTAGCTCTCAATATAGCACAGCAAACCTTTACATGCCAGACAGCCACTAGCTTTTAGACTGCATGTCTGCTATATGTTCCACTGAGGGCTCATGGGATTTTGTATGATCTGCTTGTGATTACAGATGCCGTCGAAAGAATCATGTCTCACGTGCCGCCACAGATGAGTGTGAAACAGCAATGAGGTGGTTCAACCTGGCAGCAGACAGGGGAAGCTCCAGGAGGCGTGCCACAGTCAGCATCCCTACTGAACAAGCCTAAACATGTATGTGTTATACATGTGATACATGCGATGTTTTAAAATCCTGTTTTTGATACTATTCATTGCAGAGTTTGCTGTCTGTTTAGGTCTTATATGCAGAGACACCTTAACTGTGGGGTCTGCTCGCCCCTCCAAACCAAGCCTCACCTGGTTTTAATGCCCCTTTGTCACCAAAGACTCTCAGGAAATGTTTAACGAGTAAGATACTTATTTTGAATTATGTTATAAGTTTATGTTGAATGAGGAGTAGGAATGTTCCACCACTTGTGTTGTACAGTGTATGCTCAGGACTGCATATTGGTGTTCAGTTGTGTCGATGTTTAACCCAGTTCCTCTGTCCTTATCCAGTCAAGTTGAAATGTCTGCATGTGAATAGTCATTCACATGGCAGTTACTGTGTAATGCTGCATTTCTTCTCTCGACAAGTTGGAATTTCTTGTTACAATGCAATGTTTTGAAAAAATAAAACACATTGGAACATTCAAATGTATTGTTTAATTTCTTTCCTTCTGTACAATTTTCTTGAAACAATACATTAAATCTCAAAATCAAATAGTATAATTAATTTAATTAAAAGTAAAGACATGACTTAAATAAACTAATGGTCTTAAGTAGCAATAAATAATGTTATATTAGTGATTTGTTTATATATGCTTATGTATGTTGAACTTAAAATAGTTATTTCATTTAACTTACACTAAAGAAATAATTCAAGTGAACTAATGATTTTTAGTAAAGATTACTAATGTGGACTTAAATTTGTCTACTGCATTCATTAAGGTTCTATGTTAACACAACTAGATCTGTTTAGTTCCTCCATTTGTAAAAACTTAAATGGTTTGAGGCAACGGGTTTCCATGCGGTTTTCTAGTAAAGTCAACGAGTTCGGGCTAACAGTGTACTAATAGGCAGATTTGCCCTTGTAAGCATAAGAATAAAATGTGTAAGGGAGAAAAGTTCAACCCGAGCCCGTTCAATGAAAAAAGACCCCGGCCCAAATCGACTCAGCTTGTGTGCAGACCTCCAGTATGCGTCTCGTGCTCACTGGTTTCAACAGTGTGCTCATATTAGCCACGGTAAGTCCTAAGGGCTAAACATGTATCGGTCAGTAACCACCTGCACTGCTCAAAGCTAAACGTTGTCACACAATACCCGCTGAGTTTGTCACACTCTTTAAAGTTGTAACGCTTCAGTTTGTATGGCTGGCGGTTTGGTAACATATAAAAGTTGAGTACCCAGGAGAAGACCAGAGCTTTGGTCACGTTGGACTTCATGCTGCGAGCACATGGCTATTTTTCCTTGAGGCAGTACATACCAATGCAAAAACAAGTTTAAAGTGAACTTGCAAAAGTACGTCTGGAAAAGGATGGTTTATTCATTCTGGGCCCGCCCTAGTATGCAGAGAGGTGTTATAAAGTGCATTTGTTGGCACTATTTTAACCTGCAGATTAATACACACGGTGTGCTAGTTTTGTCCAATAATCAGACCGACTTGCTGTTTCGTTTTAATGTCATTACTCAGTCTGACATCATGTTAACGCGCAATCTTTTTCTGATTGAGACAGAGTAGGTACGTCTGTAGTTGACTTACAACAACCTGTGCAATAATGCTGGTCAGTGTGCACACGTTACTCAGTCAGTGGCGCCGAGGCTTCTGACCAAACGTCAGTATGTGACCAGTTGGGATGAGATCAGATACACAGACAACACTTGTTAGTCGGATCAATTCAATGTTGGTTTTGGTCACGGGACTTGTTGACAATAACAAACATAGAATATTGCCGGCCTCATCAGTCGTTTACTTTCCATCAAACACTTACCATAATTATTATATGCATAGTTATAGCCATGGCAAGTCAACACTGTCAACTGAATCTGATGTACGAAAATGTGAAAGCCACTCTCTCTCCCCCTCCATTATTTTCTCTGTCTTTTCAGGCACAAGCCAATTAATTTCGGCCTCTCCTCGCAGCCCCCTAATTAACCCCTTCAGGACTGAAATTATGCTTAACACTGGTGATTGAGGCCAAGCCTGAAATTACCCACCCCGCTCTGTCGTAATGACAAAATTCAACTCCTCAGTTTGAAGTGTGTGTTTGTGTGTGTTTGTGCCCCCACACACCCATCTTGTCTTTTTGTGTTTGCCGCTCATACCTCTTGATTACCACTAACCCTTTGTTAAAGCTACACGCATGCATTGCCTCCCTTCTGTCATTAGCATGTGCATAAAAGACATGAACTCTGCTTTACATTCACACACACACTGCGGGTAGTATGCTATACATCGTGTGGCATATGTAATATGTTACTGCTGCCATTAGAGGCCTGCAGGCCCCACCGAGGGCCAATCGTCTGCAGAGGCCAGCCACACACACACACACGCACACAAAGACACACACTGGCTCTGATGTTGTAATCAATTTGTGCCAGACGTGATCTGGACGTGTGTGTTAATTAACGTTCTTGTGGGAGGAAATAATTTACGGTAACCGCGATAATGAGCTTGAAGAGGAGCAGTGAGTGGGGTTTGATCTCCGGGATATCAGGCAAACAGAATAGGGAGCGCCCTAACCCTCCGTCTCCTTACTTGAAGAGGTGAGTTTGGAAAGTAGCTGCAAATAAAAGCTGGCAGTATCAATTCTGAGGGTTTTTTTGGTTCATGAATGTGTTATGAGGTACTATCCAAAACTGTTAAGATGTCAAAAAGTGTGTCAGTGTGAAGATGAAAGCTTTTTATTGTCCATTACAGCTGTTACATCAGTCATTTTGTGAAACATGGACCTAGATACTCTTCATATCAGCTCAAAATAGTTCCATATATATATAATGTGTCTGTAATGTAAGAAGGGTTTACAACATGACTTATTCAGGGTCGATCAACACTCCTTTTATTTCATTACACATAAAATGATATGATTGTCTTGTCCAAAGTTTCCCACGCTCTCAAAAACAGGAAGCGTTCCAGTAAATGTTCCCTCAGAAATATCTCTGTAATTACTCACCTTAACTGTCCATTCATTTGCTGCCACTCATCCGAATCCAGGTTGTTGTTGCAGTAGCAGGCAAAGCAGACAGGTGCTTTTTTCCCCAAGCTTCTTCATCATGCAACTTCTGGGGGATCCAAAAAACATTCCCAGGCCAGATGGGAAATGTATTCCCTCCATTTGTTTTGGGTCCTTCCCCGTTCTCCTACCAGTTGGATGTGTTTGGATTGCCTCCACAGGGGGTCCTGTGGAGATGTCCAGACCACCTCAACTGGTTCCTGGAAGCAGCAGTCCTACTGTCAGCTCTTTTTAGACATCTGAGCTCACCTTGTCCTCAAGTTATGTGCACTATGCACGCACTATGCACGCTTGGGACCATAGGTGAGGGTTGGAAGTATTTTGATCAATCAAGAGCTTCCTAATCAAACATCACAACTGTCCAGTACTATGCACGCATTACTGCCGACACTGCACAATTCTGCTTAAGGATCTCATGATCTTACCCTCACCCATGAAGACATTGATCTTCTTAAAGCCTTTCATTTAACCACACTAGCATGTAAAGACAATGCATTCAAACAAATCAGAGGACAGAGTGCAACCTGTAGGAATATCCAGGGTGAGAACATCATGAGGTCATTTGTGACTTGGTGTGCAATGGATTACAGAACTCAGTTTGTATTGCATCACGGTTTTGTTTGTTGATTTGTTTGGTTTTGTTATAGAAGCTGGTATACAGGGCTCCAGACTAATGTCAGTCATGTTATAAATGTTATCATTTTACTTTGTTGTAGTTATCTATAGTGGTTATTTGCATGAAAACAAAATGAAATCATTAGGAAAACATCGTTTAGCGATAACTGCTTGATAGAATATTGCCAAGTTGATTTACTTACTTTTCCTGTGTTGTGGTTGAGGCCAAACACTCACAATACACTTCCTATGTGGAGTCGTTTCCGTTGTTCTCCTCACAGGTAGACAGATAGATTCATACATAGAACAACATACGGCACAAATACATTTACACAGGAACCATGTGCGCTATTGTCACTGGGGAGCTATTGAATGTAGCACCGCTGTGGCGACAAAATTCAAGTCAAATTCCATGTATGCGTACGCATAATAAAGCTGATTCTGATTCTGAAAACTTCTGTGAAAACATTCCCTTTTATCCGAGTGCCCCATCTGTGACCAGATGAAAGTAGAGGGGGTGACCAGGGTCATGTGCTATGGTGACTGCAATGAGAGTGATGGCTGTTATTGAGAGAGGTTGTGGGTTGGGAGACCAATAACTTTATATACTGTGTATATGGGACAACTTGTTGGAGACAGACAGCATGTTGAGAGAATGGGGAGCAGTAGAGTATTACGGATTGAATTATGCTTTTGTGAAGCAGCTTGTGGATGCCAATGGTGTGTGGGTCGAAGCTGAGTTCACTGTCAGCTGTGATTCCAAGGTATTTCAAACTGTCAACCCGCTGGACTGTCAAACTCTTGGTGGAAGTGAGGGTCGGGGATGCCGATGACCAGTTCCTTTGTCCAATTTAACATATGTAGTTATGGGAGATGGGCTACAGTCATTAGTGTACAGGTGGTTGAGTTAGGGGCTGAGGACGCAGCGTTGTGATGCTCCAGTGTTGGTGGTGATGGTTGGAGATGATGCTGAGGAAGTTGTGTGTCCAGTGGATGAGAAGCGGCTTGAAGCTGGGTTGTGTTGAATGTGGAACTGAAGTCGAGGAAGGATTTCGAGTTGTTTCCCAGTGATTGTAGGCGTTGTGGCAGGGGATAGAGGAGGCCCTCTTGACCTTTTAGGCGACCTGTTGGAGGTCTGGCATGATGGTGTTCTGCACTATTGTTTTCCAGGCATTTCATGATTATTGAGGCAAGTGCAACTGGCCGATAGTGACTCAGTTCTAAAGGGTGCGATTTCTTTCTACCCGGAGAGATATCATCAATGTAACTGCTCCGATCCCTCCCCTCTTCAGCGTTGAGTGCTGATCTAGAAAGTCCACCACTTTCTTGCTCGATTTCTTTGTCATGATATTTTCATCGAGCCTAATGTACATACGAGGCCCAAATCACTAACTTTCCAGGATGTAAACCAAATGCCAAATAGGTTTTCAGCAGCTAAACATTCGAACATACCTCCTAATGACTAAAGCTCAGATCATTGGCTGATCGCGCAAGATCAAACCAGTGTGTTTTAAAGTATTGTTTCACCTCGTGGCTAATAAAGTGATCACAAAGTCAGTCAAAAGCAACTCAAATGTTTTCTTCCTCCCATCTTTAATGTAACTGCTATAACAGCGTTTAGGGCAGGCATCCTCTCTTTCATCTGAAATCTCGTCTGGTCCGGAGAAGAAAGTGACTTAAATGTTTATATTTCTATGCCAATAATTTCAGATGGGAGCTGACAATTCAAAAACATTTAGGATATTCATGGGCCAATTTTAGATTTCTAATCAAATGAGTACATTTATAATGAGAGGATGTAGTGACCAACTCAGAGAGAGAGTTTTCACCGGAAACTCAGCTTCTTTCAGGTATTTTCGCATCTTTCATAATGTTTTGGTGTTCTGGAATGCAACTTTACTCTTTTGGTTCACTCTCACTGCTTTCATCAAGCTTTGTTTTCAGCTGAAAAGCTACGATAAACCCACTGTACACTATGTGCTCGAAGCACTAAAGACACTAGCTGGTGAGCATAGTGAAGCATTAAGCTCCTAAAGAGCCAGATATTTCCTCCGAGACCAAAACAGAGCTAAAAGGACAGGGGCTATTGGACCTGAATTTGTCATGTCATCTAAAATGTATATGCAAATGATGACTGTTTTTAAAATACAACCAAGAGTGATCTTTTTGAAGGTACAAGCAGGGATGTAGAGAGAGAACTGGATACGGCGTTGGAGGCGGGGCCCAGTTCATTCTCATGAAAGTTGCTTGGTGGTGCATGAAGCCAAAATGATCTGCAGCATCTACGGGCCTATAGACCAAGCAACATGATTTCATGTTTTCGATAAGTACTATTTTAAGTGTTCATATTGGGAAGTTGATATACTTAAATAAATACATTTACAGACACCTCTTTCCCAGTGTTAGTCTATGGGAAAAAGTCCTTCTGGGCTCAATGCCATCATCTGAGCAATCCAAAAATATCATTCCACTGTTTGACAACTGCGGAAATTGGCTTTAAAGCCGACACTCCTCCTGGGGGCTTGGGTACAAGGTGAACAAAACCCTAAGGAGTCCGTTACATGGCCTCTGATTGAGACAAATGACATAGCACAATGTAAAATGATTGTAATTGACAATGAAGTATAAAAATGTTAATGAAGTCCATTTCTTGCTGACCCAATGTATCCATCCAAATACATTTTCATTTATTTCAGTTTTTTCTCATTAAATGTTACTGTGTGATAAAAATAAGTAATTTTATTGAGTATTGAGTATTTGGCACATGCACAAACAGAGAGACACACTTGCCGAGGCATATATTGTACGTGTTGTATAAAACCTTTGAAATGCCAAAACACATTACACATATCACCTGACACAATCTTGTACTCACAAGCAAATTATAGCTATAGACTACAACACCTGGAGACACACACTCTCATATGTATACAGTACATTCACTTATTGAATCTCAGCCCATGCACACACACACACAAGCCTCATTCAGCATGCATCTTCTCGACTGCAGTGTGTCAGAGCGTGTGACTGGGATTCTATTTGTGTCGGTGAAGTGGCTGAGCTGTGTTTGTAGCGTTTAGAGGAAATTACCCCGCAAGCGTTGCCTCGGCCACAGTAGATAGCGGGTCGCCTCTCCGGGCTGCATGGCATATTGATTTCTTGTTGTGAGGAGTGCTGTTCAAGCCCCATTTAAGATTTCCGTCCAGCCCACAGCCCTGAATACAGCAGCCAGCCGTAAATTAGGGAAATTGCACATTCATCACGTGTGTTATTTTAAGATGCTTTGGAAAGTTGTGGGGCCAGGGAAGATCTGTGATGTTGCAGGTAACAAACACACACAATGACTGACTGACTGATCGTTAAAGCAGGGAGGTATGCATTCAAAATCACAACATACTTTCACGGCTAATACTTCATTTCCAGGTTGTGCACTGCAAGAACATGAGCACACCACCAAAGAGGGAGGTAACGTTTCCAAAACATGAGCAAGTTTTGAGGATTGTTGCCCAAAATACAGCAGCAATTCATATAAAAGCAATTTTTATGGAGTTACAATTTGCATACATGCTCTTTTCAAGCCTGATTTATAAGAAGGAATCCAATGGAAGAACAAGTTGGACATTTCATGATTTCTCAAACAACACGAAGAAAGAAAGCATTGCACTTAGGTTGGAGTGATTCAAACAGAACATGAAAGCTGGTTTACATTATTTTTCATTAAATTGAGTTATCAGATAAGAATCACCTTGTTGAATTGAGTACAACAGCCCAGCAATTCCAGGACGTGGCTCTGTGAGATTAATTTGGTTATATTCACAAAATAGGGGATGCTAGAAGCTTAGTGGCATCATGACTAGGGTTGGGTACCGAAACTCGGTGCCAATATGGCACCGGTTCCTATACGTCCGGTACCTACCGGACCGAAACGCAACGCAGATTTCGGTGCCTCCTTTCGGTGCCTGAGCCGATTGAAATACTTTTTTTTACACTACTCTGATGACTCCGTCGTGGCAGCAGGACTCGGTCCTCCGCTCCTCACTCATAGTATTATTACAACGGGGTACTTAGCGCTGTCGCTCATAAGCACAACAACACAGGCACGCGAAAGCTTCTTCTTCTTCTTCTTTGAGACAAACGACGAATTGGCGCATTACCGCCACCAACTGGTAAAATAAAACAAGTCATGAGACATGTCGTATTTTGCCAGAGAAGGAAAATATGCTCATATTGCTGCAAAATAATTGCTGACGTTTGAAGCTGCAGTGTGTGTACAGAGTGTGTGTGTTTTGTATTTATTTATATTTATAGTATACTTTAAACAGTTAATAGATTGTTCAATTTGAAGAATAAAGTATCAGGCACCGTTTAGGCACCGGTATCGTTTTAAAAGTATCGTTTTACCACCGGTATCGGAAAAAACCCAAACGATACCCAACCCTAATCATGACTATCTGCCAAGATAGCTATTGTTAGTGTTTATGTGTTGTTGGTTAGTTTAGCTCAGCAAAAATACATAAAAGAAGGGGAACAGCTAGCCTGGCTCCGTCCAAAGATAGCACAATTTGCCGACCAGCACCTCTACACTCTACACCTCACTAATTAACACCTTTGTAGAGGTTGTTAAATCCATGAAAAAGAAAAGAAAAGTTATTTTATTTGATGAACTACTGGGAGCAGTCACTTCCTGAAGTCTTCGCTGGTTGCCTGACAACCTAACAGTGATGCCAAGAATATTCCGCCCAACAAATAGTCCCAACCCGTTCTCATTCCCAGCTTGTCACATACAGACGCTTGGTCAGGACTTCGGTTTATAGGCAACACAACTATTTGGTTTGGTTTCGTCAACGATTGTGGTTTGGGTTAGAATAATATGTTTGTTACTTAACTTCAGTTACGTAGCCTACGTATGTGACGTAAATGAACGTACTTACGTAACATAAAATGAGTCAGCATTGATAAACAAACAGGAATTTCAACCAGGCAACAAGTCATTTTCTCCTATAATTGTAAACCTAAAGGCTCCAAGAACATGTGGCATGACAACATACCTCATATGAATGTTTTCTCACTGTTGATATTTGAACATGACAAATGATGAGGACACTGGTAGATGCCTTTATTGAAATGTGCAAACCTCTAACAATAATAACGTTTAAATTATTTTAGTGTTTTAAAAGACATTAAGACAATTGAGCATACATTTTTTGGGAATAATAGTCCATCTGTCTATGTGTTTGGATAATGTAGAATAACTTAATCAGATGAAAGTGTTGTTTGTTGTTCCTCTTGTATGTACCAGGAAGATTCAGAGCAGCACACAAGCATCGGGCCTTAAAGTTAACCCTTGTAAGGATTCTTTAATATTGTATTTAAAAAAACAAGTAAAAGTCATGACTCTACCTTCCAGGCTGCTTCTGATGTATGACTTTGATCTGCAACTTCCCAGTCTCTTGGCACACTTCCCACAGTCTTAAGGAATCGAGCCCAAAAACCAGCTCAGACAGAATTTGCATATGCCAGTCCTATGATCTGAGACACCAGCGGTTGTACAGATGAATAACGCTTTCCCAAATCAAGACCCTGGTAATGTTACCAAGAAGCTTTGCCCCGGTGAATTAATGGCTGAGCGACTTGAAGACACAGAACCAGGGTACGATCTTTTGAACTCACGCTTCTTTGATGTTCTACATCCAAACGAGGTCCCTTTGGTTCGTTGCTGTAGTGCAAATGTGTATGCTGTGTTCACTTAATGCACCAAGAAGTGCAAAGGTTATGTTGCTGCTACAGGTTGGACAAGGTTGTCCGCATACAAGATAACATGCTGTTGCTCTACTTTCAAATTAACTTAAAGATTAGTTGCAAATATGATAAAGGCTTCACTTGTGTAGCGTTAGACATTCCTGCAGCTCTCTACGTTATTTCAGTCGCCAAAGTAGTTAGCTAGTAGCTCCTAGTAGCTAGCATTCACGGGAGAAAAAGAACACACCGCCATTGTTTCTTTGGTCTGGGAACACAAGTCGGACCGTTTATTTGCGCATGCGCACAACAGCATTCCAGTGCACACAGGCACACATCCTCCCATGTGACATCACTGCACAGGCCACTCAACATGGCTTTGCTACACATATAAGGAATATGCTCAACAACCTGTTATATAGGTTTTGTACCTTGGACTGCCACCATTGGCTGCAGTGTTTGCAGCCTGTAAACCTCTGCAATTCAAGTTACCAAACGGGAGATATCAGGGACCACAAAGTATCTCCATATGGCATACTTGTAATTATCACTAGGGGGCTTACATAAACTCTTTTCCCCACTTGACAGCTGGTATTCATGGCATTTTGGATAAGATCAAACGCAGCAACATCGCCCATATCTCCATATAATTAGTGTGTGCCGTCAGTGCAGCCCCAGAAAACTCTCAGTGATGCAGCCTGAGAATTTGTTTCAATATGTTGTTGACTGTGGAGTGGAGCATGATGTTGTTGTAAAGTCCACGACTAGATCCACAGTACAACAACTGAATTTTAGGGGAATAACGACTTTAAGTAACAAGGCAAAAAAAAGCATGCAGGAAAACTGTCTAAAAATCAATCCGATTCTTTTCAGGTCAGTGGACTGGTTGACTTTGACGAAGCTGAAACAAGGCACACTGCCCTTTCAGAGGCTCTGAATAAATGCAGTCGTCTTTTTGTTTAGCTTTTCAGGAATGGGTTGTATCCATCGACAAAGCTGGGCATGTGGCATACACCTGCTCAGATGAATTATTCCTGGGGGGCATCAGCCAATCGTATCTATTCAGGCCTCCGCTGAAAAAGGGCCATTTGTCAGCATAATATAGTACCAGTAACAACTATATATATTGTTTTGTTTGGGAAAACAAATAATATGGTGTGTGAGGCAGCGGCCTATGGGCAGCAATGTGTCTGCGAGACGGTGTGTGCAAGTGAAATAAAGAACAGGGGGGAGAAGAAATGGGAACAGAAAAAGAAATCAAGAGAAAGCGAGATGGACAGGGCGCTCTCCCTCTGCGTCTTTGTGTAGGGAGTGTGTTTGCTTGTACCCCGGCTTTATTTGTGTTATGCCGAGTGATTCCATTGTGAGCGGTGGAGCCACCGGGCTTGTATTCCCACCCTCCCTCCAGCCCCCTGCTTTAGATAAAGCTATCTGGATCTGCAGCACACCTTCCTCAAATGCATGCGAGCAGCTTACTGTTGTGCAGGCTCTCACTGTGTTCCTGGGGGATTCTGACGGTTGCATTGTGTGGGCCTACAATGAAGGTGTGGTACGCTGGCACATAGCACCATCTCCAAAAAAAAACACGATTAAGATGGCATGGCTCGCTTCAGGCAGTGCAGTCCTTTTACAGCTGACAGCCTACTTCCAATCTTACATATAGGCCACAGAATGGAGCAACAGTGGTTAATTGCTACGCAGTTTTCGGACACTTATGAGGGCCTCATGCGCAAGCTATTGATTCGTTTTGTTTTCATTTCATGTCTCAAAATAGTGACAGTTGTGCTCGTGGTTGTCAGAGGGCACAGCAGTGCTTTGAGCTGAACGCAAACATCAGCATGATGAAATTGCTCCCAATGACAATGCTTACATGATGATGCTTTCATGTTTACCGTGTTCGCCATGTTAGTTAAGCTTGGTGGTTGGTGGAAATGTCACACGTTTTGCAGGTATTTTGTGTTTGGGGACCTGCGGAAGACGCTATAGGAAAAGTCACCTCATCAACGAAGTCAATGGGATTCGTCCTCTGGGAAAATGTCAGGGAAATCCATCAAACGTTGGAAATCCATCTTTGCTGGTTGTTTGAGACCAACAGCTAAAAACTCAAATGAGAAGTATTTACAATGGAATACAAAATGATTGAAGTGGTAAATCATTGCATTTGAAAAGCTTGAAGAAGCCAATGTTTGTCATTTGTAGCTGGTGCAGCTGTATACTCTTGTTGAAATCACAACAAAATAGTTTGTTTCAGCACGAGACACTAGCCTGTAACTGTGAATGATGTGGTCCCATCCACAGTCAAGTTAAAGTTAGTGTAGTTAAGATTCAATCAATTGCATCAGTCATTTTGACATGTTTCCATGCATGTCGCATTATGTCATTGGCCCTGTTGTTCCCCTGTCTTGCACAGCCGTAGTTGAACAGCATTGATGACTGTCTTCTTAGGCTTTCTTTATTTACACAATGTGACGCGATGGAACCTCCGACCAGTGATTTGTATGCACAACTTGTACCCTGGTGTGTTAAAGATGATAACTTAAACCAATGTTTGCCCTTTAGTAGTGCACATAATGGAGGTCAGTCTATTTTACTTCACTGGCTGTAACTAATAAGGTTTAATGCATATTATGATTGCATTCAGATACACAGTAAGTGCATGGATGGGAATATGTTTTCCCGTGTATGTCTGTGTGTATGTGTGCGCACATCCCAGTGGTGGTACCCATTGTCTTCTGCAAGCTAGTTTTGATCCTTAATAAGCCCCTTGCCTCTGCTCGCCGGTTGTGAAGGCAGGGAGAGAGAGAGAGAAGGGCTTTCTCACACTTCAATTTCATGCATATTTTCTTTGAGGCTAATGAGAACCTTAAATACGGTGCCAGACTTCAGGCGGCGCAGTTGAAGGCTGACATTTTCACACACAGTGGCACCTTGTCACTGCGGATGAAGTCCTTCTACCTAGCTGTTGAGGTGTGTGTGTGTGTTGGCCTTCTGTGCACCTTTGTGCATGCAAAGAAAAGAAGATAATTTGGTGGGCCGCTCTGTACAATTCAGTGTGTTTGTGTTGTGTGCAGGTGGGTCTAGTTGCCTGCGCATGTATTTTTGTGTTGTTGTTTTTCAGCAGGGTTTACTAAGTGGCAGAACGGAGCAGGGGAAGCGATGTAGCTCAGGAACACACAGCGCCGTCTCACTTTGATTTACCACGTGTGCTCTGTATGTTTATGTAATGCACTTGTGCGCTTGTGTGTGCAGATTTGTGCGTATGTTGATGATGTGACGTGCTTGTTTTTAATACCCACCTCTGTGTTCTCATTCCCTCATCTGCACTGAACGTATGCTGATTCTCCCGTAGATCCCGTAGAATGCTTCCTCATGCAAACTTTTACCTCTTAGTCCTATCTGCTTTATCTGTGTCACGCTGTTGTGCAGCACACATCAAATTGATACTGACGCAATTCCTGCTTAATCACGGCTCCAGACAGGGAAAGATGATGAATAAATAAACACTTGAAAGGACCTGCTCATCTTGTCAGCATTGTTGTCGTATCCCATGAAGCCTAAACAAACATGTCTGCCAGGTGTCTTGCCTCGCGGGAAAATAGTCACAAAATGGACATTGGAGGTAATTATTATTAAAACCTTTTTTTTTTGTCTTTATTCTTCCATATCCTGTGTGGAAAGAGAAAGACAGTGAGGATGGAGCTCCGTTGCTTTTTTGGTTGTGTGATTCTCTCCACTGCCCCCTTAAATTGATAAAACTTTTTTGTCATTTGATGTATTTATTGTTTCTTAAATCTTTTGTTGGAGGCTCAGTCTTATTTATGCAGTGTATACGCCTCAGTCTATGTCACCAGGACAACAGAGGAGGCTCCTGGTAAAAGCCCAAAAATGATGGTGTCTGTTTGCATGTCTGGATATGTGTGTGTGTGTGTGTGTTGTCTCCCACACAGCCCCGCTGCTGCCACTCACTGTAAACTAGTATGCAGCTCGTCACAGACAGACGTTGACACACTCCCAGTCTAATGTGCTCATTAGGGACTGCACGGCACACACATAATTGATAGCCATGACACACAGGATGCATACACACATAATTGCAAAAAACTGTTTCCTTTTTTTAATGCTGCAGTAGAAAACAAGGTTATATGAAGTCATATAATGGGGGTTCATTGTCAAGAACAACAACAACAGAAAACGAAAATAACGAAATGAAAAAAGACTAACGGCACAGAATGCATTACAGTATCTGTGCTGTTTACATGCCGATATTTTACACATAAGGATATTTTTTTTGTAATTTCTCTACCCTGGCAGCTGTCAGTTACTTCAGCGAATTAACTGCCAAAAATGTGGCAGAACTTGTCACTCAAGAGGTTATTGTAACCATGGTTACCTTTCATATCCCAAAAAGATAAAGCTGCAGTGTGGAATCGTGGCAGAGTAATTAGACAGAACAAAAAAATAGGACCAATCGAAAAGGCATTCAACAATATGAACAATATGAAACAACCAAGAGTGCTTATAAATAACAGTTTACATGTGAAATATCTTTATAAAGTAACATCTTTTTTTGTACAACCTTTAATATCTTTTTTTAGTGTTCATACAGCGGCACATGTAGAGTAGTGTCTGGTAAAAAGAGTCTTTAACCCTTTGAGCACGAGTTGGGAATAAAAAGATTCACCTGTTGTCATCCTTTTGCTACCTATCTTTTCTTGTATCGTTTGATTAAATAACACATTTATAAAACTATTGTGCAAAACAATTTTATTTATGTCTTCATATACTGTGCACCAGCAGATAGTCATAATCCTTTTAAATTAAAAAATATAGAAAGTATGCATAATTTAGACAGGAATTAGTTAATATGCTTTTATGTACATATTTTACACAGACCTGAATTAATATAGGTCCCTGATCGACCAAAGTAAAAGACTTCAGATTTCTTTTTTTTTTTTTACCACATAGCTACAATGCTTGTGTCAAGTCCGGCAAACATATCTCAAACAAATATTAAGCCCACGATGAAAACCTTGCAGTGAATAGAGAATCTCTTTCTAATACAATGCTTTCATGTCTCGGACTTACCATACTGTTTGTCTGGGAAACAGGCATTGCAGACACAATGCACGCATTGTCCATCAAATTCTCACATAAGCTTCAATAATTCACAATCTCAAATCGTGAGTCAATAGTGTTTGGATCGCAGGTGTAGAAGTGCTTTGACGTACTCAGAGGGTTAAATTTTAAATGCTGACTCCAGCACAAAAAAACTAAAACTAAAAAAAGAGCGCAAACGAGCAGAAGAGTGGAATAAAAAAAAATCTAAAAGAAAAAGAAATTATGGAAAGTGCACCCAGATTTAGTTATAAAATGTTTAACTAAACTGTTTAATTTATGCATGCAGCTTATCACATCCCAGTGATGTCAAAATATAAAGGAACTTAATTCCATTTACACAAGTTTCAAAATACACGCCACTTCATTTTAGAATCTTTTTTTTTTTAAACCTTCATATACTGTATTTTCTCAATGACAACAGTCCCCACCTGCAGTTTGAAAAAAGTCACTCTATTCCTGTCAAAGCAGATCACTAAAATCGAGTGTCTTGGGCCAGAGTGCTATCTCACTCAGCAACAAAAGAAAAGAAAAAACAACAACTGCTACAACACAAAATTTTAAACCATGTGCCAAAACTTAAAACAGTAGTTGTATGGCATCTTTGTGCAGTTCCACCACGTTAATAATCCTTTCTTCTCTTCAAAAGAATTGTCTGTGAAAGGCTTAAGAGAGACAGAGCAAGAAAGAGTGAGCCATTACAAAAGAACACTGCATTGTCCCCAGCCAGTGCTACTGTTTCTCCGGCTCACACACATACATGAGATGGTCCTCGGGGGACTTCCCATGAGTCTTGCTCAGGTGAAGCTTGACCGCATGCTTGCTCGCAAAAGTCCGGTTGCAGAGCTTGCATTGGTACACAGACCCACCGTCGTCGTCGGCGGGGGAGGGTGACGGGGATTCAGTTGAGGGCAGGGAGATGGGTAAGGAAGAGGATAAAGGGTGGCTGGATGGGTGAAGATTAGAGAGCAGTTTTTCAGATAGTCCTTTGGTGTGGCGGTGTTGATGATGTTGTTGCGAAATCTGGCTGAGCAGCTGCTCCCCAGAAAGCTTGGCCAGGTCTCGCAGACGGAAGCCCAAGTGGGATTCCAAGTGGCTGACGTAGGTGGATGGTGAGCGGATCTGAGAGGCGCAGTCGCTGCAGAAGAACACTGGGTGACCGGAATCCAAGTTCTTCAAGAACTTGGTGCCACCGGTTCTCCTCAGCTGGTACTTGACATTAGCCAACCAGTGGGATATTGTAGTCATTGAGAGGCCAGTGAAACGGGAGATGTGCATTCTCTCCTGTGGGCTCAGGTCAGACATCATGTATTTGCCGTCACTTGTTTGTCTCAGACTGGCGGCAAACTGAGCTTGTAGGATCAGGAGGTGTTGAGGGTTCCAGTTGGACTGCCGGCCTTTACGTTTGTGAGCTGGAGAAAAATCTTCTATCTCGTCCTGTGTGATACCTTCGAAGTCGCAGCGCTCGGACAAGCTGGTAGGTGTTGAGGACTTGGAGACAGCCTGACTTTCTGTCAGGTTCCTCAACATGTCGGATATGTCTGACAGTGCATTTTCTCTCAAAGGGGAGCTTGACATAAAGGAAGCTACTGCAGCTGAGGCTTTGGTCATAGTGACAGCGGAGGAGGGAGAAATTGAAGACGGGGTGGTGGTGGTGGAAGAGAGAGCTGTTGAACCCAAAGAACCACCACTGTTGTTTTTGTCAGCATTTTTTCCTTTGGTGAGATCTATGGGTTGGTCGTTGTTTAGATGTTGCTGGTAGAAGTAGCGGTCTAAGCAGTCATTACCGGGCTTTTTGGTCTGTGCTGGTGGGGTGGAAGCAGCCACCGCCGCTTTCTCTGCCAGGCTGTTGCTCATCTTGAACAGCATGCTCATGGGGTCAAGGGAGGGCAGGGCAGGCTTCGCGGCCTTCCCCAGGTGGACGTTCATTACCGACTGCAGTGCGCTGAGGGGGTTGACGAATGGCTGTTCTGGAAGAGGATGGTCTGTGATGATAGCTGTACTGCCACACAGAGAGGCAGGCAGTGGGGATGTCACAGCAGTGGACTCCACTCCATTCTCCCCAGACTCTTTCATAGAAATATCTCCATTTGAATCTCTGTGATTAGCTCCATTCCCATCACCTACTGCTTTTTCCGCCCCACTTGTATTCTCTGGAGTTTTACAGCTTCCTGCTCTATTTTCTTTGGGCGACTCTCCTCGGGCTGAGTCCCCTGCCTCGCTATTGCAGGGTGACGGCGTGGTACGGCTCAGAGGAGATCCCCTCACAACACCACTGGGCTCTCTCATTTTCTCCTCTACCTTGGCCACTTTCTCTGTCACTTTCTTGACCAGTTCCTCCATTGCATGGAAGTTATTTTTGGCTAGCGGGGAGTTCTGGCGGCTGGGAGGGGAGATCAGAGGCTGGATCTTACCAGTGGGAGAGAAAATATCCCCTCTAGGGAACATGTATTTGAGGGCAGAGCTCTTCCCAGTGTTGCCAAGCGAGAGCTTCATTAGGTTTGGGAGCTGGTAAGCAGCATGGATACTGGGATATCCACCCCAGCTTGGAGCTCCATTCTGGGCTTTGTTGATGGCTGAGGTCACTGTGTTCTCCAAGGACTTGAGGATGTCAAGACCACCTTTTGGACTTTCATCCAGATCCTCCTCAGTTAGATAAGAGTATTTTGAAGAAACATCAAACTTCTCCTCTGCCTCCTCCTCACCTCCTGCCTTCTTCTCCTTGTTGAGATTACCATTGTTGATGATGGACTCTTTCGTGCATTCCTCCTCCTTCTCCTCCTTTTTTATCTCCACAACCATGGCAGTGGGGGAAATGCTGGTTGGAGGAGGAACTGGGGCAGGTGGAGGGGAGAATGTTGTGGCAGCCAAGGGAACGGACTGGAACTTTTCTTCAGCTGTTAAATTGGGTTTCGGGGTCGGGATGGACAATTCTATAATGGGTTTGCCTTTCTTAATAGCAGAGTTAGTGACTTTAATAAAGTGTCCGGTCACCATCATGTGAGCAGTGAGCTCTTGTAGTGTGTCATGAGAGCTACCACACTCCATGCATTTGAGGATCTGTGACTTCCTGGATTCAAACTGCCAGGCATAGCTGGCACCGTTCTGGTGTCCATAGCGGTTGTTAGGTGTGATGTAAGGATTGGTGACCTTCTGGTGTACGTTATTGGAGTCATTGAGGGAGGTGGGCTTAGGTGTGCCTCCATTAGAGTCTGGCGAGCTAGGGATGTCCAGGTCCATGGGGACTCTCCTTCGAGCCGAGGAGATAATCTTAGCGGCCACTGGAGTAACAGGCTCTTTCAGAGGCACTTTCTGGTAGTGTTTCGTCTTGATCATGTGGACACTTAGGTCCTGCAGGGATTCAAAGGAGTGCCCACAGTACATGCACTTGAGAACTTTCTGTGCATCCTCCTTCCCCTCCATCTCTAGCAAGGACCGCTTTCTTGGTTTTGACCACCGTTTAGTACCCTCACCATCTGTCTCGTGGTTATCGTCGCGGTAGTGGCCTGTCTCGTTCATGTGCACGGTGAGCCCCACTAGGGTGTCATACGCCGCACTGCAGTCCTTACAGTGGAACTTGCTGGCACCAGTGAATATAGAGCCATACAGCTTGGAGCTCTGCCGGTACAGCTGGACGGTACTAAAGAGGTTGGGTTCTGTAGATGCTGCGGATACAGCAACTGTGGGATGTTGAACCAGGCCCAGTCTGTTGTGGTGGTTGTGTGAGGTCTGCTGGAGGGTTTTAGCCATAGCTGTCTGGTGCCAGTCATAGCCTCCACTTCCACAGCTGCTGCTGCTGCTGCTACTACTGCTGCTGCTGTGACTGCGAGGGTTTTTTTCTGCAGGGGGCTGGCTCAGGTTTAGATTCAGAGTGGACCAATAGGAGTTGGTCAGGAAGGAGGTGTAAATGGCCTTCATCTTCTCCAGGCTGTCAGCCACAGACCCTGTTGTGGCTAATATGGCCTCGTCTCCACCTACTGGGGCAGCAACATTGGCAACAGCCATCGTGACAGAGGAGGGAGAAAAGGGAAGGGCATTCGCCGGGTCTTTTGAAAGGAGGATATCATCCTCGTTTTTAAGAGAGGAGATCTCAAAATCGGACATTCTGTCACTGGATTCACTTAGGTGAGACTCACTGTCCAACTCTTGACCAGAAAAGTCAGCAGCGTTTGGGGAGTCATGGAAGCCAGTGGATCCTGGCCTGTCCTTGTCCTGACATAGGAACTTGGAGGCAGGCTCCTCCCCTTCCTGAGCTGAGTCGTCTCCATCCAGGTCCTCATCCAACAGGGCTGCTTCCTTCTCATCTTCAGGGACATATGCTGCTCGAGCAGAGAAAAGAAAAAAAACAAAGAGAGATTTGTTAGACAGCATATCTAATGATGGAGATTCCAGTATTCCTGTTTCTACACCAAGCAGGGAACTGATCGAAACACAAGATACTGACATTCACACTTTTGCCAGAGGAAACAGAGCAATCATCCAATGGCATCAACAGACAAAGTATTTCCTATTACAATTGCAGTAATTCTGTTCTATCTTCACCCTTTTACATTGACATTGTTTTCAAATTGGAATCAAGTTGCCACCCCCTCCCATTCTCTCTCCACCCCCAGGTCTTTGTTCTGTACTGCAGAAAACCAGAGACAGTCGGAGAGAGAGAGAGAGAGATGGAAAAAGAGAAAGATGGAGGGAGGCAGAGAGGAAAAACGTCGCTTCAAACAGAACTTGCCACCTTATTCTTCTCAAGGGGCAACAGCTTGAAATTAAAACTAAATTTGAAATTAATGAAGCACATTCTGGCGGTGGCATTCGTTTCTGAAGTAATAAATTACTTGTATCAACCTCGGAGACAGCGGTTCCTGTCTGTCAATTAATATGTCTTACGCTTCTTCTGCAGACTCTAATGCATTCCCTAACAGACACACTCGCCATTTAAATTAAGCATGCATTTCCACTCATCACACTGCTCAGCCCTCGCCTCCTCGTAAATAAAAATGAATGTATGTACGTTTGCCTGCAACAAATCTCTCCCCGCAAAAACCCATTTGCTTCAATTACCAAAGATTAGAAAAAGTTTAGAGTTATTATTTACAGTTTAGCTTCAGGAGTGGGCTTGAGCCTTTCAATTTATATTCAAATCCCTCTCGTTTAAGAATAATACAATGGGAATCATATAGAGGAAATATGTATCAAGACAAATCACAGTCTCGCCTCTTTGTACATCTATGAATGTTTTATTTTGTTAATAAGTCTATCAAACGGATAAAACAACATCAGATGAGAAACGCTGCGTGCTCACACTTTGTGATTAAGGCTGGATTTCTGAATACCAATGGAAGTGCAGCGCGTGCATACACAAACCTCTTGTATTAGCAACTACACTGGCAAAGAAGACGAGCGTGTGTGTGAACGCCGGTGCCCTTGTGCCCGGCATTCCTTTCTGCGAACAGGCCATCGCTCATCTAAGCTGGTATGTAAACACAGAGCGAGCCGGTAAGTGGGACGGGTGTGGCACGGAAGCGAGGGCCTATTCCATCACAATCTGCCACTTTCAAAGAGATGCAAAGTTTAAACAAATCAAAATGATCATTGTGTTGTATTTAATATGAGGACGCACAGTTACATTCCTTATAAAGAACTGAAAGGAAAACGATGCGCATGTTGGAAAAAAAACCTCCATATTGTGCTTACAGTTTTGTCATTGGCTTGGAAACAAAGGAAAATACGGGCTTCCACAACTAATGCCCACACCACCTGCCAGCCACATCATACAACACACTGAAGCTGTTGCAGACTCCCATCTCTAACTGAGCATGTGTATGTGCTAGTACTGCATCAGCAGCAACACAGAGAGGAGTCTCTGTCATTGTCAGGCTATCGGTTGCCATCGGCGGTGATACGACACACCGCCGTGGGACAAACAGATGCACAGAGACACAGATTTCCCAGAGCCCAGCACACACACACACACACGGTAGTCTTAACAACTCTTTGCCTTCGGGCATTCTCAGGAACTTCTCTGTTGAACATGCAGTCTGCTCCAGTGCTCAGTGTAACATGAAGAGGATTCATTTTTAACATGTTCTCTTGTATTAGATGCTGTTATGTGCAGGGTCACATGACCCTTATCTACTCTGCACCAGCTCCTATTGTTTGTCTTTTATTGTATTGAAGTACATCTATCTAGCAAACCTTGATGCGCTTAAGCTGCATGTTTTAACATGTACAGATATAAAACATGTGCACGCACACACACACACATACTGTCTCAGAGCTTCCCCATTTCTCTCCCCCATTCTGTCTCGGAGACGCATCCACCCGCCCGCACATACGTGCAGCCGAGCCGACCCACATGTACATGCCATCTGTTCTGAATCAGCCATAACGACAGCTGTTTAAGAGAACAATGCTGCGGCTGAGGAAACAGCCGAACACAGCAGCCCGGCACTCTCATCAAGGCCAAACATCAATGTGAAATCTCCTTTAAAACGCAAAACGTGCACGCTCCGCTTTGAATTAGCTGCCTTTGTGTGTGACGAGAACACGGTGTGTGTGTGTGTGTGCTTGCGTGTGTCCATCGGTGTACCTGCAAATGTGTGATACGTATCGATACACAGGCAGGAGGATCGGGGAGAAAATTGCGTTTGCAGCGAGACCAGTGTGTGCGTAATAAAAGCTCGGCGTGTAGGCTGCATCCACCTACATGGAGCGCGGAGCACGAGACCGCTTTTTGGAATTGTTTGAGGAAGAGGACGTTGGAATTATGGAAACATTTTGACATTTAATAGGCGCAGTGTTGCAACGAATTGATACAACTGCTTACATTGAATAGGCTGCAATAGGTTCGGTTCAACTACAGCCGCTCGCGTCGTTCTGTGACATCGTAAACTAAATACCCAGTTAAACTGACTCAATATCCATTTAAAACAGATATCGACCTTTCTGTTATATTTATTCTGAAAACATGGCTTTTCAGTTCATTTTGAACTTGGCTTCCTTTGGCGAGTCGCCATCCACTGAAACCTTGCTGGCTATGTTTCTGTTACGTTATGTACTGTAGTACCGTTTATCCATCACATCAAGCTATTTATTTGACTTCTGTGTCGTCAGTTTTTTGCAGCTGGTAGTAAATGTACTAAAAGTCAACCCCACACCAATTTGTAATCCTATTTGTGTCTGTTTCTCCATATTTTTTGGGAACAAATCAGAGTTACTATTTGTGTGTATGTCATGAGAATCAGTACTTCAGTACCAAGTCGATGCCAAAATTCTCAAAAAGGTGACGGTACTCGTTTTCCTACAGTACCACAGATACCGTAGGTGCTGAGGATCAGGGATCAAGATTAACGTTGTCCCTGGGACGATGATGGCCCCGATACATTGTGAACAACCAACCTGTTGAAATCGGCAGCAGCAGAGCGAGTTAACGTTAGCTGTTAGCATCCCACGTGCAGCACAGTCTGGCTTGGCTAAGTAACGGAGCCAACAGGTTGGATTGAGTTACATTTTGACGCGTTTAATCTCGATTTAGTAAAAATTGCGATTTGATCATAACGTTATCGTGATGTGTTCAAATGTAATCTTGTCAAATTTAGGTTTCGCCGAGAAAATTGAGGCGCATCGACAGGGATTCATAAGAAATTCTCAAGATAAAGTATGCAAACGATAATAAAGGAGTGTGCCGATAACTGCCCCATTGTTGAGAACCACTGATGTTCACTTTACTTACCAGCAGACTTATTAACAACTATGAGCCCACTGTAATAGTCCTATAGGGTTCAAGAGAGTGGCTGCTCATTGTCCCACTCTCTCTTTAGCCATTACTTGGCACAACATGGCTTCACTGGGGGAGGGAGGTTGGACGGATGTCAAGACCGGGGCCACACACCACACTCGCACACGGTCGAGAACATGCAGAGATGATCCCCAAGGCTGCTGGCTTGTGTCCAGGCTGCAAGGGTTCACAACACTACGACCCGTGGATACGGAGATAACTAATGGAAGAAAGGCACGCACACACAAGCAGGAAAAAGCCGGAGTAGAAGAAGCCTGGGACAAACACACCAGGCTTTATCATGCTTATATAACCACCTAACAGCCCGATCAGACACACAGGCACGTCTGCGCTGCCTGTTTACACTTCACTTTGACCGTGCAAGTTTCAGTGCGCGTGAGTGTGTGAGACAAAGAGACGGACCGTCCACATCAGTCGAGGTAGGGAAACATTTTTAGGAGAGACAAAGCTGAAGACATGGCTGTAGGCCTGAGATGAAAGCAACCCACCAGAATCCTCTCACATTAACCATGTGTGAGTGTATCTGTGCACTCCCCGCCATTTCCCACTTGATGAGATCCTATAATCTCCACCCCCTCCCTCCCTCCCTCCCTCCCCCTTTTCCATCCCGCCCCAATCACCAGAGCAACCCACATTAATGAAGTTAATTGAACCTGAGATCGATAATACTTAATTATTGTGATTTGACATGCACAGACAAATTGGGGGGATGGCTTCTGTGTGGGTGTGTGTGTGTGCGGCGAGCAGCAAGGGTGGTTAAAGGGGCACGGATGTCTGCGTTGAGTGCCTCGGGATTGGCGAGGCGTGCCATCGATGTCTCGAGAGGTGTTTGATCGACCCCCAGACGCCCAGACGAATGAAGCTGTTCCTCCAAGCGGCTCTACAGACTTGGAACATATCTACGGTAGCATCGGAATATGCCGCGCTAATCGCTTCTCCGCCGGCTCGCCATGTTGCTAGAATAAACATGGTGTGTGTGTGATGAGTCGTGCACTAAATCACCACGAAAGTCGTGCAAGAAATGAGATGTTATAATAATCAAAAAGCAACAAAAGCAACATTTTCTACTTTATTACTTTTTTTTTATCGTCTAAATATATAAATATTATTCTTAGAATTATTTTAACGTACTTTAATGTTAAATCACAGGGAATCCACTTTGTTTTTGTCACTCCAGTGTTTATAGAGACAAAGTTTTACGAATCTTTCAGAATATTAGTACACAACTGCTACTACTATGCTGTTATTACTTTGACTTAGAATAATAATTAAATGTAAGGCAGAAAGCATAAACTTGTAAACAAAAGTAAATTAGGAAACGAGTTTTACACAAACAGTGTTTGTGTAAAACTCGGTTTTGCAGTGTGACATGTCACCGTGCCATCGTGACTCCAGTTCTTCCACAGCTAACTATTTCTCCATTATGCTATATCACAGAACATGTGACTTTATGTTACAATAACAACATATATTTTGACATGATATATACTTTGTTTTTGTATCGATACAATACCAGAGTGGGATGTCTCTTTTAGTCTAGAGAATTAAGTATCAGAAAAGCACTTTGGCACATTGATGCAAAAATCATATAACCAACCAAAATTGTCGTAAAAAATTCTTGCTTATTGATTTGCAATTCTGTCAACAGTACATGCAAATATGTTAAAGTGACAGATCGCTGACGGTACATTTTTTTCTGTCATGTCGTGGTTTGTATTGTCACCTACACTTAGTGTTCTCTATGATAGAAATGTGTCTTCTGTGGTACAGCAGCAATACTCATGATATAGCAATGACATAAACCTTATCATACTTTATTGTACTTCAATGTCATATGATCAGTTTTGCTGCAACAACCTTTAACAGTGTTCTATGCAATAGTTCGTTCATAATGTTGGGAATGCAGGTAAGAATAATTATTTATATCAATACAATTAATATTAATAAAACCTGCTAGTTGCCAACAATACCTTAAAAAAGGAAGACTCACAAAGGCTGATTTGATTGTGGTACATGTAAAAACATTTAGTTTAAAATCATTTGGGGAAACAATACAAATATTTTCTCTGAACTGATTAGACTCATACATAATACTCTCACTGATGTTTTTATTTTGGTTGTGTACTGTGTATACATTCACAGAAGGTTGTAGTTTTAGCTGTATATGTAGTTTATGTGAAAATAAAAGCAAATATAAAAAGCACAATATGATGTCGTATTTTGTATCATATTTCAATGATGGCTGTTGGATACTCGTATTTTTTTGTTTGCTCTAAAATGTGTTTATTTATTTATTTTTTTACAGGAATGTACCGTATTTGAATTATTTCCATGTGGGACTAGCTCTGTGCTGATAAGCGGTAATGAACAGCACGATAGTCCTAAATATGCAAAATGCCTTTCAGGAAAAAAAAAAGCAGAGATAATATTAGCATATACAGCACACAGTGGCAGCGGTGCTAGCGAGAGAGACAGAGGGGGAGAGCGGGTGAGAGAGGGGAGATTAGATTTGGAGTGGCAACAGTTAGTCTGTGTGTCTGTCTGCGACTACGACTGCGTCGCAGCACACTGGAATACTGCGATTATTCAGAAACGCGGATGCTGTTGTAGTACGCTTGTGTATGTCCGTAAATGTGTGTGTGTGTGTGTGTGTGTGTGTGTGTGAGCAGCGTTGGCCGGGCTAATCATCTCCCCATGCCACTCAGCTGGGGAGCTGCTGACACTGTATTTACATGCTGCTGTTACAGTGCCACTACAACAGTGTATGCCTGGGCTCGAGAGCTACTGACAAACTCGCTGATGTGTGTGTGTGTGTGTGTTGTGTGTGTGTTTGTGTGCTATATTATACATGTGCAGTATCTATTTAGCAAAAGCAGATCCATTTTTTTTTGGTACAAATCAAATGCAGTCCCGTTTCAAATGAGTCTGATGCTGATGCTGTACAATGTGAACTGAACAGCTGAACACAGAGTCTCAACTGAGGGAATAAACGTGTGTTTGTGTCTAAAAGCAGCCACATTCAGTCATCTGTAAATACAAACGGTAAAGAAAGTTAAAAAATGTCTGCCATTTATTCCTGTGTTAGTCAGTATTTCCAACTCTCTGCATACTGAACACACAAGAGAGCGCTGTTTATTTTCCAGCCTCACACACCAACGACGTGACCTCGACGTGACCTCTCTCTGACTGCGCGAGTTCATTGAGGAGGAGCTGAACAGGAACGAGTGGAACGCTATGGAAAGCACAGATTACCACCTCGCGGTAAAGATTCCTGAGCAGCGCGGCTGAGAAACCAAACAGACGGTGGACGGGAAACAAAAGCTTTCGTGACATAATATAAAAGGCGTACACCACGATTCTAGCGGTGCTTTTGAGACCGGACGGTGATGCTCCTCTGCTGTCGTACAAATGTCAAACACGCTGTGAAAGGTGAAATAACAGCCGCTAGAAAACCACAGAATGTAAACCCAATACAAACAAACTGTTCAGTTTAAAGGGATGGTTTGGGTGTTTTGAAGTGGTGTTGTTTGGGGGTCTTACCTACAGTCGATGAAACAGACATGAGTACCAGGAGAGTCGCATCAACAACATGTGTATTCCCCAGCAGGAAAGGTTCACATGAAAACATTTATATGTGTTTTAGTGCTAATATTTAGAATGTTTTCACTTCTCCATCAGAAGGCCCTCTCTGAAGGGGCACTGAACTGAAAGTGAAACTAATCCACACTCTCTTTCAAGCAAATATTATCAGTGGGCGACTGTTGGTCAGTAAACGATCCTCCGCCCGTCCCTTTGTTCGTCTGATCGCTCGCACTTGGAGCAGCCACACTCTGAAAGCTCACAGGGCGACCTCGGGTCATGAGCACCTGTCACCAGGGGATGTGTGTGTGTGTGTGTGTGTGTGTGAGAAACCAGCGGGATGTGTAGAGTTAGCCAAGCAGGGCTGAGCAAGACCCATCATTTCCACCATCTCCCATTTGTTTCTCCCCTCCGAGCTCCCTCCCATTCTCATACCTCCCACTCGTCCTGTGCTCTCCCTCTCTCCTTACTGCCATTTCATCTCTCTCTCTCTCTCTCTCTCTCTCTCTCCCTCCATCATCTCCAGTCCGCCTCACACACACAGAGCTGCTGTTTTTCTTTCTCTTTCGTTTGTTTTCCCTTTACTTTTCCTCAAATTCCCTCGATATTCATCTTCACCATTCTCTCTCACACACACACACACGCAGCAAGAACATGTACACAATGCACAACACAGGAAGTAAAACGCTAAATAGAAGAAACACACAACTGTGCAGTTAAGTCTGTGCTTTTGCAAACTTTGGTAAAATAGAGCGTAGAAATGTCTATGTTCTCTACCCCCCCCATCACACACACACACACTTTCACAACACACACTCGTAGCATTGCAGCCTGGTTAGCTGCTGGGTGTCTATTACCTGCCAGTCTGCCCTGATCTCTTTGGACAGCTCTGATCAAAAGATGTCATCCGACCCACTCGACTGGGCCTCGCTAGGGAAGTTAGCAAAGGGGAACATTTGTGTGTGTGTGTGTGTGTGTGTTTGGTAGTAAATCACACAGCGGCCTGGGTGTAAATAAAACGACAGGATCACTTTAAGGTCCCGTCAGGTAGGCAGGAGGCGATTATGATAACGCCCGCTCTGCTCCAACGCAAACGGACACACTTAAATCCAGCGGGCCGAGCGTAATATACATGATATAGCTCTTTTCCTCTCTCTTCCTGCCCGCTTCTCTCTCTGTGTGTGTCTGTGTGTGTGTGTCGTCTTTCTTATCTTTTCTTTTTCTTTTTTTCCCCTTCCATCTGTTGTGCAATAAAAATGTTTTGCGGGATTACGGCTGGTGGAGGCCCGAGGTGCATCTGCTGGGAACAGATTGAAAACAAGCGTCCCTCAAAGGCGGATATTAGTCCTTTTAAAGGAAATCTCTACAAAACAAGAGGGCGCACACGTGCCAAGTCATCGCCACACTCACGCTCACGCACACACGTAGATGCTCTCACTGACAACGTCCTGCATCTGAAGAATTGAATGCATCTCCATAAAAAAAAACAAAGATTTGTAAAACAAACACAGATGTTTTTCCTTCAAACGGAAGCAGTGTTGAAGCTCGGTCCGAGCAATAAAAGGTGTAAAATGCGATGGGGTTTTTAGAGGAAAGAAAAACGGCAGGCAATAAAGCTGGAAAACAGCACTGCTCCGAGGCAATTTAGACTGCAAAACACAAACCATTAAGTTTGTGCATTATCTTTTAATTTAATCTTGAATGATTTATAATCCATCACGCAAGGCTTCAACCATATCCAATTATTCTCTGCTGCTTGATTGACAACAAAGGTGATTTATTAAGCTAATAAAAACTGATGGGCTCTCCACTATGCTCTGAAAATAACCAGCCGGACCGAGAGCTCAAAGACACATTGCCCACAGACACTCACCTCCCTCCTGAGAGGCAGCGGATCAATACTTTGTGTGTGTGTGTGTGTGTGTGTGTGCGTGTTTTGAAGTGTGTGTTTTTTTAGTGTGTACGGGGGTTAAAGTGTGTGCAGGAAGCCTTTGAACAATCGCAGAAGTATCTCTTTACTTAAAAGAGAAATCGGTCTCCATCTGTTCCTGCCGCTCTCGCTGTGCCAGAAACGTCGGAAATCAAAATGTCAGGCTTAGTGACGAGCGATGGTCCCCCCCGCCCCCCATGCAAGGCCGAGTGATTATATTAGGCTTTAATTCCTCCATCCACGGCGTATATGTCATCTTAGCCTCCGCTTTATCTGCTAATGTTACGCTCAATCACTTGATATTAATGGAAAAACAGAGAGCCAGGGGGCCCCGTAATGGTGGAGGGTGGTTAGTGTGTGAGTGTGTGTGAGTGTGTGTGTGTTGATGAGCGGTGGTGGGGTGGCGTGGAGGGGGTTAACGGTCCTGAGTTCACATGCATATCAATGTAGACGACTGGCGTTAAGAAATATTAGCATGTTTACAGCGCCATGCTCATTTAATGAGGCTCACATGTTTTAATGTGGCTACGCAAACACACACACACACACACACACACACACACACACACACACACACACACACACTACATGGCCTGTTTTCACTGTTTTTTTTACAGCAATGCAGGTATCGCTGTCATTTCCGCTGATGTGTTTGAAAATGTGGCCCCTTGTGAAGTCGGGTTTTCGGGGTGACTGTCCAGATTACTGCTGCAATTCTACACTTATTAGAAACAAATGTTCTCAGGAGGACATGAGGAGGAGGAAGGAGAGGAAGTTTGCCTCGCCTTCTTGGGGTTAAGATGAGGTTAGGATAAGAGTCAAAGGTAGAAACCTGTAAGATTTGGTCAGAAACATTCAAAACATGAACCGACGGAACCAACAGAATGAGGGTTTCAGTGTTGACGTCATGTCAAAGACGCTATGAAGTGTGTTGTTGCAGAGTTATCTACTGAAATGAGATTAGTGACGTCATGATACCAGAAATGTAGTAGGCGGTATCAATAGCAGTGAAATTCAACGATTCTCGGTACCCAATGTGATACCGCTGTAAAAAAGAAAACAATAAATCACATGTACTTGAACATCCTTAATTACCATTTGTATATGCTCCTTTTTCTTCAAAACTTGTGTTACTAATCCGCCACAAGTTCCTCGCCAAAAACGAAACGTGAAGATTGGAAGATAGCAGTGTTATGTGACCGAATGTCAGCGTTTGGGCAGTTTGACTGAATTGTGCTCTTAATCTGTTGCCTGTAATTTAGATTGCGTGGTCCCAGTAGTAGAGGTGAAATGCTGACTCTTATTTGTGTGGAGCATGTGGCCAGGTATCACACAATGCACCCTGTAAAGCAGGTGTGGAAGTACTCGGTCACAAGTCAACACCTGAATGTGACCCAGACACCGAGAACACAGTCAACTGTTTCTCTGTTCAAGAGGAGCCGCAGCTTCTTTTCTTTCTACACCGAACACTTCACCAAAAAAATGAATAAACCCGATCAATATGTGTAAGTATGGTGACCAGCAGAGACAGTCTCCTAACACCGCCTGGCTCCATCGCTTCACCAACAGCAGTTGCTGAATTGAATCCTATTTTTTTTCCAAACGCACCACATGTAACTTCAGCGCTATTCATTCGTGTTACAGTGTCTGTTCCTGTCTTCTGCTTTGGCAGTAAACACTGCTGCATGTCGTGCCAATAAAACAGAACATGAATTACAGAGAGAGCCGCATACTGGAAGGAGACAAAGTAAGCAATAATTAAGTCGCCACCGGTCCACTGTGTGTTTCTACGCCGACGAGTCGGCGCGCTGGTGAGAACACACACATACGAAGACACCGAACCAGGCATCATCTCAACTAAATGCTGCTCTGCGACGGCATTTCGGCCGAGTTTCAAAACCCTGAGGCCTTCCTTTGCATTCAAATATCAGAGGAGGTTTTAAAAAATGTCTTCTGTCTTTTTGATCCATGAAAGAAAAAGTATGTTTTTATCTGATGTTCATACTGCAGCTTGGGGACCTTCTGCATGTCGCTCTCCATCAAAAGCTTGCTAATTCTCATCTGTTCATTATTTTTTAACACATTCACTTTTCTTTCCTCGTCACCCTTATAGCGCCGTGAGATTAGAATAAAACCTGAGAGCTCAAAACAAGGCCGGCCGTCTCCCGGCTTTGATTTGTAGTAAGCGTGTTGTTAGCGCACCGCATGGTCACATGATGGATCTCGGGCCCTCGCAGGTCCATCAACGCCTCGGGGGTGCTGTGTGGGTTTGCCGGGGAGGATTTGTGTGTCTGCCACGGTGTGTGTGTGTGTGTGTTTCCAGCAGGGGCGGGTAAATACACAGGCAGCGATGAATTATGTCAGGAAGGAGGCCTCCGTTTTTTAATTATGTAATTAGCCATGAAGACCAGCAAGAAACAGAAGAAAGGTCTTGTATGGCATGTGAACGGTGCCAAAATGGCGTCAGTGACGTGTGTGTGTGTGTGTGTGTGTTATCTTTTGGTATATGAAAGAGCCCGCAAGACATGTCACCCAGACGACGGTAGAGCAAGAAGGCCAGCAAGGCCGACAACTACACAAGCTCAGAGTGCTGTTCTGGCAATCCAGCCTGAAAGGGGAGACGTAGAAATGCACGTGCAAAAAGAAAACACAAACATAAACACAGAGGAGAGGAGCTGAACACAAATTGGGAAGGGGTGAGAATATCATTTGTCTGAGTCTGGTTCCTTTCACGTCGTCGGGGCCATCGGGATGGAGCCCCGGTGACGGCAGTGGGAGGACACAAGCTGTCCAACTTTCCTCAAAGATATCGGACTTCAAGGATTTTCCTTCATATCAAAACAAAAAACAAATGTCAACAAAATGTGCAATAATCACATTGTATCAATTACAGCGATAGCACATCACGATTTGATCATATGTCGTCCTGTAAAAACAAATACATAGACTGTAGCCTTTGACAACATATAAAATATATATCGATCTCCGCCGCTGCGTTATTTGCACCCGGGACACACAACAAACAGCGCTAAACGTCTGAGAACAACTCTGAATAATAATTATATGTTGATGCATGAAGAACAATGTGAGATTCCGATTGCTTATGTGATGCACTGCATTTAGCATCCTGCAGGGGGCAACAGCAGCAATATGCAATCGAACTGTTTCATTATTCTGACTTGCTAGCTGCTCAAAACACGTGCTACATGACTTTAATTACTCAACTCAGTGATCTGTGAGGGAAATCATTTTTACTTCGAACAAACAAATGAATTAATTTAAGTTCATACTGATGAACACACTTTTTAAATGGCTTGTCTAAAATGTGTTTATTGCGCACTTTTGCCCCTATCTAATGTAAAACGTCTTAAAAAGTAAATAAATGTGACATTGTTTCGAGATTGTGTGTGAAAGAGTCGAACCACCGCACCACATCGTGCCGTGAAGATCCTCTCCTGTTCCAGCCTTGTACGGCTCACACACACACACACACACACACACACACACACACACACACACACACACACACACACACACACACACACACACACACACACACACACACACACAGACGCGGATACACGGTTCACACATGTTTTGCATGTGTGTGCGTGCGCTGGTCCTGATTTGTATCAGGCCTGTGAAATCCATAATCGTTGCGTCTCATCAGTCTCATAAGGACGACATGCAACGTTGTTTCCTCTTTGACAAGAAGAGACAAACTTTTCTCTCTGTCTCTCTCACACACACACACACACACACACACAGTCACGTGACTTTGACGCGTTACCAAAAAGCTTGTGAAAAGTCGGTTCATATTCATCTCTATTTAGAAAACTGACGCCAAAATCCTGCCGCCAGATTGCTCTTTTGACAAAAGCCCCCCCCCCCCCCCCTTATCTCGTGGTGTTAACTAAAAATACCTCAAGTATAAAGAGTACCGGAGCTTCATCCAGGCTTGATCACATTATCTGTGTGAGAGAGAAGAAAAACAGAAAGGATCCTGCGCCACACAAAGCTGCATTTGTACCCATCACCCTGGGCACTGAGGACAAAAACAATGGGTCGCATTTATCTGGGTGAGATGTTGACAAATTTGACCGGACAGCTTTTTAAAAATGCGCAGGCACCAAAAAAGGAGACAATTTTTGTCTCCTTGTGAATGAGCTCGAGCTGAGAGGGATGTGACAGAGTTGCAAAATTCATTTTTGTGCTGGATTTTTTTAGCATCTGATGTTGATGAATGAGACGTTTCATTCAAACGCTGCATTTAATTTGGTGGAGAGATAAAAAGTAAAACAAAAAAAGAAAAAGAAATGCATCGCTTCTATCTTTCAGAATGCTGCGAGTGTTTTTTAAATTTTATGCTTTGTGCACGACCAAACAAAACTATCTCATATTCAATGCTCGTTAATTTGAATATACAAATATTTACATCCCCCGTGAAGTTACCAGCTTGTAAGTCAAAGCCTCGCGATGCTCCATAACATTTCACAGGGAGTTTCAATTTGAGTCCAGCAATCATTTTTGGCTATTTTCATTGTCCAAATGATGGACCTCACTTTTTTGGCTTTCCTTCCAGAGCGACGCAGCTTCAGCTTCCCGTGACGGAAGTCGGAGCGGATGAATCCATCGGCCTCGATGGCTGGAATTTCCTCTGCTGAGATATGTGACGGTTGCACGTGGTGACGGGTGAAATCAAGCCCTTATGACATCGGGGAGTAATTTAACACACGTTGTTGTTTAAACCATGACTGACACGATGTTCAGGAACGCTCGACTCTATCTGGGTTACAAGAACTTGGTCTTGTTTCAGACAGGGTCAGGCCGCTCTAGAGCTCAATGTTTCATCGATTAGGAGCGAAGTCAGAGTGAAAGTGAGACGTGGTTGTGAATGTATTCTATTCCCAGGACCTTCAGATGTGAACGTGAAGTGTTCCGGAGTAGATTCCACTCGTACAGTAGCAGCTGAGGCTGTGTATGGGGAGGCGTTTAACGCCCAAGCTTATAATGGTCGATGAATCAATAGCAACATGTTAACAAATCAAGTGTCTATTGACTGGCTTTATAAGTGCGAATGAAAGGCATGCACACAAACGCTACCTCTTCTTGCTCTTTCCGCTCTCTGCCCCCCCCCCCCCCCCCCAACTGTGGATCGCTCGTGAGTCTGCGTGCCGACGTGCCTTTAAAAAGCCGGTGTTCTTTCTTTTAGTTCAATCAAAACAGAGGCTTTCATTTGTGCCACCGGATTCTGCCATGTTTTTACGAGATGGGATGCGTGTGTGTGTGTGTGTGTGTGAGAGAGAGAGAGCGGGTTCTGGATATAACCTGGGGCAAGGCTCGAGGCTAAATCATTCCTGGAAGAGTAGCAGAAAAGGTAGAAAGAAGAAAAAAACCCGGTAAATGCTGACTGATGCCATGTCTGCTGCTTCCATCTCTGCTGCTCTCCGTCTGAGTCTCTCTTCCCCTGGTCTGTGCATTTCTATAGTTACATGTCTCCCTTACACTCTCTCCCTCTTTATCCTTCCCAACTATCGGGGTAAGTATCCGTCCATTTGTCGAAGTCTTCCTGTCAGTCTGCAACTCCTCTATCTACACGGCAGTCCCTTTTGAAACGCTTGGGGTTTTTTTGGATAAAGAAAGATATGGAACACTTTAAATATAGCGAGGCATGGGGATCATTTAAAATAACGTATGAATGTAGATAATAAATAGATAATTTAGGTATTTAGCGGTAAATAAGGAACAGTTAAGATGAAAACAAAAGCCTACTTTATTTTTTCCTTGGAAGGCATGACCCCCCCCCCCACACACACACACACACTCTGCCTCTGATTGGCTTGCCCCGATGTTCTTATCCTAACACTACCCAATCTCACATTTCATGCCAAAACCTGCCGTCCTCGGAAAAGAAAATGGCCGACTGCTCTTCCTGATTCCCTTTGACCATCTTTAAGAGAAGCTCAAAAGCTGATCTGCTGGTGTGATTTCCTTCATTCTGTTTTCCGACTCACACACCTCGCTGTCACCGTTCTTGTAAGTGGTCCTGTCTTGGACCACAGAGAGACTTTCTCAGTCGCACATTTCTTGGCCATTCGACAGATGATTCTGTTAACACAGCAGGTAACATTAACCAGCAGAACACTTTTAATTCTGATGACCCCGAATACAATACACTGTAAGTAATAAGCTCAATGACATTCAAAGTAAAACACGTTGAACAATTGTCACAAACATTGGTGTTTTTGGGTGAATTTTTGAAGTTTATGTTTTCATAGATACTTCATTCATATGTCGGCCACTTTACAAGTATTTTAAGCAGTAATAAAGGGAAGTAAAACTCATCTCTGGGAAGTGTACTCAAAGTACGCGCTCGAGGACAGTATCTCCTGTTTCAAGCTAATGTCTCCTAATTCATAAAAGAAAGTATTGTTTTTTTGAAAAAAGAAAACGGTAAAAACCTAAATGATCTGCTAAAGCAGCCAGACCATTTCAGATGCCCTAAAATGAACCCAGTGAGACGTACAAGACGGTCTCTGTCTTTCTGTCTGTGTCTTCCTTTCCCACGCTGCTGTTATGTCTCGACGCCCGGCTTGTTGTGTGTACGGAGCGTTCGGTTCCGCCAGTGTGATAGCTCAGTATAAACTCCAGATAAAGAATGGTGGTGAGAAAATGAGGGACGTCAAAACACTTGCGGGGGGGGTCAAAGATGTGACAAAGAGGAGAAGAGGATTCTTCAGCACTGATGTAAATGCACAAATGAAGGCTAAGATGAGCGTTAATGCAAAGTGTACGCATGAACGCTCACCCACAATTGTGCATACCGGATACATGTACGGACAGATTGATGATCTTTGAGTGATTCCCACTGTGAGAGGGATACATAGACGTTATCGTCGTGATCTCATCTCTACTCGTCATATTTTGCTGCTTGGGCAACAGCCTTTTGCCAAGTATCTTGACGCTGAAGATTTGCGCATCGTTAACATTGTGAAATGGTTGCGGTTACCGTTGTAGTCTATCTCGTGGTTAACATTGTGAAACCGTGTCGGTTAGGGTTAGGCAAACCTAACTACTTGGTTTTAGCTTAAAATAAGTATGCATGTACCGTAGTGTAAGCTACGTAACGCCGTGGGATTCGGGGTGTATCGGCACGTGACATGAAGTCCCCTGAGTACAAGTCCTGTTTGTTGGACCTATTCAGCTCCACTCCCTCTCGACTAAGTCTTAAAAAGGCGCTTGTCTAAAGGTGACTACTTAATGTCATCAAGCTGAACATTTGTCCGCCTTTATCGCAAAAGCCATAAAAGTGGTGTTCGTTTGTGAAGATTATCTTGCTGAACAAAATCCGTAAGTACGAACAGAGCTTGTTTTCTGCAATAATCCAAAATCGAGGGAAGTCAAGGGAACCGGCGTGATGCTAACATCTGGGTTGGCCCAAAAAAACGACTTCATCCCTGAAGCACTCTATAACGACGCGGATGAGTTTACGTAGTTTGTTGAAACCCCGGCGAGTCTCATTCCGACTCTTTGTGGGCCACTGGCCAAGAGTCTGTATTTGACGCTCTCTGGACCAAGCTCGCAGTATGACATTGAATGAATTCATATAGAACTTTTCTAGAAGATAAGTGAAGGGAAGTAAAGGTGAAACGAAGTCTGGTAAAGAATTAGGAGAGAAGGTCACTTTCTCACCTCATGCCCACTTCCACTGCCCACACATTGTCAGAGGAGCAAAGGATGTGTCGACTTGCCACAACTGTCCCAAAAAAACAACTACAAATGTATAATCTCTGTAACATTGACAGCGCAGTTGGTTACCACTCGCTGAAGATGCATCCAAACCATGTTTTAAGAGCTCTTTCATTCCCTCTGCCAGGCCTTTTCTCAAAAATCCTTTCTCTCCTTTTTTTCCAGCCCATCTCCTCATAATTAAATGGAGTAGAGCCGCTGACTAACAGGAGAGCCTGTTTTATCTGCACTCACTCATTCCACTCCTCCACCAGTGTTTGAGGGAGGGAGATACTTGTGAGACGCTGGGTAGAATCTCAAAGAACCATTTGAGCTTGATACTGCAAAGAAGCAGCGGCAAAGAAGGAGTCCTCTTCCTCTCACCTTTTTTCCCCCTACTTTTCCCTCCTCCCCTTCCTTCCTGGGCAAACCCAGGACCAAGTACCAGCAAGGGTCATATCTTTTTAATTATCTTTCCCGCCTTTGATTAATTATTCGGCGTGACAACGGCGCGTTGGTAATGCTTTTCACCTGCTGCCGCTGACTGACGGCCCCTCTGTTGAACTCAAAAGCAAACAGCTGCTGCCATGATCGCCTAGCAACCGGCCGGTGATGGATGAGTACCAGAGATGGATGGCCACAATAAATCACCACGTCCGCCTTGGCGCTATAGAAACCTGGGCAGAGTGAAAGGGGAGGGAAGGAGGGAGCATACCAGAAGGCCCCACAATGTAACTGTTTTTATTTAAAACGCTTATGGGGAAGGATGGAGTTTTGAGAAGGAGCCATGGAGTTTGCCGTTGTTCCCTCTTCCTTCCCTTTTTTTTCTACTTTTACATCTTCTCTTGTTTTAGATTCATGGACGATCGGTTACAAAAAGGAACTGAAATGTTAAGACTTCACCGCAGCCAGGTCTGTTCACGCTGGTGCCGATGGTGACAAAAACTCATTGCAAAATTTATTTAAAAACATACAGAAGTGCATACTAACATGCAAATGACTGAATTCTATATTTGTGTTATTACATATTTAATCTACACATAAATAGAGGGTAAATTACATCCTGTCTGAACAGGTATTTATCTTCCATTCATTGATTCATTCCATAAAACTCTTGGGGTAAAGGACGAGTCATTAGTAGTGATAACACTCTTTCCAAGCACTAACCATAGACCATCTTATTCACTGTCTGTCCATGCGTATTGTAACACAAAAACGCAACACGAGTTTACTACTACATGCACATGCAGGGTTGACAAGGAGTATCTGTGTGATCTGGGTTGCTTGTCATGGATGACAAAAAACAACATGGGATCTGCTATTTTACAATGATGTGTGTGCAGTGAGGCCTTCATGTTCTTCCCTCTGTATAATGATGTGCCACTGTTAGCATGCTGGCTACATGGCTGCCTCATGTGCACTGGTAGACAGATAGTTTTAGGCATGGTGACTGTTTAGGTCTTGACAAGAACTAAATGACACAAGATAACATGTAAACACGACATGATAATGTCATAATTTACCTTTGCCCAATCCTGAATATAACTTTAACGCATCATGTTACAACTCAATGCAACCTCTGTACGATAGATGTCAGCTCCCTTATTTCGCCAAACAAAAACTTTTTTGACCAAAGAGCAACTTCTATTGGCACCATCTTGGAACATCAACCTCCCCCCCCCCGCCCCAACCTCTGCATGAGAGATATCACTCAAGCCACAAAACACTGAATACGACGTTGCTCACATATGCAGTAGTACCAACACCTGTAAACAGACTGTGACGTGTTACGTTGGTGGTCTTTCCCTTGAAATCGATCCATAACGAAAATCGCTGATTCGTTAGTTCGGACCATGTAGAAGGTTTCATCTAATTCCTTTAAGCCGTTGGAATATTATCGTGCATTGCCTCGGGAGAACGGACACAAGAGAGGTTTGGCAACATCCATCATTAACTCCGACCTTTTGATCTTTCGGGAGCCTTCGACCTTTAATCCCTCTCTTGTGTTCTTTGCCGCACGACTTCGGTCAATCCTTCGCCGTTATTTGTCTTTCCCCTACCACGACTGCCCCCCCCTCTCCTTCACCTGCCTTGTCCTCACACACACACACACACACAACAACACTCGGAGCTGTAGCTCAGGTTACAGCTCTGTAGCGATCCAGTCTAAATAATACAGCAGTGATGAATGGCAGGGCCAGATTCATATCCATCAACGGGCTCTTTTTTTTTAAGGAGCATCCATCTTCTATAAGGCCTCCCTTTGAAATCAGGGAAAAGTGAAGAGAGAGAGAGAGAAAGACTGCACTGCCCGAACCCGTGGGAGAATGTACGTGTTAGACACTGTGACTGATACACGCCTGCAAGCAACCCCCAAGACACACAAGCTAGAGAGAGAGACACACTCGGATTGTTATTGACACGACAAACACAAAACGAGTTCCTTCGCGAGGAGATTAATGGAGCCATGATTCACAATCTATACTTATTTATGATGTGAAATGTGAGTAATTGCGTGTAGAATGCCGTTCTAAAGTCGCCATATCAATATCGAAAGCAGACACTTTTTTTTCCTGCAGTAGTCTGGGGCCAAAACATTCGTGAATCTAGTCCAGCCGATTTTCTCCCTCTACTACTCCCCCCAAACTTCTCACACACTCACGCACTCATTCAACACCAGTAATCCCCCCCCCCTCTTTCCGTCTGTTTCTCGCTCGCTCTTCGACCCACGCTCCCGTCCTCCCTCCCCCCAGAGGGGGTGGACCTCGGAGGTACACGGAAGGACTGTCCTACACACTGAAACACACACACACACATGCGCGAGGGCCCTGGCAAGGCCCCGTTTGATAAATGACACACGTCATTGTGTCAGGAGAGAAGGGTGGGTCTGTGATGTATGGCGTGGACGATGAGAGGGGGGAAATCGACTGTTTGGCAGCGAGACGGCGCTCGTCTTCTCCCCGCTCTCCCACCCTCCCACCCTCCCTCCCGGTTACTGGAAAACCTTCCGAAAAAAGCCACGCGGCTGACGCGTTAGCGCGTTAACTCGCAAACACACATTGATTTTTGCACGTCTAGCAAAAAAAAAAAGTCGTCCTGCTTTTGTTTTGTTTTTTTAAGTTTCTCTTTTCTCTTTCTTCACGTGCCACCTTTTTTTTTTTTTTTTTGGCTGAGTTACAGAGAGAGGGAGAGTTCATCGAGGAAACAGACGAAAATGAGAGAGAATCATCTGTTGGATCCGGGAAGGAGAGCGGCAAGGAGGGAGGGAGGGAGGGAGGGAGGGAGGGAGGGCCGCAACGATATCAATCACAGTCCCGTTTGCAACAGAGATACTAGCATTTCAAATAAAACAGACAAACCTAGACAAATAGCCTTAACATGGGGCTGTAACCTGAGCAGCCTCCAGCAGCACCCCGGAACTCCTCATAAAGTGGAGAAACACAGGGGAGGCTTCTGCTCTTTCTCCCCCCTTTTTTCCTCCCCTCATCGACTATATCTCTCCTGCCTCTTTTCTCTCTTTGTCGCTAGCAGGCGAGGTGGCTGACATCTGCAGAGTGCATTTAAAGAGGAAAAGAAATGTGTCAGAGGAGTGTGATGCACTCTTTTGCACGCATGCACACACACACACACACACACACACACACACACACACACACACACACACACACACACACACACACACACGCGGGGGTGGGCACCCCCCCCCCCCCCCCTCGCTCGGTTTCATTAGCTCACTGGCAGGGTGGCACTTCTCAAGCTCATTACTGAGGAAGGATTTATGGCACGGCAGCCAGTGGCGGAGAAAAGGCATCTGTCAATAATTGCAGGGAGCAGCAACTCCCATCTCCACCAGCTTTGAAATCTCATTAGGTATGCAGTTATCAGGCATAAAGATCAAAAACATTACTCAGCTCCGACAGAAACCGACCAAGAAACATTAATTAGCAACAGGCCCTCGCAGTATAAAATAAAACAGCCTTCCTCCTCACTCCTCTCATCTCTCTTTTTTTTTCTTTTCTCGTCGACAGTCTCTCTCTCTCTCTCTCTCTCTCTCTCTCTCTCTCACCTGCCTCCTCGCGGGGGGTACAAACGACGTATTCGCTGTGTTAAAACACACCTGCGATGACGTGGATAATTCCCCACGTCTGAAACTGAGCGGAACATGAAAGGAGAAGGAGGAATCGGGAGGGCCGAAGGCATGTTGGACTGTCTTATGGCAGTGACTGAGTGGTGACCATGCAGCAGCCGTGTGTGTGTTTGTGTGTGTGTGTGTGTGCGTGTGTGTGAGGAGAGAAGAGGAAGGCGCTGTCAGCCTGAGAAGGATGTCAGCCCGGGCTGGCCCTGATTACCGGGGCCTCAGACGGGGTCCTCACTGGCTCCCCTGCCTTTCATCACAGCCACCGTCTCACACACACACACACACGTGCACACACACACGCACACACACACACACACACACACACACACACGAGACTGATGGCTGCCAGTCTCGCCTATAGATTCAGCCAAAGCCTCCGTGGGAAAAGGGAAGCGAGGGGGCTCTGATTGTGCGAGCGTGCGCACGAACACACACACACTTTGCAACATAAAGGCGACCCCCACTGAGAGTAAGAAGAAACCCAGACCTGGAGCTGAGCCCAGATGACACTCAAAAGATGCACACACACACACACACACACACACACACACACACACACACACACACACACACACACACACACACACACACACACACACACACACACACATTACATGCTGTCTCTTGAACACGACCAGGAGTAGAACGGGCTGTACATGCGATAAAAATAACCGTAAACAGGAGCCAGTTGTCTCGCTGGAGACAGCGCCGACTACTACTCACGAGTTCTTCCTCGAAAGTTTTAAAAGTGATTGAAACCGAAGGGGTCACCGATGCCAATCAGGATTTAGATCCAGTGTTTGGTGATGAGTGTGACGTGGGCAGACCACCCCACTGACATTTTTTCCATAACACAGCAGGTCTGGTCTCGAGCTTCCTATAGGATCGCAGAGAATGCACATATATCTGCTTTGTGTCAGCACAGGATGTGTGTGTGTGTGTGTGTGTGTGCGTGCAGAGATCACTCCATTTCCTGTTTTAGCCTTTTTTTCCCAGGGTGCCTCGGTGTGGGCCCATCTGCCAGATCGGACCTCACAGCGAGGGGCTGCTGGTTGGATCAGGACCAAACAGCCTTTGATCTCTATTATTACGGGCACGTTTAAAGACTTGTACATGGTTTAACGTTTTTCTTGCAAACAATGGGAAATAACAAAGACCGTGAATATTATTCCAACACAAAATACGAGCATCATTAAATCAGTAGCCATCGACACTTTGACTCTCATTCTGTATTCAAACAGAGATTTCCACTGCCCTGAACGTTTGCACATATTTGTTTCATATATTTTAAATTTTTTTTAAAATACAAATATATACCCAGCCCACCTCCACACAGGGCCACTATATGTATTTTGTTATCTCTACAACATTTATTTGTTTCTTATTTTTTAATAATGAATATTTCGCTTCCTATTCTTGTTTTTACTCTTATTTTACGTAATATTCTTTATTGCACACTCGCCTGTTTCAGCATGCCACCGTGCATTTCAGTGCACATATTGCATGAGACGTGTGACAAATAACACCTTTGAATTGCAATGCTTTTGCTTTGCATGCGGTATTTGCAGCTTTAATTGCGGATCACAACACTTAACTCACAGCTGTTTTGAGATAGTTGCTCTGATTTGTTTTCCTTCATTCATAAGGACGGCATTAGGAATAATAAAAGAAACATGTCCCAAAGAGACACAAAGTATTCGTCTCTTCCTCGCTTCCTCTTCTTGTTATTGGAAATATCATGGGAAATAAATGTGTTGTTTGATCCGCGTTGCGCAACCATCCTCAAACACAAGTTTAGTTGCATCTGATGTTCTTTTTGAATACATATCTTAAAAAAAACAAAAAACAATGAATAAAAAAATATACCGATGCAAATCCTGGAGCATGTTTCGGTGAATGTATCTGTCCTCCGCTCCGCAACCACTCGTGCACCCTTTGCAGCCGCCCCTCTACAAACACAACCCAGTGCTCTGTTCTCACAAAAATAATCTTTGGGGAGGAAAAGGAGAACAGAGAGGCGATGGGGAGGGAGGGAGAAGAATGGGAGGAGTGGGGGCGGAGAAAAAAAATGAGGAAAGGATGCAGCCTTGTGAGCCAATTTAAGAAATAACTGCTGATGCATCAGCTATTGACTGTTTGAGCGCTCGTGATAACGCTCAAGGCGAAACTGGGAGCGAAATGACAGCATCAACTGCCTGCAATAAAGTGCAGTGCGCCAGACCAAGGGAGCTCTAATTGACAGCTGTCAACCTAATGGGAGCCATGACGGAAGATTCTGGGAGAGGGAGGAAAAGAAACACTGTTTATAAACCATCAGCCACTTATCCTCAAGGAAGGGAAGGGAAATGGGGGGGGGCTGAGGGAGCTCTGTCTCCCCTCCTTCTTCCTCTCCGTCTATGATTGTCGTTTGTCTACTTGCTCTCGTTTTCATTCGCTCATGCTTTCTCCTGCCCAAGCACATAATCTTTTTTTTTTTACAATCTCATTACCTTTCTGTCTTTCCCCCTGTGATAGAATATTTAACGATGCAACAGTTCTCCCCACTTTATATCTTTCCTCCCTCTCTCGTTTCATTGTGGCAGAGCGTCGTTTGGGGCAGGAGCCCTGAAAAAAAGAAGAAGCAGAGGAGGGCCAGAACGAATCACAGTGTCAGTTAGCTGCCTGGGAAAGACTCACTCTGCACACAGTAGTGCGGGGGAGCGGGGGCCGAGACTCTGGAGTGTTTGAATCATGGGAGGCTTTAGGCTAGTGAGGGCAGATTTGGGATTTGGGATGACTTAAAGTGGCCACATTAGCTTGTTGACGGTCATAAAACTGTGGTTCATAACCGCTTCTGCTTTGGATCCTCTCCTACGAAGCGATGTCTGACCCCTCATCACAGGCCGCATGTCTGTCAGTATTGTTTCATTGTAATATCTTTCCTGTCCTGAACAGATCAAACATATGAAGTTATTCACAAGAGATATTATCAAAAACTACTTTGCTTTGCACCATATTTTTACCCTTATAAATTGCTGGCGACCTCATAGAATAATGTTGCGATCACTTGTGGGGGTCTCGACTCCCAGGTTGGGAACCAATGGTATAGAAGAAACTCTGGTGAAAAAGGTAAAAAAATAAAAAAATAAAATAATGACGAAATGTGTTTCAGATAAACTCCACAAACTATTTGAAAAAAAAAAAAAAATATTCTGGTAATTACAACGTTGACATGGCAACTCAGTTTTAACAGATGATGGGACGTCTGCACCAGTTTAAAGAAATCTGAAAGTGATCCTGCAGCAAGTTAATGTGTGAGTAAACCCAAGCAACGAAAACAGCAAGCGAAAGTCTGGTTCAACATTTAAGGCGGTAGTTATTTCTGCCTCCAGAGGAACAGTTCAATCCCATACATTTGACAACATGTCAAACTAACAGAATAAATACTGGTACGGTTTTGTAGCCATATACTTTTATGACACTTCATTTCAAAGAAAACTCCCCTGATGTTTGCTCTTCCTCAATCTGAAGTCAGCGTTGTGCTACTGAGTGAGGTGGAGAGCAGCCGGAGCACGAAAAGGACCACCACCTTTCAGATGAATAGACGGGGGAAAAATAACTTTGAAGTGCTGTTATTCAAACATCAGAATAGTGGCTGATGAACCTCCTAACATCATGTTTCAGTGAGGGACTTTTTAGTAATTCTTCTACCATGTCGTGTTCGTCATTCCCAGGCGGAAAAAGCTTTGTAATGTTGAAGAGGGATTGTTGAAAATAAAAAAAGAAAGTTTGTGTCTGCTAAAAGTACCATATAATTATACTATTTGTACCATTCTATACAGAATATATATCAGCCTGAGATGACCTTGTAGCTAACAGTGGCATGCAAAGGGGTGCGTGAACGTCGTTGTTTATAAAAAATAACGTGTCACCCTCTTAATCATTAACACAATTATCAAGATATTTTAAACAAGGTTAATGGGCTTCATTATGTTGCCATGTTTCATTACAAATGGACTGAAGGCTCTGACACAAGGTGTCAGAATATTATTGACATTTGTCTTCAACAAACATCAGCTCTCACGTAACGCGTGTCCTAAAACGGCCAAATGCTACGTGTCTGTGTGCCATTCACAGCCGAACAACGTGTGTGTGTGTGTGTGTGCGTGGTGAGTACATGTGTGCGTCGCTCCCTCCTGTGTGTGTGTGTGTGTGTGTGTGAGTGAGTATATTTAAATGGGCCACTGCATCTCGACTTAGATCCACCGCGAGTGCAACGTTAACACACATCAAGCATGATTAATCTCTCGCTCTCATCTACAATCAATCACACACACACGCAGAGAGGCAGAGAAATCCCAGAAATCAGCTGCTTTTCCCTCCTCGGGTGCCATCTATCTCCGGTCGGACAGAACCAGATCTGTCTCGATGTTAATATTTACATAAATCATGCTTAGCCTCTTTGGACACCACGCTGATGATCGGTGTTTCTGAAAAAAAATCAACGCTGGGGGGTTGAAAAATCCTCCCGCTCCGGGAAAGTGTCATTGAGTAGCTAATAATGACCGGTGTCAACGTCATCAATCTGCAGAAGGGGGCTCTCAGGAGAACAATACACACACACACACACACACACACACACACACAGTGCTATGTTAACACCATGCAGCTGCTACTTACTGCTAAACATCCTTCGTTTCAAATAACCCACACAGAAACAATAGATTTGCAGTTGCGCATGTGAGGATGTAGGATTTTGGAAATGTAAAAAAAACAAAAAAACAGGTGGAAAAAATACACTGGATGTGGAAGCTTCCTGTCCCATAACAATGATCTGTTTGGTCTAGCCTGGCTTTGAAGCTCATGGACAAAAACGCCCGCTGCTCGCCGGAGCTTTGTGCCTTTTTTTTCCTGATCAAATAAACACCCTTTGGTCAGGAAAAATATAGCGTGCACACGTATACGTGCATACGTGGATGAGCCAGCGTGGGCTTTGCATCACATCTTCCACCTCAACAATCCTCGCTGCTAATTATAGGAGCGACCTGCGATGGCTTCCCACCAAACCGGTGGACGCTCACGCTCAAACTGCACCAACGCCGTCCCAAAGCCTTCACCTGTGGTGGGGTTTTAAAAAAAAAGGGAATCGGGAGGGAGGAGGGAGGTTTGGGGGGGGCAAATGAGGACAGTGTAAGATCAAGTTGATTACATCCAACCATGCCGCGGACCCTAATTGGCGAGCGTGACAGTGTGCTGAGCTTGTCATCTCCAATCATTAGGCACGTCCGGAGATCCATCAGATGCTCCGGCTAATTAGGAGAACGCTAATGAAGCTGGCAAAACAACTCCTCTTTTTAGACGGCTGAATGCTCGCCGTCGCCGGGGTCGGAAGTGTGTTTGCGTGTGGAGGATTGCAGGATGGGAGAGAGGAGACAAATGTGTGGAACCACCAGACGGGAAGGATGGAGAAAGATGTGTGACATAGAATAAACGGGTTACGTCCTCTTTGCTCGTGCACTGTACGCAAAGAGTTGGCCGTGTGTGACGCCACGTCGGAGTGCGTCTATGCGCGGCGACCGATTAAGACCACATGGGAAGCTCCAAATGAGCAGATTCAAAAAGAGGCCGCTCAGTAAACACGCTGACCTTTAACCGGATTTACGAGTTTGTGTCGTTTTTAGCAAATTTGATGGTTGAGTGAACCAGTGAAGCCCAGCGTGATCTGCCTGCCGTCTTTGACCGCAAAGCCCTCGAGGACTGCTTAAGTTTTCCGTCTGTGGGATAGGGAGACAGAATCAGTGACATAAAAGGGAAAGAAAGCTGGGGGAAAAAACTAAGGTTGTGGTGTGCTCTGCCCCCTCCCAAGTTCCCAATCAAGGCCTATCATTTGCCATCCTCCCATAACTCTTGCCATCACTCCGGCGCAATCAATTTGTCACCACTCTTTGTGTGCCATGCAGTTCTCCTCAACCTTATAACTTGCAGCTGTGAGAGAGAGAGGGAGGGAGGGAGGGAGGGAGTAGGGAGGAGGAGGAGGAATGAAGGGTAAAAAAACAAAACAAAAAAAAATAGGAATAGTGTAAAGTGAAACTCCTCCTTCGCCTGTTTGTTCTCGTGCGCTCATCAAAGAAATAAATCCCTCATTTTCTCTGCCGGCGCACTCCCTCGCTCAGTCCGGCTGAATAAAAAGTTGTCTCGCTGCATCAATCCATCCGTCTGTCTGTCTGTCTGTCTGTCTGTCTGTCTGTCCACCCATTCCTTCACCCCCACCCATTGTGTCCATTAGGGCTAAAACATTTTGATCAAGTAAGGCCCCGGGCTGAGAATACATAAGACTCTCTCTCTATCTGTGTGTGTGTGTGTGTGTGTGTGTGTGTGTGTGCCAGCCTCTGATTGACCATTAGGGCCATTGATGAATGTGGCTGTCAGAGGGCAGACAATTAAATCAAATATGAAACAAAGTCTCTCTGACGGGCCCTTCTGATGGAGCAAAGCAGTCTTCCGCTTCACGATTAGGCTAATAGTTACATTTTTCATACCACTCTACGTGTGTGTGTGTGTGCGGCGAGAAGTATCGCATGCTTGTTTATATGCACCATAAAGTCATTGCAGCATGTCCTCCCAGCATGCACCGCTGCACATTTGTAATTGTGTGCGCGTGCTGGTTCGGCTGTGAGCGCATTCGGAGTCCAGGTTTGCTTAAGAGAGCAAAACAAGTTGCAAAAAGAGTGTGCTAAAGGTAAAAAGGGCTTACGGTGGGATGTTAAAGGTCATACATGAATCATTACTAATTCCCTATAATAAACAAGACTGGTAATTTAGTGTTTCAATGCCATGTTTGCTAAGTCCAAAGCTACAGTAAAACAGTTTGGTTGGAAAATAGCAAAAATTCGAGCTTGAGTGCAAATTATTGGCGTCGTAAATGATCTGATGAGAACACCGAAACTCTCCCTCCACTTCAATGGGAAACATAAAATAAATGCCGAGAGCGGTTCATTATCCTCGTCAAGTCTGAGGAGAATGGGAGAGGGCAGGAGGGGTAAGAAATCAAAGCTCATAAAAGTGTGTGTGTGTGTGTGGGGGGGGAGGGGAGATACAACAAAAAAACGCAATTAAATGACGTTGTTAATGGCGAGAACTTTGTGAGGGCCAGACGTGACTTCAGCAGGCCTCTCGGAGCGAGAGAGGGAGGCAGGGGGAGGGAGGGAGGGGGGGGAGGGAGGGGGGGGGGGGTGATTTATTGACACTTATCGGGAATGAACAGATCAAAGGCTCGGCCAGATGACAGGCGATCAATCAGGCGTCAAATCAAAGATGGCAATTGTCCATTAAAGCTCTCTTCCAGTATGCACTCCCTCCTCCGGGGCGGTGAAATAATCGAGGAGACGAGGAGAAAAGTATTTTTTCCCGGAAACTGAGGGGGGGGGGGGGAATTAGAGAAAGAAAACAGGCCCGGACCCTGATGAGTAAAAAACAAAGGTGGTAAACGGCTCGGAGAGAGGTTGCTGTATTGGAGTCCAAAAGTGACAAAGAACAAGAACAAAAGGTCCCTAAAGCCCAATGTTGTGAACCAGAAGACATTCCTGCGGCGAACGTGACGTGCAACAGCATCACCGGCAGACAGTCGCACAGACGATATTAAGGGATGCAAATGGTTCAGTGACAGAAAGACGCTGATCACGCAAGGCAAATGTCCACTTCCTTGTAGTCTGTCGGGGATGTTGTCAGAGTTCAATCCGACTCTGAGATCATCAGAAGGCATCGGAGGCCTCGGTGATGGTCAGCTGACCCCTACAGGGCTCCACCGAGCCCCCGCCATCCACACACACCCTCTTCTACAGTCAAGATGTATGTAGTGGAGGAGGCGCAGCGAAGGAGCGGAAAAGAGATAAGAGACGCTGTGAGCGGCCGAGGTTTCTGAGGCGAAAAGGAGAGAGAAATGAAGAATGGAAAAGGAGGAGAATGAAAAGAAGGAGGCTTTTTCACACGCCGACACTCTTTTCTAGGACGCGTGCAAAGCGCTACGCCGAGGCTGACCTGTGACCTTTCTTTTCAGAGTGCAAGAAGATGACTGCTCTAATACCGGGTGGTGTAAAAGCATCCAGACCTTCTGACACGGGTGATTGAGGAAATATTGAATAATTTGAACAACAACAATAATTTGCAGAATTGATTAATGTTCCTTTATGAGTCCCCTTTGTGTATAAAAAAATCTGGAAATTTTCCAAAGCCTCGGGTGTCTGGTTTTGTCAGCAGTTCAAAAAGCCACCCAGATTCAATTGGCAGCGACACACAGCAGAGACGAGCAGAACATAGTTGCGTTTAAGTGGCTGGAAAACTGCACGTGTTAGACATTTCACTGAAACGCCGAGAGACAAATTATAATTGTTTCTGTTGATCGATTGACCAACTCGTCCTTGCGGCTCTACTGCAGGCCACCAAAGGAACGACTTTGTTTACAAACACTTCAATAACAACAACAATAACAGCAACAACAAAAGAAAGAAAAATGTGGAGTTCAGAGTCTGTGGGATTCCAAGAAAAACTGATATTGTGTAAAAGCAGAGGTATGGGGTTGATATTGCACTTCCACTGATTACAACAGGAGGAATTATGACAGACGTGATGGGACCATGTCCAGTATGTGACGGCAAAACAAAAGTTGTGTTGAGGGCACTGGAGCTGTGAAAAGTACCTCCAGAGTGAGAGATGTTTGCCCTTTCCTTGTTAGTTTACAGTAGCCCCCCACAACAGAGGGGGTGAGGGAAATAACAGTGAAAAGCAACTGAATGAGGGGGGGGGAGTAAAATAGAGAGGGTGAAAGAGGAAAGAGAGAGAGCGAGAGAGAGATTGAGAGAGCGAGAGAGAGAGAGAGAGAGAGAGAGAGAGAGAGAGAGAGAGGGAGAGGTAAACTGCATTCAAACCAAAGCCAGCCCGTACCTGATGCGCGCCGAGGCGCCTCCTGCTTCCTCCGCGGCATGTCGGCTTCGGGGGCCCCGGCAGGGCGCTCTTCTCTGGCCCTGCTGTGTCGATGCTGCCCGGAAGGGTTCCACGGAGCTTTGATAAAACCCCCCACCCCCCACCCCCCCTGGATGCGCTCTCAGGGCTTCCACATAGATCGGGGTGTGGGTGTGTGTGTCAGGAGGAGGAGGGTGTGCAGTTTGGTAATTGGTGGTAAAGAAGAAGACGGTGATGAAAAAATGAAAATAAAAATAGAGAGACTGGCGGAAATTCAGCGCGACTCCTCCGGCTGGCTGCTCCTCTCCGTCGGTCGCTCTGTGTCGCTCTCTCTCGCCCCGCTCCACGCTCCGACTTGGATGGACGCGGTGGGAGCTTGAACGGAGGGGGGGGGGGTGCTTTTCCGTAGAAAAAAAAACAAGAACACGGAGGGTTTTTTTCTTCTTTTTTTAAAAAGCGCCTCGTGTCTCCGTGTGATCCCCTCTACTTGGCGTCGGAGGCTGCAACAGGCTCGAAGCTTGAAGGGGTAGGGGGGAGAGAGGGAGGGAAGAAAAACCAAACGATCGCGTCAGTCAAAAACCAGAACCAAAAAAAAAAGTCCGCAAAACAAGAGGACAACAACACATCAAGAGCTGACACAACTGAAGCCCTGCGCCTCCTTCTACGGTTCAACCTCTCCGCCGCTGATCGGCGTCACGTAGCTCCCCGTCTCTCGCACCCTCTCTCTCTCTGCCTCTCTTACACCTCGCGCTCTCTCTCTCTCTTTCTCTCTGTCAGTCACTGCCTCGTTCCGTCCCCGTTTACTCCCCCCCCCCCCCCCCCCCCCCTTCCCCTGCACGAGCGGGCTGATCAGAAGCTCTATGCTTATTCTGCTTTTGAAATGTGCGTCAGTCGTACTGCAGATGGATCTAAGGAGCGCTATACATGGGCAGAATATGGACGCATGGTAGCCCGTCACAAACGCACACATATATGTGTATACAGTGTCATTCACAAGCACGCGGGCACGGCTGACAGCGTGATCTGAACGGACATGCATACTTACTTTACGGGCTGATCCTCCGCCGCGCTATCCATGAGGTGTTTCCGCTTTTCTTTCTTTCTTTTTCTCCCCTCCCCGCAATCACGCGCAATTCAAAACCAAGAGGTGGTGGACCAGCCGAAACGTGCCTGAATCCATCTCATAAAAATCCATTCGGCTCTCGCAAGTCCTGTTGGTTGTTAGGAGGAGATGTAAAAAAGAAAAATAATGAAAAAAGAAAAGCAACATGAAGCTTTTTCTTTCAGTTTGTTATTCTCAGAGAAAAGAGGAGGAGGTGACGACCGGGTACTGGTCACCCAACACGCTGCCCTGCTTGCCTGCCTGGTGCGGAGCTACGATATTTCGTAGTTGCTTTGAAAAAAGAAAAAATCCGCTGAGGGACAAGTCACAACGTCGGTGTGTGTGTGTGTGTGTGTGTGTGTGTGTGTGTGTGTGTGTGTGTGTGTGTGTGTGTGTGTGTGTGTGTGTGTGTGTGTGTGTGTGTGTGTGCGTGTGAGTGAGTGTGAGTGCGCGCGTGTGAGCCTCGCGTCGCTGCAACTGCGCGCGCGCGTCAGTGTGTGTGACCGAATCGATGAGATACGCGCTTGATTGGGTCTCCCTTGTTGTAATAATGTACATGAAGAGGAGGAGGAGGAGGAGGAGGAGGGGACGGGCTCAGGCTGCTCCCATGCATGCAGGCTGGCTGGAGCTGCACGGATCAGCCGAGATCGAGCGCCTTTCTGACAAACACTTTGTTTGGCCGCCAATGGTACTTTTTTTTCCCCTTCGTTTTTCTTTTTCTTTTCTTCGCGTGGCCCGATAGGAGCTATTTCAATCAGCCACGCGGCGAATCAGACGTGTCTCCCCCCTACACGCTCTCCTTCCCGTGACCAGAGAGGCGCCAAAAAAAAACTCACCAAAGCGCAGTCCCTTTCTATTTGGCACTGAATGGAATAAAGTAGTTTTTGCTTTTCTTCAGGTAAGATCAGAATCCTCCAGATGTCGGTTATTCAAATAGTTTCTAGAGATGCCGTTGCGCCCTTTCTCTCTCTCGCAGTGAGTAATAAAAAGTTGTTTGGATTCAACTGAGTTTGGTGAAGTGGATGAAAAAAAATTATTCTCCTGTATCTTTTTCAGGCAAATCCTCGAGGTGAAGACAAAAGGGTGGACGGATTCTTGAAGAAGGGAGTTGAATGACGAGGGAGAGCGACGCAGGGTGAGTCGCCAAAATCGTTCTGTCTGTCTCTTACCTCCTGTCTCCCTCTGCGCCAGATGTGGTGCTGCCGCTGCCTCGCCTCGTCTCTCGCGCCGGAGAAACGGCTCTCTTTCGTCGGATCCTCAGCCTCTCTCTCTCTCCGCGCGCGCGGCTCCTCGGGTAAACCGGGAGGGAGTCCTTTCTTTCCTTTCTCCGTTTACCGGGGCTCAGTGGAAGGATTTGGTGATTCGGTGACTCTCCGCTGATCCGAGGATGTTTTCGCCCTAATCTCGCCGCGACTGTGTGCGCCGCTCCACCACTGCGTGCCGTTAGATCCGCCCAAGCATCTGTCCGTCTTTCCATTGGCGCATCCATCAGTGTCACACACACACACACACACACACACACACACACACACACACACACACACACACACACACACACACACACACACACACACACACACACACACACACACACACACACACACACACACACACACACACACAAAGCTGCCGTGCGCACATTCCTTGCGATGCTACAATCCCCCCCCCCTCCCATCACGGTGTGCACTCACACATACCGCTCATTCACACGCGCAGACACACACACATGCGCGCGCCCCGTGCTCGTCGGCGATGGTGAGCTCTCTCTCCTCTCCGTCTGATTGACACAGCCCACTTTCTTAAAAGCCCGTCGCGAGCGCGCTGCGCTTTTGTGCGACATTTTCTCTCCAGAATAGGAGTCCGAGTGTTGTTTTTAGCTTTTGTTGTTGTTGGTTTTTTTTACCTCTCGCGGCGCCAGCACTTTATTCTTCTTCCTAAATATCTACAAGAACGGAGAAATAAAATAGAAATACTTTCTCATATAAATCACGAGGATGAGCTGGGTTTTCGGTGCGTTACGTTCAAATGAAAAACACTTAAATTTGCTCTCAAATACAATTATGTTTTTTGAGACAAAAGCACGTGAAACGTGTCTACCTGATCACCAAGACGTTTACCTGTTAAGTGGCCAGGCAAATGCTCATAATCTCATTACATTTGTTTACGGTATGGATTAAGTTAAATTGAAGAGGTCGCTTCCTAACGTTCATCCAACACTCATAAATAAAAAGTGTGGAAATGTTTATCATTTAATAAGTCTAAACACAGTTTGTTTACAAGTCAAATGAAATATAATTTCGGTGGTTCTTCCGTGTGTTTTTATTAATATTATTATTCATTGTAAGACAATAGGTTTGATCATAAATTGCTATTGTCATTTGACCTGAAAGAGTACCGCGCATTGTACTCTCTAATGGGGATGTAGACATACAGACGTGACCCATTATACGCATAGAGGGAGAGGGAGAGAAGGAGGGAGAGGGGGGGAGATAGAAAGGCTTCGATTTATACGGATGCAAACACATGAATACCAAAACTAAAAAACAAATAGCCTCTTATGACAAAATGAATTCTTTCTCCTCTTTGAAGTCGTATAATCCAACAATGTAAAGCATTATATACTCTGATGGACCTGCATACATGCAGTCTGGAGGAGAACTGCAGGTCGAACACATTATAGATTAAATAAAAAGAAACGTCACAGTTCCTGATGTGCCAGATGCGTGTGCGGGGATTTTATTCAATATGCGCTTTTCTTTCTTCTCTTTTTTTGGGCGGGGCATAATTCGGCTTTTAACTTGCACGGCTGGTGCTTTAGGAGTTGTATTCCTTTTTAACCATCCATGTGTGAAATACAATCACGACGCAAAACTGCTGTTGAGACTCGTGCACGAGTACGACTCGCGAAAACAACAGTGTGGATGTTATATTTAACGTAATTAAAAGCCAGCAATGAGTTTCTGTCGATGCCATGTATCAGTGTGCTTGACTTGGTTATTATTTTCAAATGTCCATCACCAAATACGAACCCAAAACAAAGTCATAATATTCGTTTGAACGTTAACAATCATTCTGACTGAATTAAAGTCAGTTTTTCTCATGTTGTACACAGTATCCGTGCAGTGTGTGTGTGTGTGTGTGTGTGAGAGAGAGAGAGCGAGAGAGAGAGAGAGAGAGAGAGAGAGTGTGTGTGTGTGTGTGTGTGTGTGTGTGTGTGTGTGTGTGAGAGCGAGAGAGAGAGAGAGAGAGAGAGAGAGAGAGAGAGAGCGAGATACTGGTCATTATTAATCTCTGATTCACGTTATTAAAACATTTTCATAAAACTTTCCAAAACACTTAATCTTGTAAAAGCCACGTATTGAATGCAGCATTGTGCAAGCAAACACACTAAATGTAATAATTCAGTGTTTCGAAGCAGATACAGCGGCTCATCGCTTATATTCGCCGAACCCTTCAATGTTTGGAAACTGCCTGGAACCGTCGAAGTTTGTAGATTAGGGGACCTGCGGTACAATTCTGGGTGAGGTAACGCAGTTAACTGTAGACCCCACTGAATCATTCTCGCGTAGATATTTTTTTCTTTTCATTTTTCTGATTATTGTGAAAGAGAACAAAACGTTATGTCTATAGCGCAAATATGTTTTTTTACGCACGACGCAGAGGTACTTTTAATGTTTTTCTTTTTTTAAATAAACTACATGAGCACATCACCACCATTTAATTCGTGTCCTGTTTGTACCAGAAGAAAAAAACTACTGCATTCCAAAAATATTAACAATTGTACTCGTCAGGGCTATTTTATTGGATACATATATCACACTATCACGTCGTCCTCACTGATACAAAACTCTGATTTCATTGAACTATCTCGCCTTTGCTCAACATTTAAATTCTGATGATATGAGCAGATTAACTTATTCCCTCTAAAAACAATGTGCTTCATAAGAGAAAAAAACAATTCGCGGTGACATATTAGAGTTCACTGGAAGTATGCAGGACGCGGACTCTATGAAGGAATAACCGCATGTATGACTCATATATGAGACTATTTAAAGGACATGTGTGTGTGTGTGTGGGGGGGGGGGGGTTAAGTTAATCATGAACAATTATTATATTGATTCCACGAACAGTTAAAGAGAGGAACGCAGCTTTAAACGTGCCATCAGCGTGAGTACATGCACACACTCCGAATGCCATCGAGTGTGTGCGTGTGTGCGTGCGTGCGTGCGTGTGTGTGTGTGTGTGTGTGTGTGTGTGTGTGTGTGTGTGTGTGTGTGTGTGTGTGTGTGTGCCGAGGTGGGCTGTGGTGAGGGAATCGGGACTTCGCCTCTGCCCTTCTGCCACTGCCGTCTTTACGCACGAGTCGGAGCTTCCCAAACCCCTCTCCACGGACGCACGGCAGGGCACGGCTTTGGCACTGGACTGGGTGAGTCCAAACTCGATCCTGTCCGTTTTTATTTTTGAGGTTATTTATAATGAGCAGCCGAGAGGAAGCTCACTGAGTGACTGATCACCTGAGCGCAGGAGCGCACGAGAATATTCCATGATTGTTATTGAAGATGTTATTTTGGTGATCTCCGACACAAATGTATCACATCGATGCATCATGAGTATATATTTTTTAGGTTTCTTTCATATACATTGTTCCTAGAAATATAACCAGCAAGTGCGGCTTGAACTTTAAAAGTTCCAATGCCATATTCTATTAGCGGCAGGGACTTTGTTACAGTCCAGATTAGGCTTTAGTGAATATCCGCCGCCCCCCTTCCTCAAAACGCAAATAGAAGCGGTGTGGTTCAGTGGAAACAGGGGGAGGTTTAGAGCACAACTACTGTGATTTATCTCAGAGCCACGCAACACTACACCATCCGCGATTTTTCCGGGTTTTTATTCTTCTTCTTCTACGGTGATCACTTTGGCGTGGAGCACTGGCTTCACGGCACACTGGTTTCTAGTAGACTGGATAAAGAGCCGGGGGGGTGGGGGGGGGGCAGTTTGCAGAGCAGCTTGGAAAAAAACCGCAGGATTTTTTTTAATAAGAACCATAAACAATCAAAGCCCCTGAATCCTTTCATCCGCTCTCGACAGGAGACGGACGTGTGACAGTAACTGATGATTGCTGATAAAGTAGTGCGTCACCAAAGTAGCTTGCACATACATTGTTATAATGGAAGCTGGTTTGAGTAATGTTCTTGTAAAGAAATCATTATGATAATGCATCTAAAACGCTCTGTAATTTATATGAGGAAATATACAAAGTAAGGCGTTACTTCTTCTGAGTCAAAACATATTCTGTCACAAAGTAGAGTTAATGTTCATAAGAAAAACAATAAATATTGTCTCTATTAAGCTGAGCAGGCTGAGAGGAGAAGTTCACAAGAATCCTTTAAACTTCTTGATTTTTAAAAGTTTTTTTTCCTTCACAGAAATCTGCTTTTCATCACCCTGTTTTGGGATTCTCTTCCTCTCAGCCTGAGGCCGTGCCTGTGGCTGTTTGGCCACAACCTCCCTGCCTTTTCCCACCTCAATTTCAGACTGACTTTTTTATTATGTAGTGTTACGGTTTCGTCGATATCGCAGTGGCCTTCTCCCAAAACTGTCTGTTTGGAAAAAAAAGAAAATAATCAATTTGCATGGACAGAGAGAGAGAGAAAGAGAAAGAAAGAAAAAAAGGAGGCCAGGGTTGGACTCTCCTCAAATAACCTTAAAAGTTACAAAGTCCCACCAAAAAACAACACAATGCATTGACAAGAGAAGCTGAAAGAGATTGAGTGGATGCTCTCTTTCTGTTTCTCTCTCTCTCTCTCTCTCTCTCTCTCTCTCTCTCTCTCTCTCTCTCTCTCTCTCTCTCTCTCTCTCTCTCTCTCTCTCCCCAGTGTCCCCCCCCCCCTCCTACCTTGTTGGGTGTGCTGCAGAGCTGGCAGGGTTGAGAGGGCAAGTGCTGACCGGCCCTCTTTCTTTCTCTGTCTGCTGTTACTAGGTCACCACACACACACACACACGCACGCACACGCACACACACACACACACACACGTGTACACACGGCTCTCCTTGCGGTCAGTGTTGCCACCAGGGAGAGGGGTAATTTAAGCCCTCCTTGATGTAGCCTATTCATCACTGTCCTGTGGTCCATGCTTCAAAATTAAAGTCTGATCTACAAAATTAGAGTGAAACGAGACACAAATAAATGAAGGAAAATTGTCAGAGGTCACCGAGGTCCAGGTCCTGTCAAAACACGATGCCGTGGATCAGCTGCGCTGGTATGAGGTGCTTTAATTATTTTCTTGTGATATTGCGTGGGTTGGGATTTTTTTTAGTTTTTAAGTGGAAAAAGTCAAATTATCAGAATGACTTGTTGGGAGGCCTGGTGGGTCAGTCCCCAGAAACCTGTACGGCCAGTATTCCTCACTGATGCCTCATTAGCATGGCATGAGTCAGGAGATTTATGTGTGTACTATTTTAACTAAGGTAGTTCCTATGATATTATAAACTGGTTACATTGGTTACACAGACAAAATGGACAACATGATCGAGGTCTCACTATGGGCATGATAATGACATCGTAGCACCCGGTTTATGCTGACATTAATGAGAACTAATGATATTGCAAAAAGAAAAATATCAGTAAAAAGTCAGGTTTTAAGATGAATGGAAGTCCAATGTTACTGACTTGTGTTTTATTGGACATGACTCCTCATTGTGTGTGTTCCCACAGTCCCCACTGCTGTATATGAAAAATGAACCAGTTTTTAGTTTTTTTCTTTCAAATATTTCTTTTTTTAAATCATCTTCTGACTTTGTTAAAACCCAAAAGGCAGAAAAGTACTTCACTTTGAAGTTACTCCTTCCTATTCGCACAATTAACAAAGGTCACAAAGTACTAAAACGACCATGAAATATTATTATTACACCAAATAAGGAAACGTGGTATGAGCTGCATGCTTAGTATAGCGATACAGGTATCGGAGCGATGCTGACTCAAATAGCTATTCAATTCATTTCTGTGTTTACGTCTGCGTGCACGTGAGCGTACTGCAGCACGTCATCAGTCAGCAGCACGCAGGCAGGCGGCACAGCTGAGAGAGCTAACAGCAAAACATGTCGGCTGTTTGGAGGTATTCAATGCTAGTTTGCTTTTAATAATAAACAACATTCATATCGATGTATTTATTTGTTACATTTTCTTATACAAAGTGAGGAGAGCAACATCTAAGTCGAGCCTGATGTTTCCTTACACATAAACAGAATGAGCCCAGTCACTCACACAGTGAGGAATACAGCTTATTGATTCAACATTGCCATTAAATCAGCACCATTTCTGCCAATACCCACTGAAAAAAAGTCATATCAGTGTATTCCTAGTTTGGGAGTTGTGTTGTTGTATTGAAAGATGTAGATATAGAGCATGTGAAAATATATTGTATTTGATTGTGTTTTACAGCGGGGTGTCTGAGACCCAAACAGAAGTAATGGAATTTAGCTTTTTATAACATGTCATCAGTTCAAACTCATGTTCATTAGCAATTCTTCAGCTAGTCCAGCTAGTGAACGAAACTAACTTAACTGAACGTGTTGGTGAATTAAAGGTGCAGTGGAACGACAATGACGGCACCTTTTGGCTCCCTTCATGCTGCTTTGTTAGAGCAGCATGAGGAGGACGACGGAGAAATGACACGACGGCCATGTGCACACACCTGAGGCCGGTGATATCGCTCCTCTGGCTTCTGCAACTATCAAGCTAACGGAGCCAAAGGGTCGTCTGGTTGTGTAATTTGATTGGACAAATTGATATACGGCCCTAAATCCAATAATGGGACATGAAAAAATATGTTTTAAACAAAGACAAAAGGGACGGATTCTGATAACTAAATGCTCAAAAATGCCCTTTTTTAACATATTTAACACACACACACACAAGCGAAACAGGCAGAACAGGATTAGAAGAGTGCATTTTTATTTCACAGTGTCTAAGTGAGAAGCACAAACAGTGTTTTAAGTTATACAACAGTCATAAACCGTAAAGTATCTTCACAGGCTCCGGTAGTTTTAGGAGGAGTAGGTATTTCTTGGGAAAATGTTTGCGTCTCATGTCTGATGCAAGTCTGATGAGTTACACTGTTTATCAGCGTACAGTGTGACGGCGCGCCGCTGAGTGAGTCACTGCTTCCTCCTCACTGTGTACATGTGTGTGTTTGTGTGCGTGTGTTTGTGTGGCTGTGTGTGCAGAAACCACGCTGACAGCTGCAGCTCATTACAGGCACTATTACTGATGGGACTGCTGGGGGAAATGCCTTCTTCCACAGAGCAAACCACCCTGTTTACCACACACACACACACACACTTACAGGTCTCGCTCATTCATAAACCAGAGCTGCAACATCTGTAACTGAAGCAACAACAAAAAATCTAAAAGATACATTTGCTAAACATTTACTCCTTAGTGACCAATGAAGAAAAAGGAAGCTGCCGTCTGTAAAAGGAGATGGCACATCCTTCCAGTTGCAAGAGAATGGACGACATCCCTCACCTGTGCAAGAAGTGCACTCTTCTACATGTAGTATAAGGAAGTTGTGTGGGTGAGGGTTCACATAAACACACACACACACACACACACACAGCCACAGGGTGAGCAAACTTAAGAGGAGATGAGATCACCGGAGCACTCTAAGCCCTTCTAAATTGGCAAACAGCCGCGTCACACACACACTCAGCCACAGAGTATACAGTGTCCAGTGACGTTAATGAGAGGGCTGAAAGCCAGACACACATGTGCTGGAGTCATTAGGGAGGACTTCATAGCTACACTTCAGGCCACTACACTCCATTACTGTACTTCACTGGTTACACTGCTTGAAAATAGTGGTTTCTCAAAGTCAGGTCCAGGGACCACCAGGGCTCCATGGAGAGCCTCTGGGAGTTCCTTGCTAAATTAAAAGAAGACAAGAGACCAGTTACCTGTTTTCCTTTATCTCATTTACAGTATTTGAAGCACTTGTTAGAATACAAGGGGCACTATCTTCACAATCTCCCATTGCTCTATCAAGAAACATTCATAGTTCAGACAAAGCAGTTTCTTATGAATTAGTGATATTTCCTGTCAGTATTTGTGGTGCAGTGGCAGTGTTTGTAATGGCAGTCTCTCTAGTAGTTTAATTATTAGTCACACTTGTCGGCGGTGAGCTCTTCTATTTGGCTTTTGAATGAAACTGAGAACCTTCTAATAACAAATGAATGAACATCAACGGAGGATGCAAACAAACAGATGTTGCATTTAAACAATTGTGCGCTACATGCAGCCCACACAGCCTGGTCTCCCAATTATTTTTGGTGGGGGAACGTATCATCTCCCGGATTATGTTTTTTGATGAATCACAAATACATTTCTCATCAAAGTCCACGTAGGGAAGCGGTCAGGGTGGATAGGTGGGTCAAACAAACACGGGACTTTCACCCAGGAGGTCACCGTTAATGTCCCTTATGAAACAACATCAATGATGACTTACCACCGTGACTTAAATAATAGAATAAATGTGTTTATTTCAAGCAAAATCACTGAGTACTTTTGTTACCGAAACAGAACCAATTAGTTCAGTTGCGTATTTGTTGTTTTGGTTCACGTTTAACGTTAACAGAGACGACCCATTATTACGAAACCCCAATGGTCCAAAAAATGTCCCACTGGACCGAAAGCTCATTTACTTTTTTTGCTCCTTCTACTAATTGTTCTACCTCCTCTATATAACATAACAATAACCTAAATCAAGCTTTGGCCATACAGTCAATACTTATTAAGAATACCAGTTCATTGTTGGTTTTGGTTGTTTTGTGGCAAAGACAACAATAATAAAATTAATTCACACAAGCATTATCATTAACAGCAGCCCGGTGTCCAAAAAATGACTTTCCTGTTCAACTAAACTGCATTCTCAATTATGTTTAGAAGGAAGCATATTTCCTCCCGGCTTACAGTTGCAGTTTTAAACATGTGATTAACATCTACGTTAGGAGGGAGGGATGGTTTGGAGAGGCTCCACCATCCTCACGTTGAACATGATTCATAAAAGCAGCCCGTGAATTGATGAGGCTGATTTATGTAACAGATACATCACAGCATGGAGTGGACCATCTTTCAATCTCTCTCTTTCTCTGGTCACAACAGTAGAGAGACACAGCACAACATTATTAGCTTATGGCAGAAATATGCTTTGTAATGAATCTTTGGAGCCTAAATATATATTTTTGATTTACATAACTTACGTCTTACAGTTGAAAATGACAGATAACGACCTCTCGTTCAGTTTTTGTCAATGTGCTGATAATACACAAATTGTTTCGTCATACTCTGCACCTCGTAGAAGCCATCAAAAGGAAATGAAATAAAAGATATGTATTTCGACTTAAATCCATTCAAATCATCTAAAATTGCATCCATGTGTTTTGTTGAAGTAAACAACAAAACACTTATTTTAAAATGAAAGAGAAACACTGCCAGTTACTCTGGGTACCATGATGACCAAGTCAAATGTGTCTTTCACCATCACTGTAATGCCAGGAGCCGAGGTTAGACTTTCGATGAACCAATGACAATAATAACTGTGACAAATGATGCATCACCTTGAGTGAACTTATTTTCTCTGGAAAAGTGACAAATAATGTGGGTTAGCCCAAACAACATTCACACACATGTTAAAATGTCTCAACCTTTGAAACAGAATATTTCACTGCATCTCTACTCAGACCCACTGGTGATGAAAACGATGTCCCTTAATGTGTAAATTGAAAGTCAGCGCTTGGCCATCAAAACCAATGTGTGACTGAAATTATTAGGATATCTTAATAAAAGTTACTTCTTTTTGGGAGTTTTCCTACAAAAGTCAGCAACGCGTGTCAATCCTGCTCGTTACATGCATACAGTCCTTTCAAAATAAACTTGTGACTTCACAGGAAACAGCTTTGTAGTTTCGGAAAATATCGTGAAATACTTAGTGAGGTTTAGAAAAAGATTGCCGTTTGGGTTAAAATAACTACAGAAGTGCCGTTACTGAAGTACGCAAGTTACCTGATGAATACATCAACGTTGACTTCTTGTTTCACATGGGGAACAAAAACCGGTCTCCTGGGTGAAAGATCAGACTTTGTTTCTCTCCTATAAATTACGTTCCCATACTACAAAACTGCATTGTCAATTATGTTTCACATAAAATAATCTTTGACGTGCGCATACATTGATTAGAAACTTGTGGTACGTTAAAATCAACCGTAATCCGGCAGGGAAATATGTCCCTCGAAATGTAATTGACAATGTAGTTTTGTTCCCTATAAAAATACTGGAAATAATAAATAAATAATAATAATAACTGTTGTTTATATCATTCAGTGAAAACAGAATACAATTTAAGATTATTGGAATCGGAAAGTCATCTATTTCATGTATGTTTCATTTGATTTCCTTTCATTGGCTTACAAGGCAGTCAATGGGTGTATCATCAGCATAAAGACAAAAAACCAGTGGTCGTTATTTGTCATTTGCAACTGTTAGACGTGGGTTGAGAAAATCCTAAAAAACATTCAGTCTCCAAAGATTTATAATAAGCATATTCTGCCATAACCTAATAATGCCGCGCTCTGTCTTCTGTCATGACCAGAGAAAGCAAGAGACAGAGAGATGGTCCACTCCATGCTGTGATGTATCTGTTGCATTAATCAGCCTCTTAAATTGGAACGGGCTGCTTTTATTAATTATGTTCAACGTAAGGATAGAGCCTCACCCAACCATCCCTCCCTCCTCATTTAGACACACAAATCACTTCCAGAAAGAAAAAAAGACATGAGAGAGAGAGAGAGACAGAGAGAGCTTCATTACAAGTAAATGAAAAGAGAAAACGAGACGATGCCAAAGGGAACGCAGTGAAGGAATGACAGCAGGTATTCAGAAATGATCAGAAGTTACACAATGGTGTTTGAAGGGTAATGGAGTCACGGTGGCATCTCTGGCTTTTAACAAATGAACCTAAGATGAGTGGAAAAAAAAGTGATGCGCCAGCGGTCCAGTACTAAAACAGAGCAGAGGGAGCTTTCGGGCCGAACACCTCATCGAGATCGAGGTTTCCAAGCGCCTCCCTCGAATGTATTGGTTGAGCAAACAACCAACACATTATACAATACAAGCTGAGATATCCTGCCAAAACCAGCATCAGCAGGGCGGCTTAGCTCCTCATATAGACAGTCTGACTCAATCTGGAAGTAATCAATTATTTGATGAAAACCTGCACATGACTGGAACAAAGTCTGTATGAGGGCTTGTTTTGTAAAAACGGGTAAACACTAGGTATTTCTCTTTAAGTAGCAGCTGTTGGAGTTCAGTCGAACACAAAAACAAAATACACGAGGCAATTAGGACCATGTGCCAGAGACAATGCGTGCCCCGGGGCACACGCATGTTTCAGAGTTGCCACCCCACACGACGATAACCTGGTGGGTTTGCAGCGACACAGTTTAGTGACGAATCAACGACAGACCTACAGTCTGAGCACAACGAGCAGAGCGTAAGGAACAACCAAACACCTTGGCACGCACACCTGAGCTGTACACGCAAGACATGCGCTCCACAGTGAAGCATGGAGGAGATCAATGGAAGCTACATCCAGTGCAGTTTGGAATATTAAGAGGAATAAAAAGCTGTCTTTCAGATTTTGGGGAATCTGATGATCTGTTAGGCCATTACTAATATTGGGGGGGGGGCTTCAGTTTGCAATTTGCAGTCACTCAGGCCCCTGTAAAATAACAAAATAACGGTAATGATAGTCATGGTAAGGAGTCATATAATGAATCTGTTCTAAAAAAAAACAAGAATGAATTAAATCCTTTAAAATGAGTATAAAAATGTGTCTTATGACACACTTGGCTCTTCTTAGCTTTACTAATCTCACATATATTTGTGTAATTGTGATTTTTTATTTATTAAACCGGTACTTAATCAAAGATGATACAAGTATTTAAATCAATTATGAGTGCTAGCAGGCACAAAAGGTTGTCTCCCTTCGGTATTCTTTGCCATGCTTGCAGTAGTTCTTTGTGTACAGCAGCTGGTACTTAAAGCAGCCAAGTCCAGTCAGGTCAAGTCGAGTGTTCAGGTTCGTAGTCCTCAACGGTCAGAGAGCACACAAAACACATTACTCAAGTTGCATACACTCTCTCGCCGGTTGTGAATGAAACAGCGATTCACTTTTGTTTTAAAATGAGTTGCCACACTTGTGAGATTAGACGTTAACCATAGACGAGGATGACTTCATTCTTTATACGGACACCAGCACAGTCACCATAGGTGTTTTCAACAGGACGGGAGACAAAAATGTCAGCGCATAGTACTCCTAACTTATAGAGTGCAACTTTCAACCCCACGGACAGCGCCTCGACTGACGGAAAATGATGTTTCATCTTCCAGCAACTGCCAAAAGAATGTTTATTTGAAAACTGTACGATGCAATATAAAACACAAAAGATATTATAATCTAATTATTGATTGTCAGATCCTTTTAAAAACAAAAAAATAACATTTGTCAACAAAACGGTACAACTATGCTTTTGGTCTATAACATTACAGGCTAAAACATAGAAATGACGTCCCCTCCCGAACTGCCCGTTTGAGCCATTCGCCCAACTGAAGTAGATCACAGCGGTGGATGGCAAACAAATCAGTGTTAAATTCATACGCATGTTGAATTATTTAAATTTATTGTGAGTGGGACAGAACAAGATAAACGTACATGTGAACACATTGAAAACAAGTAAAATATGATTATGTCTATTTTAATTGTGGACAATTTAGTCGTGAATGTTGGGTACAATGTTATCAGCACCAATGTGTAAAACGATACAACTACAATTCATGACATAATAATACAACATATTGGCCACACACATGGGGGAAAAAGGAACTCATCAGATATCAATGTGTTAATGTTACTATACAGTGCTGAAAAGATGGAAAAATTGCCCCAAATTAGCTCGTTGAACTTGCTACTATTAGCATCTTCACCATGATTCTGTGTATTACGATATTGCTGGCTACATACAAACATAGCGCTGGGTTACAGAAACACTCGGGATGAAACGCTGTATGTTTCAGGATGTATGGCGAGTGCGTGAGCCACTCCACACCGAGAGCTTCGGTGGATACAAATCACGGGCCGATACTCGTGTCACGTCAGCGGGAGCTGAGCCCAAAGCCACTTCAGCTGCACCCGGTGTTTATCTTCCTGTGACATTCTCCCCGCTGTTACGCCACAGCCCCCCTCCTCCTCCTCCTCCTCCTCCTCCACCCCACCGCTACCCTGTGTGAGATACCTGCTGAATGGAAAGAGAGATGGATGAATTTAATGGTGGTAGAGAGATAGAGAGGAAGAGAAGCGGGGAAGAGAGAGAGAGAGGATGAGCTCACATTCGTCCTCTGTGACAATGCTGATGGCATCTCACTTATGAAAGGCCCTGATGTGACACAAGGGGAAGTTTGATTCTGCATACACATGCAAAACTGTTTCAGAGCAAGGAAAAAAGCTAAGCTTGTGTATGTGTGGTTCTATGTTCGTATTATTAGTAAAGTATGAATCGTGGGTTGTAAAAATGTTTAAGGTTAGTAGTGAGGGATGTAGAAATCAATTTCAAGGTGTTCACGAATATCTGGTAAGTGTTCACGACCAGTGCAAAAGGACACAGAAAGTATCTTTTTAAATGTTCAAAGTCAATTTATTTCCTTTTCTTTTCCGATAATATTAGCCTCACGGCAACCAAAGCATGATTAATGCATCTTTGGGAACTTGAGGGTTTGGGAACGAGTTGATTAAATGTAGGAGTTGACTTTAGGATACGTTGACTTGTTCAATATGAAACCCAAAAACAAACTGAAGGAGCTAACTGTGTGAGAAATGGACGGAGTCATTGTGACGTTCAACTGTTGGCTTAGCGACTACCGCTATGACGCCTCGAGTTCGGCATTTTGGCCGTCGCCATCTTGTTTCTTTGGAACCAGAAGTGGGATGAGAAGGTGGAGTTAAGTACAACTGAGCGCTGAAAAAGAGACCAAAATGTTACAATTAACGTTTATGAACTGAAAATACGCTGTGAAAGGGTTAAAGTTGAATGGACCCTAGTTTACTAAATGAACATCATGCTGTATTGAAGAATACTTGAAACGAGAGATTGAGACCATAAACTCATGTTTACAATGTTTACTGAGGTAATAAATCAAGAGAGAAGTAGAATCATCTTCTCATAGACTTCTATACAATCTGACTTCTTTTTGCAACCAGAGGAGTCGCCCCCTGCTGGCCATTAGAGAGAATGTGAGTCCCGGAGGTTACGATTGCGTTACAGGAGGGGAATATGATTCTGCATACGTAACACACACTGACTGTGTGCGTGTGTGTGTACTGTGTCTTTTTTATGTTAATATTCATATCGGTTTTGAATCACTATTAGTCATAGATTATGATAAGATTTAAGGTAAGTATTAAGGGATATCAGAAATCAATCGAAGTAATTTCAAGGTCTTCACAAAATGTCACTGTCAATGTATTTCCTATTTGCTGCAGTATCAGCTTCATGGCAACTAAAGCATGATCAACTCTTCTTCAGGCAACTCAAAGTGCTTACTGAGAGGTTTGGGAAAGATTGTAGTTACGATTAAATATTTTAAAAAGTCGAGGCTTCAAAGACTTTTTCAATATTAAGCCAAAAAAACAAACTATAGGAGCTAAACAAAAATGTTAGAAATATAATAAACAGTACATCCAGCTGGGTTTTACTCAAAGTAACTCAGACTAATTGTTTGGATCCTCTCTGACGGTGGACTCGCAGTGTCAGACTTTGAAAGCTCCTCATCCAAGGCATACATGTGGTGACAAAAATAAATAAAAACACCAAAAGAGTGGAGAAACGACAGCTACTGCCATTTCCCACTCTCCTCTAAAGATGCGTTTTCCTCGTGTCCAGCTTTCAGCTCCTCACCTTCGTCTCTTGTTCCAGATGCTTTGCTTCCCGCCCTTTGTGTGTCTCCCACCAGTGTGATCGTCGGCCCCGCCCTCATTGCTGTCACCTGTCCCTCGTTATCAGCCTCCTTCCGTTGCGTATTCAGCCTGTGTGCTCCCCTTCGTCTGTACCCGTTTGTCTGTTCAGTTTTAGTGAGCGTCACAGACCTCGTGACTTTTCCAAAGTTTTTCAGATCACTCTTTGGTACTTTCACTTGGATGTAGCCCAGCGTTTATTTTAGATACCTTTGCCTGTTTCCGGACTGACTTCCACTTTACCGAACCCTTGTTGTTCAGTAAAGACTGCACATTGCACCTGATCTGTGTTAAATACAGATGCCTCCACTGCTCCACTGAGTGTTTTGATGAGGAGGAACATATGCTACTGTATGGCCTTTGCAGTCACCTAGGGCTTGTTCTTCATCATCAGCATCATCACCAAATATCTTTCGGACGAATGCCGTTTGTCCCTCCAGTCGAGCAGAGACTAGAATCTATTGCAAGGAGCACTGAAGCTCTTCCAACGCTTCACTTAAAGTTGGCTTTTCCTTTTAATTAGTTACCAACACAAATTGAACAAACTAAGACATATATTATGTATTTGTGGGAAAAAGGTTTAAAAGTTATAATATGTCATAAAATCCCACCTTTCCTTAAGAGAAACATAGATCTCTATTTAGACACACGCTCTCTTTTTAGTGAGCTATACTTTTCTTCACACATATCTGTGTGAATGTATTTTTACATATTAAACGACCACTTGATCACAGAAAAAAAGACATTTGAGCTCATACCAGAGCCTCTCTGCTGATAAAAAAAAGGTGAAGCTGTGTGCTCGTGGTTCAGGGCCTTTTTCATGAGTCATTCAAATGTGGTATTAGGAAATGAATTCATAATTTTGAAACATTAAAAGAAAGAGAGAACATGTTTTTTCTGCCAGTAATGCGAACATCAAGTCCAATTCTAAAAACGATGCATATTCACAAAGAAAACAACGGTGGTCCTCTGCTTAGACAGGGAGTCACACAGTATATATACGTGTGTGTGTATATATATTTATATATATATATATATATATATATATATATATATATATATATATATATATAAATATATATATATATACACACTTGAAAAATCAAGAGGTTTTTACTCATTGTGTTGATGCTGTCTATTATTTTACGTTTCATGAGAATATACCATCTTGTATGTATATTGTACAATGACAGCAGATGTAATAAATTATATAGGGATGATAAAGTATTTAAATCAATATGCAATAACAATTATAAAGCCGAGAGCTTGGTACTTACGTCCTGAGTCTCACAGAGTCTGGTGCAGGCGGCAACCTCTGGTTCTGCCGAGTGCAGTTGGTTTGGTGAGAGCCTTGGTCAAACTAAAACTATGAAGTCAGTCGAGGAACAGGAACATAAAACGCTCGGCTAGATCTGACTCAAAGTGTTGAAAAACACTGGGATGTCGAAATGACCGGAAGGCTCACTCAAAGAGAAAAGAGAAACATCTGTCAGTTATAATAAGCTTTTAGTCATTCATGCACTTGAACTACGAGAACATCTAAGTGTGTATGCTTCCCTCACTGCCTACACTCCCCCTCCCCTTCCTACAATAAACTCACCCTGGCCTTGTGTCGATCAGACATCCATATGCCCGTTCACGCCTCTGAACAAACAGATATGCTCCTGTGTTAAATGCGCCGCCTCCCTTACAAACTGGCGGTCGGGCGCCCCTGGGCCACCGCGAAGATGCTAGCTGACCTGACATCCACGTCTGCTCCGCGCCTGTCCGAAGTTTCCCTGCCGGACAATCTGCCCTATAGATACCTTGGGGGGGAGGTCAAATGATTTTGCTGACCAGCAGATCACCATGAACGGGCCCCCCTCCGAGGTTTTGGGCTCTCACAGGGATGTACTGTACGTGTGTGTGTGTGTGAAGGCTTTCCCTCTGAAGTGTCAACCTCCCAGAGAGAGGATCAAGTGCTGAGCGGGGGGACTCAGGAGCTCAGTGCCTGGTGTGTATGTGTGTGTGTCTCCAGCAGCACACACTTGCGGTTTTAGGGATTGAGGAAGTGATATATCCTTTTATCTGTTACCGCAGATGACCACAAGCTTAACGGAGTCGGCCCCGCATGGCTTAATCCGCACCCTCAGAGGATGGATCGGTGTGTGTGTGTGTGTGTGTGTGTGTGTGTTTGGATGTAGGTGCAGAGGGCCTTTGTCCTGAGGGGGAAGCGCAGGGTTGAAAGGTCAAACACACATGGGGGGGGGGGGGGGGGTCAGTGAGCAGCCCGGCAAGCGGAACAGAAGCGCCATCCACACAAAAACACACACAAGTAAGTTATTGTGAGTGTGTGAGGAAAATGAAAAGAATCATAAAAGATGTTGAACATTATGTCTGTGTCGCATCTAACTTTACGGAAGATCCCTTTCTTCTTGTGTGATTCTATTGGTACATCGCGGACCATTGCTCTTCGTTTCTCTGTGTAGGCACTGCAATATTTACTTTCTGAAAGTTTTCTCCTTTCCATTTTTCTCTACAGTCTTCTACTCATCATGATGACATCATTATACTGATTACCATTTTACAAACGAATGTAATAATGAAAAAATGTATATATCATAATAATAATAATAATAATAGAATAGTAAAACAAGATTGATATAATTTTTATAAAAATGAAGGTTTGTAAGCAAATCCTGCTTTAAACTAAACAGTGTAGTGAAATAAAAGGAAAGTAAGTCTGCAAAGTTCTGCATGCCAACCTTCGTACATGCCTTAGAGTCGAGTTGAATCGTGATTTTCTCTCATGAGACCTCTTCATTTGAAACGTTTTTTTGAAGATTAAACTTCTTTTATTTCTATTTCAATAACCATCTCATGACCCCTTCAATTCATCGTATGACCCCTTGTGTGCGTCCTGACCCTTAGTTTGGGAACCACTGGGCTAATACATTATAAACATACACTCATGTTTACCTTCAGCTGGGTGTCTATCGGCGCTCAATGAAACCAGAACAAGAGCTGATTTGGGTTTTGGATTTTGTTTTTAAACTATATGTTTCAGGTCAAATTCTTTCGTCTGGTGCTGACCGGGAGAGTTATTTTCTGTTTTACAACATACTTGATGTGTCGACACACAACGCTTTTATGATCTGGATGGAACCAAACCCAGAAAGCTCCAGAGGAGAGAGGTCTCCGTGGAAGAGATACGACGCTGGTGTCTGTGTTCCAGAAGATGTAGATCCTTTACAAATCCTTATGTCCTGTTATTGTTTCCAACACAAAGAAAAGAGCAAGTGTATAGATATTTACATGTAAATGCTATTTCTGTTATGATTTAATAAGCCACGAATCATGTCATGGGTCAGTTTGACCCGGGGAATTCCAGCAAACGCTGCAGAAGAGTTCATCATCATGTGAGATCATTTCTTTTAATTCTATTAACTCCATTTTGCATCATTACACAACGGTCAAGTATAAAATAGTTGTGCATGTCACTCTGTGACCAGGTGGCCACCACGGCTATGTATTTTTGTAAGAACTCTATTAAATGTCCATCTTTTCTCTATTCAGATGGATGAGCAGGCTGTGGGTTGACGGGATGCGTCAACCCACCCGGTAGCGACAGAAGCACGGCTTTCATTTGCACTTGGGACGAGTCGATGCAACGTGTGAATGATGTACAGTGGATGTGATTTTACCTCTCGTGACGCATCACATCGTGGTTTACGACGCTGTAGCAAGAGGCGGTGGATGTCGGGGGCGGGGTGGGGGGGGGGGGGACGTGTTAAAATCCAAACTGTGTTTGTCGTTGTGTTTTCACAGCTTCGATCTAAACTACAACGAAGCGAAGACGAACCATTGCTCGCATTGGTGCTACTTTCGTGGATCACAATCTCATCTGTCCCTTCTTCTTCTTCTTCTTCTTCTTCTTCTTCTTCTTCTTCTTCTTCTTCTTGTGCAGGTCGGTATGGAGATTTTGCAAGATCATTCCTTATGAGCCAGTGCATTTTTTACCTCAACCGGAACCAACAACCTAACCGGGTATGAGACATAGTGCACACACACACACACACACACGCACACACACACACGCACACACGCACACACACATACACACACACACACACACACACACACACACACACACACACACACTCAGGTGCAAAGACTCATTCTGTTAAACAGAGCGAACACATCACTCTTCGCTAAGTAGAAGTTTCACTCGTCTCTCCCATCTGTCCATGTCGACATGGACACTCACTACCTCACTCGCACATCACCCATCAGTTAGTCTCTCACACACACACCTCTCCACATCACCCATCAGTTAGTCTCTCACACACACACACACACACACACACACCTCTCCACATCACGCATCAGTTAGTCTCTCACACACACACCTCTCCACATCACCCATCAGTTAGTCTCTCACACACACACCTCTCCACATCACCCATCAGTTAGTCTCTCACACACACACACACACACACACCTCTCCACATTACCCATCAGTTAGTCTCTCACACACACACACACACACACACACCTCTCCACATTACCCATCAGTTAGTCTCTCACACACACACCTCTCCACATTACCCATCAGTTAGTCTCTCACACACACACCTCTCCACATCACCCATCAGTTAGTCTCTCACACACACACACACACACCTCTCCACATCACCCATCAGTTAGTCTCTCACACACACACACACACACACCTCTCCACATTACCCATCAGTTAGTCTCTCACACACACACCTCTCCAGATCACCCATCAGTTAGTCTCTCACACACACACACACACTCACACACACCTCTCCACATCACCCATCAGTTAGTCTCTCACACACACACACACACACACACACACACACACACACACACACACACACACACACCTCTCCACATCACCCATCAGTTAGTCTCTCACACACACACACACACACACACACCTCTCCACATCACCCATCAGTTAGTCTCTCACACACACACACACACACACACACACACACACACACACACACACACAATACAATGTTTTAGGCTGATGGAGAGAGGGGGTGTCAGCGGGCAGGAGGGCTTTTGACAGGGGAGAGGAGGAAGTACACAGGAAGTACATTAGTTATCACTCCCATGTCTTCTCCACCTTTTCGCTTCTCATCACCACCCGACGTCTCAGACCCCAGAGCCGTGCTGCGTCTCCTTCTCGTCCCGCATCTTTTCCTTGTCTCTCGCTCGTTCTCTCACACACACGCCACACACAAGCAAAATATGACTGCCGCGCTCCATTTTAGTGTCGGGCCCTGGGATCTAGATGACACTTGGCAAGCCGTGGAAGCCGCAAGACAACTGAATGAAATATTTAAATGAAAGACGGCAGGGGTAGAAGAGGTGAAGAAAGGAGGGGGGTGGGGAGAAAGGAATATAGGACAGAGGACGAGGGAAGGAGAGAGTGACGGTTTTCAGACGGCGGACAGGATGTGAAGGGTTTTCTGTTCTTGGCAATGAGAGGGCCGTGTGACAAGAAGTGTGCAGATGAATTGGCTTTCACCTACAAAGAAGCCGAAAGAGAAATATACCGATATAGTATGAGAGCACTTCGCTTTGTCTCGGAGATAATTAGAAAGTCTCAGTGTTGTGTCAATGTACCTTCAGCTCCGTGCCAACTCAGCCTATCACCAATGTGATCTCTCAGAAATACAAGACATGATCACGAGCTTCCAGCAGCACATTACGTGGTGGAGACACGCAATGTGCTAAACGTAGGTCCCGCCACCAGAGGAAACACAAAAGTAGTTTGTGAGGTTTAGGGAAAGAAAAGATCATGGTTTGGGTCAAAGCCAGAATAAATCATAATTTAAATGAAGTCGACGTTGGTTACGTAAGTTGACGTTTGGTTTGACACAGGACACAAACGCCGGTGTGGAAATGAGGAGATAAGACGATTTTGTGACATTTTTTGCAGCATTTTTGCATCTGCTGTTATTTATTTGATTAAAATGTTCTGTCAGTGTTTAACTCTCTCATATCATAACTAGGGATGTGACGAGAACCAATTATTCAGAACAGAGTCGATGCCAGAATTGTGAAAACAATACACCACATGTACTGAAGGTACAAACGACGTCCTGTCGTCCCAGGGTTGATCGAGAATTCCCCCGAGAATGCTACATTTTAAACAACAAATCTGTGTTGAAATCTGCAGGAGGAGAGCTCGTTGGCACTATCAGTTACATTTTGACGTTATCATGATGTGTTCAAATAGAAAATGCAGTTTTTTGGGCAAGAAACCTGAGCTGGATAATCAGGGATAAATAATACCAGTATGCAAACGGTACTCAAGAAGTATGTCGGAGTACACAGGATTTTACTTTGCTATCGAATTTATTATCGAGACTTTCACCTTATAATTCCATTCACGTTGGATTCCGTCTCCGATGCAAGACAGAAGACACAATGAAGACGAGCTTTTAGGTCTGTGATGTTTATTCATTTGCCCACACTTTCTGTATAAGCTCTCTTTAACTATTTTTGGTCGTGGGTGCAGAGCTGCATGCTGGTCTTGTAAATGCGTATTTAAAAGTACGTGCATGTGTGTGCTTGTCACTGTTTGTGTGTAGGCCTTGGTGCATATCTGTCCGTACATAATGCACTTTACTGCACGCCTATAAACATGCGCATGGGTTTGTGCCACACTTTAGACCTTGTGATGCTGCATTACTGACTTGTATGGTCCCCGTCTGCTAAGTCCTGCCTGTCTGTAAATGAAGTGTGTGTGTGTGGGGGGGGGGGGTGTTAGCTTGTAAAGTCAAACTCAAATGTGCAGCCAAAAAAAAATTGAGAAAGCAATATAATTTTACTGTCTTGTAAAATTATTGGAAAGACGGTCAATAAAAAACAGTGAAGATTTGATATGCAGTGTGTTATTTGTCTTTTACATGCAGCACTGTACATGGTACGTCATTCCCCTCGTGTGCAGGCAGCTTGCAGTCATTGTTTGCAGTAACTGCTCCCTTTTATGGTGCAGTGAAAGCACACGAGTCACGTATTCATGAAGATGCTAAGTTGTTAGAGTTTTAGAGTATAGCTTCATGCCATATTGAATAAACTGAATGGCACACCACAAGTAAGCTGGAGGAAAAAAACGTTTACATTCATATGGTTTCCAGTTATCGTAGCAAAAAAAAAAAGAGTGAGAGAGAGAGCGAGAGGGAAAAATCATGTTCTGCATGTAGCAATGAAAAGGCTGACGTACTGCTATGCAGTAGTTCAGACTTAAGTATTACTTCAAATAAACATTGTGTTTCCCAGTGCCGGACTTTGTGAGTAAATGGAACGGGAGGGGGGGAACAGAAGGGGTTTTCTCCCGTGCTGATTGGGTGCAGATGTGAGCTCCAGTCTGGGTTTGGTTAGAGTCCCCGTGCCAGGAATATTCGCTACAATTCAATAAATAGAGCTGTTAGGAGCAAAGGCATTTCCTTGTCACCATGTCAGGGTTTCAGAGCGGATGTTTCACATCGGGTGTATCTGATACTTATAGCACACACACACTGAGCTCAATAAAAAACACTGTAACTCAAGAATGCCGCCATTGAGGATAACAGCAAAAAACAGTCCAGTAACACACAGATTGATCAATTCATTTAAGGCTTAACCTACCTTTATCTATAGAAATAGTTTAATATATATATATATATATATATATATATATATATGCATCATACAATAATGTATTGTTGTTTTATGTGGATGAAATCATTTGTATCCACATAGCAGTATTATTATTAAAGTACACTGCAGTACATGAATAATCATATTTACGACATGTTTCAGGGGTTGCATGCCTTTTATTATATAACTTACAGTATATTGAGTGTCACATATATGTTGTCATTTTTTTGCCATCATGAAACTACCATATCATCAAGGAAAACACCAAAACTCTTATTCCTATATCGATGTTTAATGCTCATTGTGGTCTCGTCATTCATAAGCAATTGGTTGTATATGAAGCAATGCATGCATTCATAGTAAAAATGATGAAGAATTCATTTTTTTTGCCACATATAACAACATTTAATATGGAGTTGAGCTCAAATAGCTTGTGTGTTTAAAGAATGGGAAGTTTGTTTTCCCGTAATCGCTGAAAAGATTTGAATGTTACATCGATACATATGTCATGTGTTTCTGTGACGGTAGCAGCTTCCCAAACCCCACATCTGTGCACGTGACTTTAAAGTCAGCTTCATTTGAATCAGCTGCTGCAAAGGAATATTGTCTCATCGCACTCGTTAATTATTCAATTCAAAGAAATGTTTATTTCAAATTGTCTTTCATGGAAGCTTGCAAATAAGAGTATAAACCGAGATGAAGTATGTAGTGTAGTTCATCATCTGTTTGTAAAACGGACTGTTTTGAACTGATTGGACTGAACTGATACTTCTTCACATTATAAGAAAGGGAAAGATCGAAGTTAATCACAGCTGTTTTAATGCAATGGTTTCACTGGTGCGGTCCACTTGGGATCAACCTGGGCTGTGTGTGGCCCATGAGATAAAACGAGTTTCACACATCAACACAATGACGTGTTTTTAAAATGTAATTATTAATAATTTACAAAGAAAAGAAAAATATATATGAAAAAGCTGCACGCTTGGTGAACAGGTGGAGTATTTATCTTCATCTTCCGTATCAGTCTCATATCAGCACGCACACACACACACACACACACGCACACACACACACACACACACACACACACACACACACACACACACACACACACACACACACACACACATATGTCCTTGTTTCCTACAGTGCTCCTTCACTGCTCCCTTTCCCTTAATCTGCCTTCTCCTCCTCCTCCTCTCCTCCTCTTCTCTCCTCTCTCCCCTATTTTCATCCGCAAAGGCGATCAAAATCATCGTATGGAGAAATCCTGGTGATCCAGGAGGGCCGGGCAAGAAAGGTCACGGAGAGAGTCCGTAAAATGGATGAAGCCTAATGATTAGCTCAACCTTTACCTAATCAATAATCATTCATCCAACAATATTGCCGGCGGCCACAGCCCCATTTGCCATTAACCTCGGCGGTGAGGCGAGAGGCAGTATTGTTTCCTCTGGCAGCTTTACGGCACTCGGATGAGTGGTAGGGGCCCGGGATGTGAGGCTTGAGGTTGGATCTCGACGGCTCGGCTCCTATTAAGGGACTGTAGGTATTTTAGCGTCGCAGTGTCACATAATTACCCTTTTGAATGATTGACTGCGACACCGGCTGTCGATGTGGTGGAAGAGGACGGCCTTTTTATTGAAGAATGTAACGATAAAAGTCGTCTTACGCACATGGTCTTAATTAATAGATGTGCTATTGAGATTATGTTAAAAAAATACAGCAAAGTGTAACTTTCAACGAGAATATGTTTTTTCATTCCATTCTGCTTTAGTTTTCAGAAAGACAATGTCATGACAATAATATGTTTAATTTAGCTTTTATCGCTTTTTACAGCGGAACGCCGATAAAACTGCAACCTACTCTGCGATATGGATAGCGTATCTCTCAGACACACACACACACACACACACACACATGCAGCAGCGGCAGCAGAGCCGCCTGTCTCCTCTGTGTCTCTCCATGATGCCATCTTCATCATAACCTCTCCCTCTTTATTGCCT